>NC_073745.1:124951280-125271207 GCF_029784135.1 Toxorhynchites rutilus septentrionalis
AGGAAATCTTCGGGTCTGATTACGCTGGACATTGGAAAGGCATACGACAGCGTCTGGTAGGACGCGATAGTCCACAAAATGTGCGTAGCAAACTTTCCGATTCCACTAACTAAAATTGTGTTATCGTTTCTGAAGGACAGAAGTTTTCAAGTGTCTATCCGTGGTAGTCTGTCAGAGACGAAGAGTATTCCCTACGGCGTTCCCCAGGGTTCCGTGTTGAGTACTATACTCTACAACATTTTTGTTTCGGACATCGAAATGGTAGAGGGAGTTGAGTATTTTTTTTGCTGACGATACTGGATATTCAGATAGTTCACCGGAAATAATTTTGCTCATTTTGCCCGGATTTTATTGCTCAGAGTTGATGATGATGTTGACTGACGCCCAAAGCAATGTAACCGTGATGGACGAGAAAATCAAAATGCTCCAAAAATGTTGAAAGCTGAATTGGATTTGCAATAACGCCTAATCTGGCGTTTTACGCATAGTTGTCCCATGTTACTTTTTGATAATTTTCACTTTTCTTCATAAAACGATGTTTTATGCATAATCTACCGGAAAAAAACACAAAAAACTTATTGTTTGTTCCCAGCTTCAAAAAAAATATCAAGCTCAATTATCCCATGTTGATATTCTAGGCATAATTTTCCCACCATTAATTTTTAAACCCATAATCAAGCTTGATTGATTCAGTGAGGAGAAACATTGAAAAAAATTGTGGCAATATAGTTGCCACTAACCGTATCGCGCTAAACACTTGATGATAAACATGATTTTTTCATATTTGAATTTTTTATGTTAGTTTCGACAAAATCAACTAATGAAACTCATGATCAGACTTAGCAGGTACTAAACAGTTCATATGTTATAAAAATTTCAACAAATTGACTGTTTTTCAATGATTTTTCGGGAAATTTGCTCTTGATGCTCTAAATTGGGAATTGTTGACACGAAAATAGCTCCAAAATGAATAGTTTTCGAAAAATCTAACATGTTACTAGATATCAGAACTAGTTAGCACATAAGGCTAGAAGTGATAATTTATTGTTAAAGAAGAAAAAATAAATAAATGCTCGGTGGCAATATAGGCAAACCACTACCACTGCCACTATCCGTAAAAAAGTTAAAGCGCTTCAGGTTCCAGGTGCATATATTCCAGAAGTAATCCCCTCCATATCTCCATAAATCCCTCAAAATTTGTTGTCGAGAAACACACCGTCAATTTTTTTTTGTTACATGCGAAGCTTGGAAACAATAAAGTAAAGGTATTTTCGCAATTCCGGTTTCAAAAATCAATTTTCAACTAACGACACAATATTATAAAGTTTTCATTTTTGAGAGTCGGGAATTTCGTGAAACCATGCGGGAAAAATACCGGAATTCTAAAACTGAAATTGAGTGGTCACCTTGCATTTGGAAGACACATCGCGCGCTGTCTTCAAAAGTGTGCCTATCTTACGAAAAGCCTGTACTTACTGGTAAACCGCAGATCAAGACTGCAACCAATAAATAAACCTCTGCTTTACAAGACGATCTTCAGACCGACCCTAACTTACGGGTTTCCTGTATGGTATAACTGTGCCAAGTGTCATCGCCGAAAGCTACAAATCAGGCAAAATAAGCTGTTGAAGATAGCGCTTCACCTAAGCCTCTTTCACTCGTCAGATGAAGTGCATGACCAAGCTAATTTGGCCCCTCTGGATAATTGGACCTCACAGTTGATTTCCATCCAAAGTCTGGAATAGCTGTAGAACATCTGGCAACTCCCTACTGCAGGCATACTTTCCATAAAACAAATGGACGGTGTTAACTCAGAGGGGACTAGCTCGCAAAATTGAAAATTTCGAGTTATTGATTACATTAGGTTAGGCATTTCATAAGCCACATACCACATTCATAAGATTTGGAAAATCACGCGTACAGAAGGAATAACGCGTCGCAATTGTTTTGAATGCTCAATGAAAACCCCTTATAACACCAAACTTCAAGCACGTTTTTCTCGAAATCATGAAAATGTCAAATGGTCCGGTCTGACTTAACACCGACCAAATAGGCTTAAAAAATATTCCCTTTTCTATACCCAGTCTTTAGACGAATTCGAGGGTTTTATTTTATACTTTTTCCTTTAATATATATAATTGATTGAAACTGTTTCTGAAATCTCAATAAGCTGATAATGTATGAATTGTAGCATTAAGGAACTCCATATCTCTACGATAATACAGTACACTCCATATTTTGTGAAATAATACTTTTTTTGGAATAATAATTATTATTAATAAAAAAAAGAAACCGACCGACCTGTCTAACGTCTGGCGTGTATTCCAAGAGATGCTACTAGCTACACATAACCTCGATACATGCCAGTATTGCCATCTCTCTAGCTTTACACGGACTTTCCAAAAGACCCTCGTATAATGATTATTTATTTTTGCAGCAAATGCTCGACCACAACACGGTCGATGAAACCAATGTGGAAAACTACACCGAACTGCTGCAGCTGCTGAAATCCCGCTGTGACCCAACAGATCAGTACGAGGTGCAGGAAATGCTTAACATACTGAATGTGCGAAAAGAGTTCCAGCTAGAAATTAGCCGAGAGCAGCTTGCTAACGACAGCGATCGCAAACGATCACTCGAGGTTGGGATAACTAACTTGCTGTCGAAAATTCGAAACAATCGCGATAAATTTGTTTCGAATCTGCTGGGAGGCTTGCAGCGGCTAACTTATGCGCTGAGGTTCGATTTCCTGCAAGGACTGTATGATGTGCTGAAGCTGATAGGAAACATACACGTCAGTTGTGCAGTATTAGCGAAAGTTGCGGAAATAATTGATGCTAACCAAGACGTGCACGAGAATTTATATCGCATAATAGCTCTGCTCTTGGTTCAGCAAATTGAGTATTTCAAAGATTCAAGTTCAAACTGGGAACTGGATCCGTTGACATATCCCCTGGCCGATAGACTACTCAGGGGATGTTACAATGAGTCCATGTACCACTGCGTTGTGAAGTTGCAACTATTGCGGTGGGTACAACTAGGAAGTCAATATTATGAAATTGACGTTCTTAAGGAATACAGCAAAAGAACTAATTTACCAGAGAAGATATTCAAGAACATGTGCGAGACAACGAGCGGAACGAAAAACAAAATTAGTAATGGTGATAAATATAAACGGGATTCGTTATCTGCGTTCGATACGGTTTACACAAATGAAGATGCTATGGAGGTCACCCAAAGTTTAGATGATCACGAAACAATTATCAAGTGCGTTGGTCAGGCCTTGCAAGTTGTTACTGGAAGCTTAAAAAACGATTCAATGGAACCACCTCATCTTTTTTTCAACGAATTGCTCGATCCAATCGATCTCCCGAGCACACAAATGGAATTTCAAGCCACCCTGGAAACACTAATCAAGCACAAAAAGTACCCGGCGGCAGTAACATTAGTGCAGCTAATTCTGTCCTACCAAGATTTGACTGACACTATCATTCCAGAGGATTTTGCCGAAAGCTTGAACAGAAAATCACTGAAATATTTTCTTTCCCAAAAGGAGCCTGACTACAGCGGTAAGTTTGATTTCATTCAAAATAGCACATGAAAATGATATTCTTTCCTTTCAGTCCCCATCTTCATTTTGCTTCAGTGCAAGGCTCGTGACAAATGTTTGGAATATCTTCGCAACAATCTTTTGAATGAATCGCAGAGAGCCGCATTCCATACGCTGCTAGAATTTTACTACATGAACATCGGCGAAACGGAGCTAGCGGTGGAAGAGCGTGGCCACCGAATTCGTTTCAACTTTTTCTACGAATTGTGTAAGTTGGATCCGTCACTCAAAGCAAAGAAAACGCTTTCCTTCCACAACATCACCGATCTGATGAAGGATATGAAAAGCAAGGTTCTGAGCGTCGATCTTTTGCGCAAAATGAGCGAGAACTTCTCCTGGGACTATCAGCATGTACTGATCTCCCAGGTGCTGACAATTCTGAACATGCAGGAGCTCGAGTTTGACGTTCAACAAAATAGTTTCGGGAAAGAGGAAATTGTAATTAAAACCACCACTGAAAATATACTGAAGCAATGCCAGCCGTACCTGAATGAAGTAACCAATCGTGTCCTGTTGAGTACTAAACTAACGAAACACTTGGAAGAGATGAATTATTATTTCTACGAAATGTATCTCGCTGTTTTGGAAATATTTGCCCAGATTGATCAAATGCAGGAAGAAATGGATACCTGGAAGAGAATCTTGGTGTATCTACGAGACAGTCTGACAATGAAGCGGTCCCACCGCGCTGGACAAATTGAGCTGGACGCATGGATGAAAATACAAACGGATGGCGGTATGCTTCCTAAAATTGCAAAGTATCGGTTGCCCTTCCTCCTGCTCGTACGAAATCCGCTGAAAAGTTTAATAAAGGAAGAAATCACCATAGAAAACTACAAGAGGATGTTGGTGCTTGTGCAACTTAAAGCGCAGCTGGAGAATATGGACCCCATCGAGCTGCAGGATTACTTCAGCAAATCGGCAGTGATTAATTCGATTTCGGAGTACAAGATTCAGGTGGAGGAACAATCACCATCAACCGGTTGGCACCTGCAGCCCGTGAATAATGCTTTTTTGCAATCGGTAAGTGTAGTTAAATACTAGAGGTAGGTAACCACAAGCTGGACGTAGAACATAGGTAATCATTCGTTTGAAGTTGCATCTCACAATGAATGAATGTATATTTTGAGAATTATCTGATTGTTCTTCTCGTAAGTGTGTGAGTGGTTGAATAAAAATATTGAACTATAGTTGCTACAGGGAAGAACATAAAATTCAACTCTTTTGAACTGACTGGTGGTCCTGGAAAGGATCGATGGTTGGCTTTGTAGAAACAACTGAAGATGGTTGATACATCATTATTTCTTGTTCTCGTGAGAATAATACAGGAGTATGTCCTTATTATCAGTGTTTATCTACTCTTTTAGAAATTTACTGCCTTCACAAACGATTTTATATTTGTTCAACGATCATTTGTACGCAATCTATATCGATTTACCATCAATAGTTCGTTTTTCACTACAGGCTCCGATCTGATTGACAGTAGAATAGGAACGGGAAATAATGCATTGGTGAGAAAGCGAAAACATCCCACATCCTGACTAACTGTGTTGAATTATAGAGACTATAAGCCTTTGCAGCTCATTCGTCTTTAGTCCTGAGAAGGGCTCTTGGTCAATGAGAGCCCTGGGTTTTGAACTCACGATCGATCGCTTACTAAGCGAACGCACAACCAATGTGGCTACGCAGACCCTCTTCTTATCTTTATAGGTAGAGGTAAACATAGTTCGTCAATTTAGTAGTCCCAGTTATTTGAGACAACTTTGTAGAACAAGTTTTTCTCTATCTCTTGAAATAACGGATACTTACGATCAGGGTGCGAAATGTTAGAAGATGAAAAATGAAAATCGAATCTCCTCTCAGTAGCTTCGCTTCGACTAGGACTACTTTGGCATTCGAAGTCAACATGAATTGAATTGACTAGAAAATGAATTGACGAGCGTTGAGAGCGAGGATGACTGATGAACTATTCTAGTCAATAGTTATTCTAATTGACGTGACCAATGAATATAAATCTGCTTCTTCATTCAACCTGATTTCAATCCACACTTTTACTCCCCCTTACACGATCTTATTTTTACTTACATATAAAGTGAAACGAAAGCTTAATTTCGGATGCAAAAAAGTAGTCACACCATTAATGGACGTTTTATTGTCTACCCACCGTGAACTCAAACCAACGAACTTAGGCATATGTCAGGTATGCTATAAAGGTCCTCGCGTTAGTATTAGTAAATAAAGTAAATAATTTTGTATAGAATTTTATACAAAATTTTAATTAACTTTTTCTCCGTGTTCAATTTTGTGAAAAAAAAAACATACAGAAAAACGGGTTTATATCAACAAAATTCACAAATTTGTCAGTGTTTCTAAACACAACACTGCACGCTATTTTATATATGTTATGCGTCCCTCAAATTTCGTTCGCAATATGGCCATGTTCGGTCGTGTTGTGTGGCACGTGACGCCGTCCTGCTGAAACCACAAGTCATCCGTATCCATATCTTCAATTTGTGGCAAAAAAAATCGGTTAAAATGCAGCCATAGCGCTCACCATTCACAGTTACCGTCTCGCCGTCCTCATTTTCAAAGAAATACGGCCCGATGACTCCATCAGACCATAATGCGCACCAAACAGTGACTTTTGTCGGATGCAAAGGCCTCTCAACAATCACGTGTGGATTTTCTGAGCCCCATATACGAAAATTTTGGGTGTTCACATAGCCATCGAGCTCGAAATGTGCCTCATCGCTGAAGAAAATTTGATGCGAAAATTCAGCATTTTGCTGCTGTTGTTCATTCACCCAATCGACGTATGCCCGACGCATTCCATGGTCACCACGCTCTAATTTTTGTACCAGTTGGACTTTATATGGATGTAGGTGCAAGTCCAAATGCAAAATTCGCCACAATGATGTATTTGACAAGCCCAATTGCTGAGCACGCCGTGGAATCGAAACATTCGGGTCATCCTCCACACTGGCAGCAACAGCAGCAATATTTTCGGCCGAACGCACATTACGATAATGCACAGGTTTCACAATATCCGCTACGGATCCAGTTTGTTCGAATTTACGCACTACATTAGCGATTGTGTGCTCTATAGGCCGTCCATGACGACCAAAATCCGTCCGTAATGCTCGAAAAACATTTGCCGGTTTTCATCATTTTTATAGTATAATTTAACAAAATTAACACGTTGTGCGATGCTAAAACGATCCATATTGTAAAATGGCAGACATTCAACTAACGATATGACGCTTTGGTTGACAGCTATGTCAAACGGTTGTCAGCGCAGGGCTGTATACTTTCGGAAACCCGAAATGGAAAACCCTGTATATGTCAAACCACGTTGAACTCAAACTTTGATACATGCATACGTGATACATGAAAGAGAAACGAATTCATTTTGGAGGGAGTCACTTCAATATGCATTGAAGTGCCCATTTGACGAGGAAGAATGAAATGTGATAGTCGAGTCGTATAGTGACATAGCAACGCCCGAATGATTATTGAGTCATATTGACGGAGAAACTGCTGGAAAAAGCCAAAACTCATTTCCGATTGAATACGAAGGCGACTTTCTTCATAGTCTGCTGACTATCTTCAGTTGAATATGACTTTGCCGAGCCCTGCTTACGATACTTACTTGAAATAACCGATACGTGACTTTTAGAGCTTACTACGACATATATTTTGTGATGCGGAACTTGTCAATATCTCAACTCTACATAAAGTTATTGATATTTCTTTCCAAAAAATACGCTCTCCTCATTCGCTTGTTATTCTTTCTGAGACAAACATAAAAAATGTTCATCGACGGCATTTGAAAGAGCATGTTTCACTTTACATAATGTAAGATTTTTGAAACCATGTTATTTTTTGTTTTTGAGTGAATTAAAATTGAAATCATTAGTTTATGGGTAAAAATCCATCAATAACTTTGTATATAGGATTAAGTGCATCGCAAAATGGTGGTCATGGTTGACTCCTATTCGAACGACTCAAGAAACCACGTTTCAGCACCCGAGATGAGATAATGGATGGCTGATGGCTCTGATGGCTATACCGCAAATCAAATATAATGAATGTTTCGAGGATTGGATCAAGCACTGGCATGAGTGCGTTGCAGTCGATGGGGAGTACTTTGAAGGGGACAATATCGATATTGATGATCTTGTATTTTTCATTTCCTAAATAAATTCCGGGAACTTTTTGATCAAGGTGGTATATCGATCGATGAAATTGTGTTTTGTTAAATAATTGTTTTAACGAAATAGTTACAAAAATTACGCGCTACTCTATATTGATAGCATGCGAACATACGTGTCTTTACATAAAATATTTACTTTTAGCGTCAAAGTCAGATACACAGAAGAAAATAGATATTTCTGTTATGACTATGACCTATATCAAAGGAAGCAGATTGATGTTATTCAAAAAGTTTCACAGGAACAATGCAAACTGCACATTGCGAGTGTGTAACCGAATTGGGTAAAGGGTAAAGTATGTTCCCATGTAGGCTTTGTACTTTTTGCCCTGCAATGCTGGTTCCTTGAAGAAGTAGACTATAATTAACATTCGTGTGCAGATATCCTTATTCGGTGATTAGTTCCACCAAAAAAGCGGTTGATTAAGTTGAAATTAAGGACATATTAAACTAGAAAGATTAACCAACCCCCAGTTATGATTTGTAGGTACCTGAAAAGTTTAATATATTTATAGAGCCATTCCACGCCAAACCGATATAGTGGTTCTCAGACTTCCGCGAAAAGTGGAAATTTTGTTCCTTACTACAAAATATTAAATCCGTATTTTTTCATTATTTTATTAGGGTGCCCATTTCTATTTAGGACGGTCCAAAAAATCGATTTTTTCCCTTTTTCCAATTTTTTTTAAAAGTCATAACTTTTGAACTATTTGACCGATTTGGATGATCGGCATATCAAATTAAAGCCAATTAGCTTTGTATAATCCTTTTTTTTTTGTAAAAATACTACATTTGCAAAACTATTTTGAATGTAACTCCTCCTGCGAATGCCGGATCTTTATAGTAGTATGTCCGAAAAGAACCTGAAACTATTGAGAACCAGAGCAGAGGGTCCAAAGCCCATAAGGAGGATGGTTGTAATAGCTGTTATCCATAGCTATTAGGGAAAGAAAGAAATGGATAAATGGAATGGAATCACTCATCACAGTGAATCCTGATTCTTACCTCCCCTTACTAACACCTATCCCTTCCTTGATAAACGCTAGGAAACCACGCTATTGAGGCGACGCTTCTGAATTTCGAATATCATACTAACATTCCTTCCCTTCCCCTGGTGACTGTAAGGACGTGGCCGGCGTCTATTATTGACTATTTAAAGTTCGAATCACCGAAACTTGTACAATGAGAATGGTTTTGCTACTTCCAAGCGTCATTTGGTGTGTTATTTGTGTCTCGGGACCAAGGGTGCCATATTTTTTATATTTTTTCTTGAAAGCAAAGTTTTTCTCCACAACATACCCAAAAATCAGATATGGTATGTTTCGTTTTTAAATTATGATTTTTCAAATTGAACCATCGGTAAGGTGCAAAAATCATTTTTCACCTTTGTCCCAAAAATGACTTTATTTTAAAATTCATAACTTTTGAACAAATGTACCGGATTAAAGCACATTAGCTAGCTTTTTTCTATCACACCTGCTATTGGATTCTAGTCGCATAGAAATATTGAATGAAGACTGAAAACGTGTTAAGAGGCTGTCCACATACCCCTTCCCCTGATGTCCACGTGGACATTTCTCCAGTTTTCGGAAGAAAATGAAGAGAATTCTATATTTTTCGCTTAAATTTAATTTCAAGTTTGTTTCAATTTTCTATTACATGTTTTTATTAATAGGAATAATAACCTTATTAATAGTAACGATTTGTTTTAAATTCACCGATGTTGATATCATCGCTCTGTTCAAATCGTCTAAATCTTGTAATGTATTGCTAGTTTCGGATCGTTCAACACACCCGTCACATTGTCACTCAAACGAATAAACAGTATAGTGTCCAAATTCTGTTGCTGTTCATTTAATTGATCCGAAGATTTAGAATAACATTAGTTTACTATTCGCGTTTGTATTTGTATTGACTGCATTAAACTTTGTGCTTCGTTTATGGGAAGGGATAATGACAATGGATTGGTGGATTGAACACACTTTGAAAATAAAAATTATTTATCAAAATTTACCTCCGTATCAAATATGTTTTCTATGTAATTTAAAATTATATTAATTTTCGAGTGGTGAAAAATTTTAAAGGAAGGTTATGTCGAATAATGATTTTATATTATAATGATCAATTTTAGCGGTAATATCATAGTAGTTAAGTACTACGTGTTTCAAGTAATCAAATAACACCAAGTCAAAATTTCCATTCTCAATTGAAAGTAATATGTCTCAGAACCCGGATGTCGCCACTAGATGTTGACACTGTACATTCATGATCGCGGATTTCGAAATATTTTCTCGTCTTACAGAAATCATAACAGTTGATCTGAAGATACAATATCTGGTGAGTAAAGCGGGTGGAGTCTTGGAAGCGCCTTTGAAGCGTTCTAGATCGTTGATTTTAATATATTCAGCTGCGAACAGTACTTGTTGGAATTCATCGAGACTAGTTGCTTGGTAGAAGCTCATAATGTAGATTTTCTTCCAGTCCTACCAGACCCAGAGAACCTACTTCGGGGTTATATTCAAATGCCCAATATATTCAAATGCCTGAATATGTATTTGTAGCGAATTCATTAATTCATGTGTCGTGTACCGAGGATTAATCTTGAAAAATGTCTCAATTTGATTGACATCAATAGCAGCATGGTAATAAAAGTCGGCTCTTTTACAGCTAAATGCTAATGAACCTAAAATAAACAAACGGGATAAAAAAAAACTAAAAAAATAGCATGGTTTTACAGACAACCAACTAGAAGCGTATTACAAAAATTACCAGATAGCAATAAAAAAAACATCATTGCAAGAAACAGATCTCCACAGATACGGCACCCATGAAAGATTTTGTTGTTCGTTTCAATTTTCGGAAAACCTTGGGAGCTCTTGGAAACCAAATATGAAGCCGTTTTATCATCAAGAACAGAAGCTGAATCGAAACCTGCACATAAGTCGTGATTTTTCATCCAACAAAAATTCCAATATTCTTTGTGTCTTTATCCTGACGGAATACATGGTCCTCTATCACCGATTGGAATAATTTGATCAATGCCAGTTCATGCGCGTTCCTTCCAGAATATACATCTCCGCAAAGAAATTCAGCCATATGAAAAAATATGGATGTTTGCAACACTCTCAGGCAACTCAGTCTTTTTATTGTTGAGTACAGAGTACTCAGGGTAGGCATGAAGTTAAAACTGTCTTGTAAATCTCATTAAATTTTGACTATAAATATGAATGTTTCACTTAAAAATATAATTTACGTGTCCACGTGGACATCATCTAAACCCTCTCCCCCTCACCGTGGACAATCGTGGACATTTTCGTAACCCCTACTTCCCCTAAAGTTGTCCACGTGGTATGTGGACAGCCCCTAACTTTGGAAAATTATAACTTAAAAACAAAAAATAACACATCTCTGGTTTTTGAATATGTCATGTAAAGAAAAAAGAAGTTATAGCGCCCTTGGTACCGAAACCTTGTAAACTATAAAAAATACAATCAATAATTTTAAAAAACAACATCCAATTTTTTGCAAGTTACATATTTTTTCAAAGGAGACTAGCTAATTTACTTTAATTTGATGTACCGATCATCAGAATCGATCCAGCAGTTCGAAAGTTAAAAAACAGATTTTTTTGGAAAAAGGGGGAAAAATTTATGTTTCCGACTGGTCACCCTAACGAACAAATTAAAAAATAGTTTGCGATAAGAAACGAATCTACGAAATTACATTCCAAACGCTCCAAAAAACAATCAGAGTGGTAAGAGAAAATTCCAACCGAATCGGGTGTTTGGTAGGGTGGCGGAATGAATTTTCACCTTCAGTTTTCTAGCGAAGAATAAAGCTCTCACTGCTGAAAAATACCTTCTTCACATCCGGCAATTGACTCCACTTTTAACCCGGGAATAATGCTCGATTTCACGGAAAATTGATCGGAAAAAGTTATCAAAAAGTCATCATGGCATAAATCATCTTTATCAGTCATCCTGCTAGCGACCATGATGACTCTTTGATGACTTTTTCCGATCAATCAATTCATTTCCGTGAAATCGAATGAACTAAGAAAATCTGAGAGTCTGAGAAAGCCTCTATAATTCAAAACTTTTATTACTTCGGATATAATAATTGTTGTGGCCCTAAAAAGCAGTGATTCATGTGTGATTTATGATTCATTTTTGTTCTCACGAGAACAATACACATTATTTGTGTCCCTACTTCCATTGCATGTAACGCACGTAGCGTGAATCCCTAATACTCTTCTCGCACTAGACACAGTGCGGTCCGAAGCAATTACATATTTATTCCTTTGCCACCGTCATCTATTTGATAATGCATAAAATTAACAATGCGTACAAGTGATTCGATCATACACAACCAATCTCCACATAACGGTATGAAAACCGACGCGGTACGTCCTATTTAATATTTCTCTCCTGCTTAGCTTCTGTCCATCAGTGCAAGCGCTGCAGTATGCTTACTTTGCGCATATTCTGAGAATGAATTCTGAGGCGAAAAGTTTCGCACGTCCGTTCAATACAGTAGAAAATAGAAACTGACATTGGCCAGGTCGAGCACAATATTCATAGTGCTTCCATGGCCATCCGACGACATGTATCAACCAATCCTAACTTCGATGGATTTTCAATTTGTGTAATTCACCGATATTTACGGATTTTTGTGGTTACAGTGTTTTGCTTTCAAAACAGTTTTTGAGCCATCCAAAAAAGTTTTTTGGGTCTATATGTTCAAGTAAAAAAGTCAATAAGGTAACCTTTCATCTTTCGAAAGTAATTGTCATATCACTTCTCTCAGTCGGAAAAGAGGTATTAACGCTCAAATTCTTGAACCCCTCACGCATATCTCGTTCTCGTAACTTGCAAAAATAGGTAATATTTTCTTAGGTTTTTGTTTCTGCACAATATG
This sequence comes from Toxorhynchites rutilus septentrionalis, assembly GCF_029784135.1. Lineage (NCBI taxonomy): Eukaryota > Metazoa > Arthropoda > Insecta > Diptera > Culicidae > Toxorhynchites > Toxorhynchites rutilus. The sequence continues at coordinate 124,964,018 of NC_073745.1, forward strand.
AAAAATTAGGACTAGATGGGCCAACCAAAAGAGCCTACCAGGCCAAATGCGGCCCGTGGGTCACTAGTTGAGTATGGCCGCTCTACACCATATCAAACATTTCATACTCTGCGCTATCAAATCCATAGTCAATGACACCCATCTGTATCGAATAATCATCGAGCGGGCGGTAGTTTATATACAGATTTGTGTGATTTCAATAGCCTGTTTTCAAAGCAAGCAATTTTTAAGCTATTGAAACAAGTTTTCGGTTCAATAACTGACAAGCATACAACTTTTGGACATTTTAGTTTTCGGTAAAAGTGATTATCATACCACTCCGTTTGGCCGGCAAAGAAGTATTAACGTTTGAAACCTTGCACTCCAAGTGTAAAGCTCTCGTTGTCGAAACTTTGAACCTTCACCCCGGTACAGAAATGAAAGACATAGTCCTACATCAAAACGGAAAATATGCGAAATCAACTCAATTTGATTCTGTTTAATTCCAGATTCTTCGCGTGGTGGATTGTGTGTCTGATCTTTCTTCGAAGCTGTTCATCTTGTATTATGTGACGAACAATGCACCAGACGGAGCCGATCAAGTTGAAGCTGCCTATGAGTGTTACAAATTTGCAATGAAACATGGGGATAGTCTGGCCAATAACGCTGGGGCCAAGGATAAAGTGGATAAAATAATCCGAAAGTATCCTATCTTCAAAACGCAGCATCTTCTCCTCCAGTATGGTATCAATGACGACAAATTGTCTGCTTTGGTGAAAAACCCTCGCGAGCTGATCAACGCCCTGTATAGTGAATCTTTACAGAGGAAAGTCGACATCAACAGCTTGGTGTGTGAAATCGCCACTCTCCACCAGCTAGATATCGATGTAATTCAAATGAACCTAATTCAAAAATGGTTGTCCATTTATACATCGAACGATGACTCGAGTGGAAGCATGGAGGAAACAGTGTATGAAGATCACAACATGTCGGTTGACGAGTCCGATATAGCTGCCTCGGCAGATGAATATGTGGCAAGAGCGCACTATATTCTGAAAAGCTGGAACAAAGAGAAAAGCGTACAGTTTTTGATAACGCAGCTGTGCGTTGGGGACACAAATATGGACGCCAAGAAACAGCTGCAAATTTACGATTGTTTCAGCAAACTGATCGACGACCAGTGCATGCCTTACGTGGATGTTTTCAATCCAAATCACTATACAGTGTTGAAATGTGTCCAGTTTTTGAAATCGCTCGGTTTCAATGGCCTTACCGTCGTTAAATTCGAAGAAACTGATAAGATGGCTTTATTGAAGCGCCTGTGGCAGAACTATGCTACGTCCTCGAAAGGATTGGAGGCGATTGCTTATATTTGTCTGGGATACAACATTTATGTACCGCAAGTCTGGAACGGAGTATTGAAACAGATGGCTCGTACGAATATGATACCTCACTTGGCCATGCTGTTGGAAATTATTTCCGCCCGCGAGCAGTTGATCAATCTGGAAGGCTTCCGAATGGCTTGGGAGGCTGTGATAAAGGCACCATTTAAGAATGCAAGCAGGATTCGTTCATTTGAAGAAGATGCATTGCTCGCCAAATCATTGGTACTGCTCCAAAAGTGTCCCATTTCTGCATCACTCAATCTGGTGGATTTAGCGGAACTGTGTATAAACGCTAATCGCATCAACATGGCAGCCGTTCTGATCCCTTACGCTGACGGGAATCAGAAAGAAGTGTTGAAAAAGGTGCGTATTTTTGAGTCTGTATATTCACATAATGATAACGGCATATTTTTTTTCGCAGCTTATTTCCAATAATCTGGAACCCACACTCCGGCAGCAGATCATGGAACTTGAAGAATTTGGTATAGCTTCTGTGGTAACCCAGGCGGTATTTAGTGAGATCAATCTGAAATAAAAATGTAAAGTCATAAAGAATGCAGACAATCGTAAATAGAGAGAAGAAGGCCCTTTTACACAGCATGAAATTAGTATGTAGAAATTGAATCTTTTGTCTCCTTATAATTTCCATCGCTTTCAAAAAGTAAATACCACTTCTTGAGAGTCGTTTTTAGTACAGTCCACTCCTTAACTCGATATCCAAGGGTTATGTCGAGTTTTGGAGAGAAGAATGCTTGTAAAATCATTCAAAGGTGCCATTTCATCGAGTTAGGGAAAATATCAAGTAAGGGAGAGTTGACTGTATTGTAAATTGTTATGTAAACTGTGCTGTTGAGGGAGTTGCTGCCAAACTCCTATACTTCTGAAAAAAAGGATCCCGTAATGTGGTTCGCATGTTGCTTGAGACCATATGAAGATTTATCACATCATCGCAAATATTGACCCGTCCATCATATGCCATATTGGGTTGAGGAAAAAGAAATGTCGTGTATTGTCAATATATGGCAACACTTAAACATATCTTGTGTTGTACTCATCGCATCGGATCATACTATACGGCTATTTAAAGACGACAATCTGTGCTACAAGTTATAGCGCGTCAAAGATGGAGTCCACCAAGCAAGAAATTCGCCATATTTTACATTTTTACTACCTGCGAGATAAAACTGCAACGAAGGCGGTCGAAAAAATTCGTGTAGTTTATGGACCCGATACTGTAGCGATTCGCACAGCACAGCGTTGGTTTGATCGATTTCGTTCTGGTGTAGTGGCTGTCGAAGATACACCCCGTACTGATAGGCCAATCGTCGTGGAAACCGATAAAATCGTTGAAATCATCCAAGTAGACCGGCATGTGAGCACTCCCTCGATTGGTCAGGAACTGGGTATATACCATAAAACCGTTTGGAACCATTTGCAGAAGATTGAATTCCAAAAAAGCTGGATGTATGGGTGCCACACGAATTGACGCAAAAGAACCAATAATAAATAATCGAATGACCTACAGTAGGATTAGGTCGTTTTGACGTAAGACTACGTCTTTCATTTCTATACCGGGGTGTAAAATCAAAGTTTCGAAAACGAAAGCGTTACGCCGGACACCGATATTTTGAGCGTTAATAGCTCCTAAACAACTGAACGAAATGGTATGATAAACACTTCATTCGAAAGATAAAATGTCTACGCGTTCTATACTTGTTACTTTTTGATCCAAAAACTTGTTTCAATAGTCTTAAAATTGCTTTCAAAACAGGCTATTGAAATCACCAATCGGTATATAAGCGAGCACCGCTCGGAAATCCACTCAGTTCTAATTGAACAGCGATTGGAGCATGTTGTCGCTGTTGTGGTGAAGCTCTTCGTTTATCATGAAAGCGCGGATGAACGGTGTCACCAAGAGCCTGTTTGTGCACCTTATGCCAGACATGAATCCATCAGGAGGAGAGTGATGCCACAGACGTTTCCTGGGAAGATCTCGAAGCAGCCGCTACACACACACACACATACACGCGCGGAATTCTTTCCGTTTGGATGCCATTCAGCATCGAGAAAGATCCGGAAAATAATCTGCCAGTTCCTCTGGGAATTTAAAATTACATTCATGTGAAAGAGTTTATTTTGATGTTTTCTATCCATGTAACACTGTGACCAAATATTTTTCAATCAAGTTCTATTAACAGGTGGTTATCGAATTAGCATTAACCACTGGTGGGCTTCCAGTATCGAGGAAAATGTGGAAATATCTAATCGTTACTGAAAACAATCTGCCAGTTCCTCTGGGAATTTAAAAATACATTCATGAGAAAGAGTTTATTTTAATGTTTTCTATCCATGTAACACTGTGACCAAATACATTTGGTTTTGTGATTTTTCAATCAATCTGAAGATTATTCTTCCCCATCAGTAGGATATTTCCGTATCCAATATTGTATGCGCCCGCAATCGATTATTGCTCAGTCGCCGAAAGTTCCGAGCTCAGAGAGTTCATTCCCCTCTAGTTTGCCTCCCAAATTGCCATCGTAAACCACGCCTTCTCTCGATTCAATCGCGCACAAAAAGCATACTTAAGCGATATTCTGGTGGTGAGACGCATTCATTTTTCGTGAGGACATCGACAAGACAACATCGTTGCTGAGGATGCTGGACGGTGAAGGATCGAGATATGCCCTGAAACGCAAGCAGTTTGTTTGAAACTGTGAGGGAGCACAGAGAAGCCGATCCTTCAGGAGAAGAGAAGGTGACCATCGAAGCAGCCGCTACACACACACATACACGCACGGAATTATTTCCGTTTGGATGCCATTCAGCACCGAGAAAGATCCGGAAAATAATCTGCCAGTTCCTCTGGGAATTTAAAATTACATTCATGTAAAAGAGTTTATTTTGATGTTTTCTATCCATGTAACACTGTGACCAAATATGTTACAATCAAGTGCTATTAACAGATGGTTATCGAGTTAGCATTAACCACTGGTGGGCTTCCAGTATCGAGGAAAATGTGGAATTATCTAATCTTTACTGAAAATAATCTGCCAGTTCCTCTGGGAATTTAAAAATACATTCATGTGAAAGAGTTTATTTGAATGTTTTCTATCCATGTAACACTGTGACCAAATACATTTGGTTTTGTGATTTTTCAATCAATCGCAATTAACAGGATAGCTTCTGAAGATTATTCTTCCCCATCAGTAGGATATTTTCGTATCCAATATTGGATGCATAAAACCTTGTACCTCCAACGTAACACTCTCGTTTTCGAAGTCCCCCAAATATCCATTTATTCATTCATTCAGAATGGATTCAGATTCAACTTCAAACAAAGGATCACTGAATCAACGATAGTCCTACGTCACAATTGCGGTTATACCATAGATATAACCCACTTTCTGTTTTTCGTCTGTTCCTTTTTTCCTACAACCTTCAGCTCTTTTTTTCTGTCTTCTATCTCTTCCTTTTGTTTAATCCGTTTTTATCATTTTATTGGCTCCTTAGAAATTTTCCATATGACTGGTAGCTACGACAGGCACAACTGGTTTTCCAAGACGGCATTTAGAGTCCCCGCACTAGGATTGGGCGATCTTTATGAAAAGATCGATCTTATCGAATCCAAACGGCGCACAGTGCGTTGAATATATGGGGATGCGGGACAAAAATCAAAACAACCCTTATAGTCATTTTTTCGGATAGGTATAATGGAACAAAAGTTAGTTATGATGAAATCTACTATTTGCATTAAAGACTTATGTATTATACGTAATCGCAAAAGTGTCTTCACAAGAAATTTTTTTTTTCAGCATAAGATTTTTTTGATGAAAAATTTGAACATCTGGAAAAGATAATTATTTGATGCGCTTTATGGGCCGGTGGAATTCAAAAATGATGCCGATCAGAACATGACAGTTTATTAAAGGTGATCGCTACAGGGCAATGAACACTTTAAAATTTATAAAACGAGAGCGTTACGTTTGTCGACGCATGTCGTTGACTGTCAGTGAAAGTTTTATAAATATTGTGAACGCCCAGGCTTCAATTTCTATTTTACTACTGTGTTGAAAAATTTCATTCGCCTCTTCAGAATACGCAAGAAGTGTAGAGCAGATTCAAAGCAGAAGAGAAATATTAAATAGGACATACTTAATCGATTTTGATACCGTGAAGATTGTACGAATTGATGATTTTATGCCATATCGAATAGATAAATGTAGTGGGGGAAAGTGTATTGAGTGCATTAAGGGTATTGTTATGAGTGCGTGTATTGTTCTCGCGAGAATGAATGATTAATCAATCATCTTCAACTGCATCTACAAAACAACGCAAAATCATCGCTCCTTTTCAGGACGACTACAGAGTTATTTTAGAAATTTCGATGCATTCTAATGGCGGGTTTACATTAGAGAGATCTATAACTATAGATGGATTCATTCACGTGAAAATAGGTGTAAACGGGTGAGAATAAATATGATACACTTATTCGAGGTATATATAACTTGAATAAATTCAGCATATGTAAACGCTTGTGAATTTCTCACTGGTGAGAAATCACTGAAGTTGGGTGCAGTTCTACTTCAGGTGAATAAATTCACCGAAAATATGAATATATTCATTATAGAAGTTCACGTTAGTGTAAACGGTTGATGCGATTTCTATAAATCTCATCATATTTCTTCACATGAATATATCACTAGTCTAAACCCACCCTAAAAATCTGTTCTATATTTATTTTTGGCTGGAAGAATTTCTGGAAATTCAGGAGTGTGTTCGGATTTATTGGTGTAATGATTTTGCTTTGAAATATAGAGACGTTAAGCTTTCTCAGTTCATTCGCCTCTAGTCTTGAAATAAACCCAAACTAAACAACTCGACCTTTTTTTTTTTTTTTTTATCTTCGCTTATTTTTCGTCGGCCTATTTCCGCCACTTAAGTGCCAATCACCGACATCAGGGAGGCGACTCCACCTGTTCCTACCTATCAGACTCAACAACTCATGAGCCGGGCCAACTTCTTTTACTTCCGCTCCGAAGGAAGACGTAACCAGAGATTTTTCGCCTCAGAAAATCCCAACGACGCCAGCTGGGATTGAACCCAGGCCGATCGGATTGTGAGGCTGTTACGCTAACCATACAACCACTGGCGCCGTCAATAACTCGACCTTGAGAAATATTACTTGGAAAGCCATGCTGCCGTCCGATCGCCAGCTGGATGACTGATAAATCACGAATGACTTGTTTCATATTTTTTTTCATTCGATCATTCAATTTTTATGATTTCATTTTTTTGTTTTTTGTTGTTTCCTGGCTTAAAGTGACGTAATGTATTTTTCAGTGTTAAGGGGGTGTTCTAGTGTAGAGACACGAATTTCGAGTTCCGTAAAAAATAAACAAAGCATATTATTACTATCCATTATTTATCCATAAAACAGAAATTAAACGGAGAAAAAATGTTCATAACTAGAATAGTTAGGAGCTGATGAAGTGGGAGGGTAAAAAAAACGTTTTGCCATGGCGTACGCGATTCCAGCCCTTCTGGTTATCTGAAACAATGTGGGAGCGCCAAATTAATAGTGTATAGTATATTAATAGTGACATAAAATTAAATTGTTCTCTAGAATGCTTCTCCTGTTTAGATAAAAGGCTAATAATACACAATCTTTTATATCTCATCCGACGACACAGTGACCTAAACGCCACCGTGGTGATTTTTCTTTTTTTATACATTTTTTCGTCTGCTTCATTTTTAACAATTAAATACATTTTATTCTAGGGCAATGTTTGATTTATATTTATATTCATACTGTTTGCATAAAAGATTAATGCTTTATACGATTATGTTTGCATAAAAGACTAATGTTTTGTACATAATCACAAAAGTATCTTAAACGCCAAATTAATAATGTTATGAAGAAATAAAATACTTTCCGGAATATTTCTCCTGTTTGGATAATACACAAATAATATAATCTTTTATTTTTCATCCGATGGCAAAGTTACGCAAACGCCACTGTGGTGATTTTTCAATTTTTAAATGTTTTCTATTCTAGGGTCACATTTAATTTTTACATTCCATACATGTATTGTATAGCAGGAGAAACTCTACACTATTTATTACTTATTTATTATTTTGGAATTTTCCTTAAAGGTAATTTTTTTCTCTGTCTCGTCATATTTGTTAGTTTATGAATAAGTACACCTCTTTTAATTAATGTGATGAGAAAGCTTATGTCTTATTTCTTTTCTTACATATTTCGATTATTTTGTAAATTATTCAGTTTCATTAAAAAGACAAACAGAATCAAATTCAACTGTATCAGCAAAAAAAAGAAGAAATATCATTGACATCCGTGTGATGATTATTCGCTATAGTTTTTTCTACCCTGCTATGGAAGGGTCAGAAGAAAGCAGCATATAGTTCATAGAGTCCTTATTACTGTAAATTCTTGATGCTTTCCTTGTATGCTTCAACCTGTTCTCCCTGATCAGCCCGTGTGTAGCTTCTAAAGCCTCTTCCGATAACTGGCCAATAGGCAAATCGAATGCTTCCATAATATCTGAACTGTGTACAAATAATTTATGCACAGTTACAGGCATAAAATACCATCCGTACAGGCTTATGTAGAGATCTCTTGTATCCGACAATAGTTTATGGTATTTAGACATTTTAATTTTTCGCCCCGACGATATTTTATGGAGAATTGTAGCGAAATTCGTTATCAGCTCCACACTTACCCCTGTTATTTCCGAGCTGGTTTTGTGGATCCGAGAAAAATTTTCGTGCGGTGTTGCTGTCATTGCTTGAACCATACCCCGGTTTCGGCTTGTCGACAACTAGACCCATCCTTGACTTGAACGCCTCTTGAATTTCTCGCTTTCTGCTTTCATACTCTTGCTTATGTTCAGCAGTTTTCACTCGCCACGTTTTGAATGGCAATCTGTTGAGATGAATGATAGTTATTATTTATACACTATTAAACATTCTATAATGCTAACTTGTCTTTCTCTCTTTCGGAAAAGATCCACAAATTAAGCATTTTGCAGAAGCTTTATTTCCGGAAAACACTTTTGCCACCTTTCAATCTGTCATAGTAAGATGGAATTCAAAACTTACAACGATCTTAGCGCTATTGTTTTTGATGATGAAAATCTGTAACGCTTTAATTTTCTTCTCCATTTCTGATGAATAGCTTGTGAGTCTTCCTTCGTGAACACAAATTTAAGCGGTCTACAGTACGATGTTGAACTTGGCCGAGGATTCATCCAGATGATAGCGTTATTTGTGGAGTCGATCAGTTTTAAGGGAGTGCAACGACTAACAAACTTTCGTCTGAACTTCCTGCTTACGTAAACTTTTGCTTGTATGCACTATGCCCTGAACTGCCGTCAAAACTCCATTTACAGACGAGATTGACTGAAGTTGAAGTCATTAGCGAAATTTGTTTGTCGATGCTAGCGGAGGTGCAATTCATAAGATCTTGTAAATCTACTTCAGCAGACGTCTCGGTCGCAGAGATCAATTTAGGAGTTTTTTTTTCTTGTTTCAATGCATAAAGACTTGGTAGAAAATTTGGATGTATTTCATTCAAAGTACTTCGAAGTAAATTGTACCATGGGACGCCGCACTGTGCGACGTGGACATAATCGGAAGAACACATGCGACGGTATCACACTTGTATACCCGATTGAAACACGAAGCAGGGATGGTGGAGCTGGGGATCAATGCGTCTAAGACTAAATGCATGCTAGCAGGAGGGGCTGATCACAGAATTTCTCTTTAGAGTAGCGACAGCGCTGTAATCGACGGCGATGAGCTCGAGATGATAGAGGAATTTGTCTACCTTAACTCGTTGATAACAACTGACAACAACAACAACAACCGTGAAAATCGAAGGCGCATAATCAACGAGAGTTGTGCCTATTAAGGATTCACAATGGTCCAACAAACCCGTACGAAGTGTACCATTATCTGCGAGCATGAAGCATAGATGATGCTCGAAGAGGATATGCACACACAAAACAAAACAAAAACCAGTGTTTTCGAAGGCTGCGAAGGAAGTGGGGAATCGCTGGTCATCAGACACAAACCGAAATTGGCGTCAGCTGTTTCGTAATACTTTTCCTTTCTTGCTATAATATTCATGTGCTTGAAATCCCACATTTGAGCACAGTATCATCAAATCTGATTTTGTTATGACTTTTCAAAGCTTGGTATAGTGGCGTTTTTTGACAATTTTTTGAAAGAAAGTGCATCATACGTTCTGCAGCTTCAATGATAGCTTGGATTTTGTTGGCGTTAAAATACAAGTTGTTCAAAAGACTATAAAAAAATCATGAAAAACTGTGATTTTTTGTAGAAAACCAGCTTAAAAGTTATGTTGCCGCAGTTTTTCGCGGTTGTGATTACATTCAAAATTTAGGTTAACATATAGGGCCCTATTCCAGAAAACGAGACGAGCAATTCGTCTCATCTTGTCTCGGTTTCAGTCACTATCGAGACGAGCAAAATATCCTATTCCAGTACATGTTTAATTTGGTAGACTGGAGAGACTTCAGTCAGTTTTTCTCGGTATGATCAGTGATGTCAGATGAGAAGACATGTTTTTGTTTTGAGAAAAACAACAAACAGTTTAAAAATTGATCAATCGATACTCCATTCTCAGTGCCAAAATATTTAAAAAAACATAACAAAAAGAAATAAGTTTAATATATCTTTTGGTTCCATTGATATTTTTCCTCGAGCATATGGGTTCATCACTCAAACGTTTTGTTATTATGGATTTATTGGGGGCAATGTTTGTTCACCTAATCAACGAGAAAAGTTTTAAATCTATATATATATATATATATATATATATATATATATATATATATATATATATATATATATATATATATATATATATATATATATATATATATATATATATATATATATATATATATATATATATATATATATATATATATATATATATATATATATATATATATATATATATATATATATATATATATATATATATATATATATATATATATATATATATGTATTTCCAATAAAGTAGTTGTTTTGAATTACTCATTTTCGTTCAATATGTGAAGACCCTTTTCGTGCCGTGTTAATATATTCAAAACAGTCATCTAGCATCCCTCTAGAAATTACTGAACTGAATTTGATGGTTGCAGTTGAAAACATACATTGCTTATGCAATACTAGTTTAGCCGTGAAACAATTTTTGAAGATAAAGGCGGAGCAGAAGAATACCGATGCTTTCAATCAACAAGGTGAACAAACACATCAAACAAACTAGACGATTCGACTGATTCATCGACGAGCGCGGCCAAACGGTCGTCGAGCCAGACGAGCTACTCGTCTGTTTTTAGTCGAGCTCGGCTTCTGGAATATGAAAACAAACGAGACGAGCGCTCGTCTGCTCGTCTCGTTTTCTGGAAAAGGGGCCAATAGGCTTTCAATTGGACACTGTCCGACACTGCGCAAAACTGTGCGAATTGTCGTTTTAGCGAGAAAAGCAATAGCAAGTTTCATTTGCAACGTTGTGTTATTCCAGTGTCATTGTTTCCACGATTCGTTCAAAATAGATATTAGTGATATATTAGCAAATCAAATTCATATTCGTTAAGTCTTTAATGGAGCCTTCACACCACACAATATAAAGTCTAGTAAGTTGTTTATTCATGGTATGATACATGTACTTTAATGTCACCTTTCAACCAAAGGAGACTTACATGGTCACATGGCTTAAGGATTATGTTATACCACCATCTCGGGAATCTCCCACATCCTACCGAAACTGTATAGACGACGTTCACACGAGTGTAGTGAGCGATCAAAACGGTGCCGAACTGAGGAAATGAGTGCTCAAGAGAAGGGTAATAAAATAATCAAATATGCCCGAGAACATTTCACTCGTAAAAATAGTCGAGGAAATACTAACCATGATAAATCGGATTTTGAATAAGACCGCTATTAAAGTTTTTCTTAATAAAACAAAAACGGTTTTGGATATCAATGAAATTCTTTATTCATGTACATTTGATGTCATTATGTATGGAACTCAATTTCTTTTGCATGGCCACCACGGGCACGCTTGCAGAAGTTATGACTCTGAACCCAATTTTTAACGGGTTTCAAGCATAAATCAGCCGATACTGCAGCAATTTCACGTTCGATATTCGTACGAAGTTCATCAATCGTCGCGGGTTTGTTGGCACAGACCACAGACTTGACGTAGCCCCACAGGAAATAGTCTAATGGCGTCAAATCGACCGAGGCGGCCAATTGACTGGGCCATTTCGTGAGATAACACGCTCACCGAACTTGATTTTTAATAAATAGATTTTTAAATTCGCTGTGTGGCTTGTGGCGCCGTCTTGTTGAAACCACATATTGTCCAAGTCCATATCATTCAATTCGGGCCAAAAATATTCGGTTATCATTGCGGTAGCGATTCCCATTCACAGTAACATGTCTTGATTATCACGGAAGAAGTTCTATTTAATGACGATGCCGGACCATAAACTGCACCAAATTGTATTTTTTTCGAGATGCAATGGTGACTCGTGTGGATTGCTGCCTGACCAATAACGCATATTTTACTTATTGACGAAGCCATCCAGCCTGAGCCTCATAAAAGCAAAATATGAAGCTCATCGCAAAAAATCCGGATCATTTTCAAGTTGTTGCTCAGCCCAATTCACGAACATGCGATGCTTCTGGTTGTCAAGCGGCTTTAGTTCTTGCGTCAATTTGATCTTGTAAGGATGTAGGCCAAGATCTTTTCACAAAATTCGCCACAACGACGTCACAGGGATGGCCAACGCTTGGGAACGACGTGTGAGAGACTGATTTGGGTCTTCCTCAATTGATGCGCTAGCGGCGGCAATATTCTCGACACTAAGGGCACTTCTTTGTCACACTGGCAGGAGAACATTTTGTACTGTGCCTGTGGATTCAAATTCTTCCACTAGACGTACTAGACTAGACTAGACGTATGTTCGTATATCTTCAGTAAAGTTTCCTTCATGAGACGGAAACCTTACTGAAGAAAAATGTCAAGAGAGCGGGAAAAAATATGGCATCGTTTGCCGTCCCTATCGGTCTACTTTTGTAGCGTCCCTATTGATATTAGTTAATCATCTTCTTATCTCCACTGATACAATAGTAAACACTTTCATTAAGGGTATCAAATCAGAAAACAGGTCACGTTTTTATGAAATAAAGTTAACGTTAATAACTATTTTTGCCGCGAACGGATTTTGGCGATTTACATACTAAACGAATCGGAAATTCCGTAAGATTTGTGTAATATGCCATACAATAGAATCCCCTGGTTAATAAATGGTTAAAATTCATGAAAACTTTAAGTGTTTCTATTTTCCCATACATTTGTTCTGTCCATTTGAGTGCTTTCCCGAACAGAGATATCAATAACGAGCAACTTATCGACGACCAACAGAGGGGAAATCGTATGATTTAAAGTCTCCGTGAACAAAGAAAATGAAGAAGAATGAAGGGGAATACTTGCCTAGAGTATAAACAGTGGATCTCGCTGAGGCAAGCTTTCATTCGGCATTGGACTGTTGAGTAATCCAGTTCACTTTGCTTTCGCTGCGCTTCGATCTAAGATTGGACCCCACCAGTGGTAATCCAACTTGGAAATCGTGGTTTGATTTTTCTGTTCGTTTTTCGCGTTATTCGTATCGTGTGTTCTTCTTTCCGCGTCATAAATTGGACGCTTCGCGTAGTAGAAGAGGAAGGCAGGCTCGAGCCCTGCAAAAAACGAACGCATTGCCAGGGGCAATAAAATTTCGAGGTAAGCGTCATCTAATGATGCACGCGGTGTTGGTGCAGTGAAAAGCGCTCGCACTGAACCGAGCCTTCGCAAATGTGACACCGCACCGAACAACAGCGAAGTAGGCGATTTCGGCGCGTCGGTCGAAAATGTAAACGGCCAGGCAGCAACCAAAATCAAGCTCCCCCCGCTGGTGGTAAAGGCGGTCGCTCTTGACAAACTCATCAGCGAATTCGCATCGATGGGTGTTACAGCAGAGTAGAAGCTGTGTGGCATAATTCAGTCTTTTTCCAAGCAGTTAATATTGTTTATTTTCCGTCTTCATAAGAGTTTCGTTGGTGCCTTTGAGAATGCATCAATGCATTAAACTGACGTTATGGCGAAGCAGACGTTAAGGTTGTGCACCAAAAAATTATTTGGGAATACCAAGCATCTTGAATGTCTTACTGGAATGTTATAAGTTATTTGGGTTCGCGTGCCAGTCGCAAAACTGCCTTCAACTAGGATTGCATTTGCGCTAATATTGATCATAATGAAGCATTGCCACTGTTTTCGAGGTTGTTATTAACAAAAAGAGTTTATTTCTCCTGTTTAGTTATCAAGAAAGTAAATGTTCTGGAATTTTGTTTTGTATGTGATAAGGTTTTGCTTGCCAGTAGCATAACTTCCTCCACTAAGGGTGACAGCTGCGCTTCTCTCGAGCATGAGAAAGTAATGCAACTCTTTTCGAGGCCAGTAATATTAACAGAAGCATTTCTTTTGAGAATAGCGCATATATATAATCGACTGTAGCAGAGTCTATGTCAATTTTGAAAAAGGCCACCAGAATAGCCTTCGAGGTAAATTTTCAATGCATTGACATGAAATAAATTGCGACATACGATTGTTTTGCGAGGGCAAAAATTAATCATCAATCAATTATCGTCAACTGATTCTACAATGAAAAGATCATTTCAGAGATTATTCTACTAAGCAGTTGTTTCTAGAATTTCACGCTATTATAGAATAATATCCGAAGGTATAAACAAGCGACTTATATAAAATAACAGCGTAGTTCTACGTCAACAATGCGGTCGTATCTTGGACACAACCTCCTATAATTTTTTTCAAAAAGGAGAAAAATGATTGCCAAAAACTTCCAGTTGAAATAATATTTCTATTGAAGAAATCAATTGTTGAATCAGGAAAAGATGATGATTAATCTGATGACAGTTATGAAGAAGAAGATGATGGTTTTGATTTGTATTGACTGTGTTGTTTCAATTTGTAGTTTAAAAAAATAATTTATATTTTCACAACCAAAGTTGTTTGATTTGAGGGGTCGTACATAAACTACGTGTTTTTTTCAGTGGGATTATTTTTGATCAAAGATCATAAAATTATATAAAAAAGTATGCAAAAAATATTGCTGGGGAAGAGTGCCGTTCAAACCAAAAAAAAGATCACGTGCTTTATGGACCACCCAAATGAAAAATGGATTGATGTTCAGCCTCCCGAAATTATGTAAATATCATGTTTTTCTTCACATTCAACGACACTTTTTTGCTTTTTTGCAACGACGCTTTTTTGCACCCCACTGTGCGCCGGGTGCTCAGAACCAAGGATGGAAAACAAGAGAGCATGATTCGATCCACGATTAATAGTAAATTGCACAAATCTGTACAAACTGCGACTAACGACGAATCCTCTACCATCAAAACAAAATTATGTTCCCTTGATAATTCTGAGTTGACAAATACATTGCTAGACTTTGCTACACGAGAATTAGTATCTCTATAGTGTAAAGGCGCGTCCACATTATACGGAATGATGCCGATCATCTTGTACTAGGCGGCAAATTCGGTCGTTGTGTAATCAATTTAGAATTTGGGTCCTTTAAACCTATGTGAGCCTGTGAAAACAAACTAAATATTGGGAAATACGTATACACCTCGAATGGATAATGATGATCTGCTATCACAAATCTGGCAAATTTTTTAGATGCTTTATTTTTATTTTGGGGGCAAGCGAATGTATTCAAAAATAATAAAGTTTCATTTCAAAATGTTTTGTTACATAGAGGCTGACTAACTACACAGACATTCTATGCTAAACCGATATAGTGCTTCTCAGATTTCCGTGGAAAGCGGTAGATTTGTTCTTTATCGCAAAATATTAGACCCGCATTTTTCTATTTTTTTATAAGGGTGGTCCGAAAAATCAAATTTTCCCCTTTTTTCCGACAATTACTTTTTCCAAAAATTCATAACTTTTGAACTACTGGACCGATTTCGATGATTAACATATCAAATTGAAGCTAGTCTTCTCTGAAAAAAATACAATACTTGTGAAAAAATTGGATTTTGTTTTTGTAATTATTGGTTGTTTTTGTTCAGGTAAAAAAATTTAACTCGCCAAGCGTAAAAGAGGTGTTGCGAATGGGTTCGAATTTGGTTAAGATGGGATCCCTGTTTTAAGGGTCGAAAAATAATGAATTTTGTTGATTTATTTTCGAATGTTAGGAATAGGTATATTTAGAGATGTATTTTCCATTTTTTGAGTGCACGAATAATGATTATTACCCTGTTGACAGCTGCATGCGTAGATGCTGTCTGAAAATCTGTACCTTGCTGGTGGTATCAGTTCTGAAACAACGGGGTGTCGTAGAACAAATTCCAATGAATATTTTGGAACTTTAGGACAATACCTAAAGCGTTACATAGGGGTTTCGAAAATTCGAAAAATTGCCAAAATGGCGCCCATTTTTGATAAAAATTAGTTATTTTTCATGGAAAATTGCTGTTTAGAACCTCATAAAAAATCGGAAAAATTAGATATCAAAAAAACGCCTATGTAACGCATTGTATATTCCATTTTTACATGCTAAGTACAGCAATACTATGTCCCTTAAGATGACTTCATATTTGTCACTGTAACTTTCCAACGAAATCAAATATCAAAATATCCTCTTAGGATAACATGTCTGAGGCAGAGCTGCAATCCATCACCGTCAATGTCACAAAAAAGCTGACCATAGTCACTCAATTCCTCTCACGGCATGTGAGATCCAAATATTCAGTAGTGATACTCACTATTTTGTTTCTGACACCTAACCAAATGACGGTTGGTTCCAATGCCTCTCACTGCCGATCGCTCTGTTTACAACTTTACGTTACGAGAGCGGTGGTTGTGGCGTATGATGGTAGTAGAAATGTGAGTGATCAGACAGTTCCAATCATTTTTGACAATCGCGACGGTTGTTTAGATTCGTTTGTTGAAGTAGAAGTTGTTGTTGTTGTTAGAGATGTCTAAATTTTTCGTTTATTCGATTTATCGTGGGGCCAATATTCGATTCATTCGAACAATTGTCTTTCAGCATTCGATTAATCGAGCGAATGTTTATTTCTTGTAGTTAAAATGAACAGACATATATAATAAAAAATATTATGGTGTCATGATTTTAAAAGTTACATTGAATATAATTTTCAAATGAACATGGTGCAGCATAATGGTTTTTGAATGAAATGTTATTTAAGTATATTGATAAATTTACCATTTCATAATTATTTTGCGGATCATGAAAACGATCCGATTGAAAACCGACAATGCGTGTTTTTTTTATTTTGAGTTAATCATTACCAGAACTATTGAAGTTTAGTTAATAAACGTGTGATGAACACAAAAATTTTATTTTGTCATAAAACGAAAGAAAATTGCGATCTCAAAGAATCGCCCAAAAATCATCCACTTGCATTGAGGCTTTATTGTGAAACTTCTTATACCGTGCCATTAACTGCACCACGAACAATTCCAGGTGGAATATATGTTTGCTTCCTTGCTGCATCCGGTGTTCATAGTACTTTTCGTTAGCTCCGAAGGAATGTGCTGATATGCAAATAGTGTTGTTATATTCAAGAAACAAACAAATGACAATCTTACATACAAAATTTTAAGATTATCCTCCTAAGATAGAGCCGGCACTCTTACTCAAGCAACGACTCCTAACCGCGGGAATAACCCACGAAGTAGAATTGGCGCACAAAATCAATCTGCACGTAGACAAATACTTTTCAATGGTTCTTCTCAGTGCATCCTGGGTATCTTTGGTCAGCTAATCCACTACGGACAAGACGAGTCTCATATTCCCTCTACCAACTGGGATCAATTTGCTTGATCAAATTCGACACGACCACCCTGTTATATATCACGGCAACCGATGAATTCAACTCGATGTGGTAATTACTGCTGATGCTCCTGATTTCCACTTTCCGGTTCGAGGGCGTTGTGAAATTAAAAAAAAAATTGTGTTGTTTTCGTGTTGGCCTTTGTCAAAGTAAATGTCATCACCTCCAGAGATGCCGATGTTTTTTTTTTTTGATAGTTTTCGACATATATTCTGGTAACCTCGAGAATAGCAAAGCAATGTATGAAAAAAGGGGTTATTAGCGCAGGGAATCAAGTCATAAAGAGTAGAAATACCATATCCCTGCAGCCTGCAAATGTCTACAAATTTAGCATCGTTGCAATGATGAGAAACAAATTTGGTAAAAAAAATCGAAGTCGAACGGGTTTCAAAATGCATCATTTTGCTAATTTCAAACCCGATCGGGATCCGCAATAGAGGGGATAATCAAGGTGTGTCATTCCACAAACTAAGTACTAATACAAATGACACGTGTAATACTATGTAGAGTAGGCGAAGTGCCACTAAAAACATTAAGGCCATTTGAAAAGATGAAAAGAAAATACATGCCCGAAAATACAATATTCTTCAAATTGTATTTAAAATGAAACTGTATATTCACATCTGGCATCCCTGGCCGTAAAGAACGAACACAAAGAGGCGAATGTTGTGAATATCGCCAAACACCAAATATCAGCTAGACCTTTGAGTGTCGCACTATTTTGATATTTCAGCAACAGGACACTCACCAAAGAGCTCGGATTTCTACTGTCAAGTAGAAGCTCACCATGTGTTAGTGTTGTGATAATACTCTTCTCACACTATTGAACTGGCTTTGAGATGGTCACCAAAGATAATCGTAATACAAAATTTGTTGATTATCTTTGTGTGAGTACCATCACTTGATTCTCACGACAAATCGCAGCTCTGGTCTGAGGGCATAAGCTTCCCAAAAATACAAAAAACAAATTTTAGGCGGGACGAAGTTTGCCGGGTCAGCTAGTATAAAATAAAATACAATATGACCATATCTAATTCACTTTGGACATAATAAATGATTAATTTGAATTCGCGGTGTGATAGTTGATGACGCCTTCTTCTCGAATGTGTCGTTACCCAACATACCAAACGATAGATGTAGATATACTTTGTTTGATGTGATTGGCAATTCGGTTTTCTTTTCCAATCAATTAAATGCTGCTTCGTTTTCAATACAACATAATGGTAAATGTTTATATGCGATGTTGGATTTCTACAATAAAGTTATTACTTTTATTCTTACAGATGAAGCCACAATCAGTGGAGAACTTGTAACACAAATATTATTCCAAAACACGTACACATGTACCGATCATGTTTCATATAAATCTTTCCTATTTTTCCTTCAAAAATATCTAACATTTTTACAAATAAACAAGAAAAAAGAACAGTACGAAAATAGTCCATAATAAATTTATCTTACTGTCAAATCATGTCACGTTCACGTTCATACAACAATCCATCACACAAAAAGCAAATGTTCTGTGCTTAGGGACAAACCATGTCCAACAGTAACGATGCGATGATTTTCGTGGTTGCTTCTCACGATACAATTTATAGCACTACTATTGATGGATACCGCCGACGGACATTATTTCCTTTGTGCCGGCGGAACATACATGGGTCGCTGTTCTCGAAACTTGGAAGGCCTTTGCTGTTGGTGTGCTGCATGATGCATCGGCGGATGATGCGGGTACTGATGACTCGTTGTGGCCTTGAAGCCTTGATTGAAATGTTGCGACGCGGTTAGATTATCTGTCCCATGATGGGCCATATAAGCAGCGTTTGGAAGCGTTGGTTGAGGCATGATGGACGCACCAGGATGTGGTAGATGGGCGGCTGACGCTGGGTGGAAGCCCATCGCTGTCGGAGCCGACGGAGCGGGTTGAGTCAGTGGTATACAGTCGGTCTTGAGAACTTCCTCGAAGTTCCCATACTCGAGAAAGCAAACGACGAAAGTATTCTCGGAGATTCCTGTTATTTCAGCATTGTAGAACTGCAATACAAACAGTGTTGAGATAAAATATATTTTCTACGAGCACAGCTTAACTTACCCCTCCATCTTCCCAATACTTGGCAAGACATCGATCACCAACCTTCCAAACCGGAAGCGCAGCTGTGGTGGCTGGCGAAATTACTGGAAGAATTGGGGCAGACGGAACCACGGCGGTCGGCGATGGAATGGTAACACCCGGTGGTATTGGAGCTTGCACGTTTGGCACTCCCGGTGGTGATGCGGCCAAATGTCCCGTTTGCATCGCATCAAACTGTTGGCTTTTCAGTACATTCAGCGCAAACTCGTTGGTTTGCTTGTTCTGAAAACCCATGATTTGGTACGGATTATAGTTGAATCCGTTCGGCAGCTGGATATAGTTTTTCTGTACTACTGGAGTCATCGCCGTCGCAGATGGTGGTGTCGTAGGACCCGTTGGTCGGTTTGTTTGACCATGGGGGACCTTCGATACGACTGGGGTTTGGGCATTGTTGCTGAAATGCTTGTTACTTATTTGCATGTTCGCGGTAGCTTGCGTAAGCTGAGCCATTTTATTGACGGTACCGTCATGTGATGTATAACTATGCTTGTTACCACCAACAAACTGGTGGTCATCGTTATGTGAAGTTCCGGGGACTTGTGATTGAGGTAAATGAGGCGCCTTTGGGGTCGGTTGTCTAGCATTTGTAGCGTTACCATTTGGTAGAGGACCTGAGATATGCTGCACATTTTGCCTGCCATACCGGGAACCCTTTTGGGGCTACAAAAGTAAAAAAAAAAAACATTTTCTTAGATAGAAAACTTAATATTAGATCGGAGAAAAAGAAATCCATTATTTTTGAGTAATATTCTCAACTTTATTCAAGATTTTTCGGAGTGCGCGATTTGAGCCAAATATGCACCGTTATGTTGTATATTTTGTTGCAATTTTAAAAGTTAATTCATAATGCCCTAGGTCCTTATTGACGAAAAACTCTAGTAATCGATCTTGATCCCGATGTCTTATTACCCAGGAAATTTTACAATGCTCGAAAAACATGATAATCGCCCGGACTATATGGTGGATGCATTGAAACATTCAAACCAAGTTTCTGGCAAATCACGGAGTGATATGATAATCACGTCTTCCGAAAGATAAAATGACCAACAGTTCTATGATTGATCCAAAAACTCGTTTTATTAGCTTAAATTTTAAATTGCTTCGAAAACAGGCAAACACTAAGGGGAGAAGAGGAGAGGGGTCTGTCTTTTTTTATCATATTTTCTGTATCAAACTTTTATTCCATGTAACGGAGAAACATGTTATTTGCAAGTTTTGAAAAATCTTCAACGAGAATTGTGTCTGAAAATAATCTGATATTATAATGATGAGTTTCGGTAGAAGTACTAGGATTTTTTTAGTAAAAGGTAAATTCAACGGGGTCGATTAGAAAATCAGTCAATGAACAGTTCTGCGATTGGACTCATGAACTTGCGCTTAGTAAGAAAACGTGAATGTTTGAAGGTATTGTTTTTTTATTGCTATTGATAACAAAAAACAAATTCTGGGCGGGACGAAGTTTGCCGGGTCAGCTAGTTTTTTATAAAAAATCATTCTTTGAAAATTGATTCAGGTGCAATTTCAAACAAATGATTACTAAGCCAACGGTAGTCTTTCGTCAAACTTGCGGTTGTATCATAGATATAACCCCCTTTTTAACATAACACCCCTATTTTTTTCGAAAACCGAAAAATCATCCAAGGGAGAGTAAATGAAACCGGGTTTCAAAAAAAAAGTAAGCTAAAGGTCTCAACATTATAAAACATCGAGTGTTGATGATTCAGCCCCACATTTAGCAACATTGCCGTTATCACTGACACACAGGCTAGATGAGGAAACTGATACAGGCGTGAGCAAATGAGATCCGTTGAATGCCTGACGTTGAAAAAAGATTTTTTTCGTTATTTGAGGATAAAGGATTATTGGTTATATGCAAGCAAACCATTTGTCATGACAATTGTCATGCGTAAATGCGAAAACAGAATAGAAACATACGGTATGAGGCATGATGTCGACGCCAACCTCTCTCAGTTTCTATTCTGTTTTCGCATTTTCGCATGACAATTGTCATGACAAATGGTTTGCTTGGTTATATGGCATTAAGTTTCGTTTTGTAAAAGTGTTAACATTTTTCTGAAGTGATTTATGCAGTAATTAACACTACACTATAGATGCCGTAGGTAGATAAAAACTCATTGTATATAATTGTTTATGATCTCCTAAAGATTGAACTATGTTTCCATAGCTTTCCCAGGAGTAAACGCACGCACAATTAAGTTAATCTGACAAATATTAATTCAATTAATCGACCGACTGTGTTTCAATGTTTTCACTACAATAAAAACAGACCGAAAAATAGAACATTGTTTCGATGATTACCCGCATGGACATATAGTGGGGGGAATATGGACAGGTTTGTAAAATTTACGTATGTATATCATCTTGTCATGAAAGTAGGGGAACAGGGTTGAGAACATATGAAAACTATCGATGAGATTAGTAAAACTTAACAATTTATAATTTCCCGATAATGTCAAGAACGGGCGGCGACAAACCAAGTAATCCCAATTAGCGCTGCCGTCGCCAAGCGAAGATTTTTTTACGAATCGTGCGGACGTCAAAGTGTTAAGACCTCAGAAAGAAATCAAGATATTAGTTCGAGGAGTGATAAGGCTCGAAAGTTGCACCGAATTTGTAAGTTTGTATATACGATAGACTTGTTAAACATGTAATTATTAATGAACCATTAAATTCCTGCCTTAAACATTACGCTAAAAAGAATCGACGTTTTGATTTTATATATTTATTTTTTTTATATTAGAATTACTGTTATCTAGATTTGTCAATAGTTGACTTTTTGGCACTAGCTCATTTTTCGTCTGAAAAATGAAAAGTCGATTTTTGGAAAAAAAATAAGATAACAGCAAATCTCAGCGTTTTATGCAATTTTAAGACATTTGGCATCAACAAATTTTGACGATGAGAGGACCATTTTCATTGGCACTAAAGTGACCTTGCGTTGTCCTGATGGAACACAACACCTCTTCTGTTGGCCAATCCAGGCCGTTTCTGCTAGATTCAAACGGTCCAGTTGTTAACAATAGGGAACGGAATTTAGTGTATTGCACTAAAAAAATATAATTAAAAAACGACATTACGACTACTAGTGGGGCTCGTGAATCATTGGCACCAGTTGATGCCACAGTACAAGAACCCCCTGAGCCGGAAGATTAAAGCGCGATTCACATACAACATCCACGTCACGTTCACGTTCCGTCACGTCACGTTGCGTCAATTATTCTTCCATGCAATTCCTATTGAAGTATTCACATACACCAGCAACGGCAAGTCGAAGTATGAATCGCACTTAACAAGTACTACAGTAATCGTTCGCTAACTGGTTCTGGTTTTATTTATTTATTCGGCCTATAGGCTGTAAGCCCGTTGGCCTTCTTAAAATTAAACATGAATACAGAAAACATAAAAAATACAAACTTAAAACTTATACTTTCAGTTGGTCTCTTAAATATAATCTTAATCTTCTTCAAATTTCTTCTGATGTCATATTTACAGAAACAACATTTTGCAGCACGTTGAACTCACGCATAAATTTGGCTGTCGGTTCATGCTGGGTGTAATTTCTGTTCCTCAGGGGTGGGTCAAACATCCTCCGTCGACGAAGAGAAACGGGGCTGGTGTTAAAATGAATCCTGTCGTAGAGAAGCGGGCTTTTGATCCGTCCGTTCAGTACGTTGCAAAAAAAAAGTTATTTCTGCAATTTTGTGCCTGCTGCTGATGGTATCCAGATCTATCAAACAGCAGAGATCTTTATATGGTGGCCGGGGTTCTTCTCTCCATCCTAGATTTCTTAGCGCAAATTTTAAGAACTTCTGTTGAACATTTTCAAGTCTTTGAATATGTAGATCGTACAGCGGTCGCCACACCACACTCGCAAAATCGAGTTTTGATCGTACAAGGTGGGTGTAAATTTTCAGGATTGCGTGCGGATCGGTAAAGTCCTGCCCGAATCGACGAGTGAGTGCAAATAGTTTCAGCGCTTCTTTGACGATTCGCTCTATGTGGCAATTGAACGAAAGAGATCGATCCATCGTCACGAACATTTTCTACTTGTTGTAGATTCGAACCTCCCAGCCTATAGTCGAAGCTTATTGGCTGAACTCTCCTCGTAAAGGTCATAACGGAACATTTGTTGGGGTTTACGCTCAGTCCATTGTTCTCGACGAACCTCTCAAAATTGTCCAAATCCTGCTGAAGCAAATGACAGTCAGCAATGTGTTTCACTGGCTGGAAAATCTTTACATCATCCGCGTAAATAAGCACTACTGCGTTGGTCAAGAATGATGGAAGACTATTCATGACCATGACAAACAGGATAGGCCCCAAATGACTTCCTTGTGGAACTCATGAGTGGACACCAAATTACCTAGATGAATTGTTGTGTACTTTCACATATTGCGTTCTGCTCTCCAGATTCAAACATTTTACCGTGAATGCCGAAATCAGCCACTGCGCGCATTATGCTGTTTATCCCTACCACATCGAAAGCCTTGCTCATATCTGTATAAATACAGTCCACCTGATACCCTTTGGATATACTGTCCGTGACGGTAGAGCAAAACTCGCATAGGTTCGTGATAACTGACTTTCCTTTCAAGAAACCATGCTGTGTTGGTGAAACACGGTCGGCAATACGTTCGTAAAGATGGGGCAGATTGCAACGCCCCGGTAGTTTTCAGCATCCGAGCGAGGGCCCTTCTTATGGATTGGAGTAATATGGGAAATTTTAAACAACGGCGGGAAGTAACCGGACGAAAGGGAAGAATTGAATAAGGTAGTCAGGGGTAGTCAAGTTCATCCTTAAATTCCTTTAAATATTTTGCGGGGAGTCTGTCTGGTCATGCTGAATTACCCGAGTCTAGATCCGACAAGCCTTGTTTCACTTCCCGATGCGATAACTCCAACAAGTCAGCGGTCATGAAGATCGAATTGTTGACTGTACTTGGGTTGTAGTCCTGATAAACGCTCTTGAAGTATTCCGCAAAGAGCTCGACTGTCTCCCGTCCGCAAGTCGAAGATCGGTTACCATAGGTTATAACCTCCGGAATTCCGCTGTTCTTTCGTCTGCTATTCACAAACTTCCAAAAAGATTTCGGATTTTCCTTTATCCCATTCTGCATACCATTGATGTAGACTTGATACGCTTCCCTGTGTAACACTTTGAACGATCGCAATAACTGTTTGTAAAGAGGCAACATTTTTCGGGGAAGAATTCTTTTGCAGTTTTTTAGCGCTTTGCGTTTCTCTTTGAGAACATGAATGATAGTCGATGAAAACCATTCCGGGTACGGGGTTGTCGATCTCGAGCGGTTCCTGTAGAAAGGGGCAAACCTTGCGAAAACGGTGAACAATACGAAATACAACAACATAACGTTGAAGTCTGTACTGTTGCAAACGGTCGTAAAACAATCGAGTCCACAGTGAAAAACGTCCAGTGAGTTAAGATATTCGAACATTGATGCGGCGTGTTGCTTATGTGTTTCCTCATCACGTTCAAAGTCATCTGAAGATATGAAAATATCGTTCCACGAAACATCCCTTAGTGCCTCCTTAACCAGCGCCACATCCATTAGGTTAAGATTTAAGTGCTTTCTGGACTTCCCAACTTCTATTTCGCGCAGTGTAGCAACCGCAATCGTCATATGCATAGCAAAGTGGTGAATTTCATGCTTAATAATCGGGTCCGTCACAGCAACATGACAGGTTTCGGTGTCGGTGGTGAATACAAGATCCAAATATGTATTGTTTTGGTTCGGTATATCACACACTTGCATCAATCCAAACGTCGAAAAACCATCAACAATGGCTACTTTACTCTGCGAAACAATTCGCTCAGGTAAGAAAAGAGTCATTTCCTTCTTCAATGTACTGATTCCACCTTAAATTCGGCAGGTTGAAATCACCTGGCACGAGCACCGTGTCACCCGGCTGAATGACGTCGATGACGGAGCCAACAAACGCAACGAACGACTGATATCGAGAAATATTCGAGGTAGGTGGA
The DNA here is from genome assembly GCF_029784135.1 of Toxorhynchites rutilus septentrionalis. NCBI lineage: Eukaryota > Metazoa > Arthropoda > Insecta > Diptera > Culicidae > Toxorhynchites > Toxorhynchites rutilus. Next base: position 124,989,516 of record NC_073745.1, read on the forward strand.
ATGTATCCACAACACAAAAATACGTATCCATTCAATGTTTTCATCTTAACACAGATCGCTTCATTGTTTTCAGCTCGAGCATACTCCGTGCTGACGATAGAATGATGAACCGCAACAAGCACCCCACCGCCGGACCGTTTATCGCTATTGAATGTATTTCTGTCGCAGCGATAGACCGAAAAACACGAAGTAAACAACAAACTATCTTGCACAGAAGAATCCAAGTAAGTTTCTACAAATGCATAAGCATCGTAGTCTAGTTCAAAAGAGGATAAATATAAGTACTTCTGTCTTTCGACCCCTTTGATACTGTTCATGTTTTGATAGTATATGATAATTACTGTTCCCTCTTCCACATGGTTTCCCACGTTCAACGGACTAACAGGACGATACTCTATGCGATCACTCACAACAGACAGAGTAGGTAGAGTTATGACATTATTTCGTACAGTTTCAGTAATATTCGTTTCATATCCTATTTCAGATTCTTCACACAAATCATTGTTACTGCTGCATCGCCACCGTGGACTGAATGGGAGCAGCGAGCGGTGTGGAGTAACAGTCATTAAAAAGCAGAATTTCGTAAACAATCGACGCCATACTTAAATGAAAGATTTGCTGTGAGGGGCATTCGAATGTAATTTGAAATGTTATGAAAATTCACATTATTTTTGCATGACAAAACATTGATTAAACTACAGAAAAATAATTTTCTCAAATTATATTCAATACCTGTTGTCGCACTCAATGCGAAACTCAATGCAGCCTTCCCGCAAGCTGATAAGTGCAGTAAAGCTCATGAACGAGCACGTTCTTCAAGCAATCAAGCGTTGTATCAAAACGGCTGAAACGTCACTCTGACTCTGCAAAACGCCAGGAACAAAAACAAATGTTCCGATCTTCCTACTCTCGAGAGACCGCAACACACTAAACTCATAAATGTACAGACTGATAACATGCCTATCGAACCTGTACACAATACTAAGCAGCATTATAATCGCCAAAGTTTTTGCTAACTACGAAAAGCACCAAATCTTCGCAGAAGAGCAGAAAGGATACAAGAGAAATGCGCATGGCTGCAAAGACCAGGCGTATACGGCTATGAGGTACGGCGAAGGCACCCACGAATAAGTGCGTACGATCGGTCTACGCTGATTCACGCCAGCGTCTAACGCTTGCACAAAAAAACTGCCAATTTTTGCCAATTTTTCACCTTAACGCCTAGAGATGAAACCACTTGTGCATCGTCAATCATAGTAACCCAAGAGTTATCAAACAAAATTTGACAGCACTAACTGCGCAAGTTATGGCGAAAACAGTAAAACAACTGCGATCCATGATTTACGCGTACTGGAACGGGCCAGACAGTGCAAAAAATACCTAGTGGAGATGGACTTCATGAGGAAACGTATGACCGGCTGTGTCAGAACAGCAAGCTGTGGCATATTAGAAGAAATAAGACGCAAATCTAAGCAAGATACACAACCAGGTTTGGCCGTCTGATCTTTTCCGTTATCAAGTTTTTTGAAAGAATTGGGAGTTTTTTACGGTATCGTGGTCAGATATGGCAGGATTGTTCTTCCGAGGTATCTCCGCAGACGAACATTGGAAATAGCGTATCGTAGGCACCCGGGAGTAGTTACGATGCGACGGATTCTTAGAGAAAAAAGTATGGTGGCCGTACATGGATCGCGATGTCGGAGGTTATATTCAAGGGTGTGCAGGATGTGCAGCAGTTAATTCGCAAGGTCAATCGGAAATCATGATACGAAAGGAAATGCCAGATAGGGCTTGGCAAGGTATTGCCATTTATTTTTTCACGACTAAAGACTGCGCAACGTTTCTTGTGACCGTCGACTACTACAGCTGCTTTCTCAAGGTAATTGAAATGAAGGACACTAATGCAGGTAAAACAATTGAAGCCCTTGAGACCATCCTTATGGAGCATACCTACTAAGAATAAATACGTAGCGACAACGGAACTTCTTTTAAAAGCGAAGAAAAGATTTTTTTTGTTTACTGCACAAGCAAAAATATTCGCCTAATGCGTACGATTCCATGGCCTAGAATGCGTACGAATGGATGGCCTAATGAAAAGACAGAATCAAGGCATTTTGCGAACCTCGCGTATCGCCAAAGCAATCAATACAGATTGGCGGAAGGCAATTCGAGATCATGTATATGCATACAACACAACGTCCTATTCGGTAACGGGTAAAGCACCAATGGAACTGTTAACTGGTCGACCACCCAATGATTTTTTTCTGTATTAAAGTGACCGATAAACTTTTACTTAGTCGCGGCAATACATACACACACTCTTTACAGATGCACGGGCCGAAGGTTGTGCAGTCCACTGATCATTCAACAAGAGCCAAAGGTTGTACCGCTCATGACAACTCTACACGAGCTGATGTTTGCGCCGGCTAGTGACCATTCTATTCTGGATTCCTCGAGTCGAGAAAGACGCACCACGCTAGATATGGGGTACAGAATAGGGGGGGGCGTTGCTGATTAATGGTCAGCTGCATCCCAATAGGAAGTATCCCGTGTCGCTTAGGTGAGATTTGAAGTCGTACCCTCATAGGTTATCCACTTGGGTATGAAATAGGAGCTGAAAAGTTGGGTGAATTCCACAATAAAGAGAGAAAATTTGCAATCTCACGTCATTCGCCGCGCAGAATGAAGGGGATGGTTTACAAACAGCATCAGAACGCTGCCGGCGGCCCTCTACAAACTGCTACGACGCTTATTCGAACCAAGGCGCCTAGAAGTATATCCTAAGGTGAGGCCGTTTCGTCACTAAGTTGGTTAGGGGTGCGATATATGAAAACAGTACGGAAGAATGCAGAAGGGTAATTATTTGCTTGTAGCGTGAAAGAGCAGACTGACCACGAGCGAGCTTCGGCACTAGCGTATTGTGTTCTGTTTACAAACAAAACACAGTAGATTTCCAAGATGGCTGAAGAGTGGTTTAAGCAAGATGGCCCACCTTAGGATATACTTCTAGGCGCTAAATAGATCACTTATCAGACTGTGTGGCGCTTCATTGACACGAGTCTTTGAATACATTTGAAAAAAAAAACAAATAACAATTCAATACTAAAGTTAAATGTATGAACGATATGTTCCGATGAACAATTGCAAATATAAATATATATAGAAGGTGCATTTGCATATGATTCTGATTATACGCGAGCGTAACATGAGCAAATTTATAACACATGCGAATTGGGGCACTTTTGGTATTAACAAGTTCTTCCGCATAGTAACTCGATGTTGATAATTCCTTAATATTTTCCTTCGTTGATCGTATTGTTTTCACATATTCACGTTGGAAAGCCTTAACCCTTCTCTTCGTTGGCCGAGGCATTTAGTTTGAATTTAATACTTTTCCGTTTACTGTTTTTGAAAGCATAGGCAGCCGTGGCAGTGTTCCGAGCTCTGCAATACAATTTTCTTACCCAATATTAAAGTTGCTAAAACTTACATTATAGACCCATTAAACGTAAAAATAATAGTTGTATTGATATCAACACAATTTTATTCTATTAATTTTCATGACATGGGACGCTATGACTCCGGAATAACATTTTATTGAGTGGTTTTTATAGCTGTTTCGATGATGTTGTTTGGCATCAGTGTCGAAAAAATAACGATGCTTCCACCAATACAAACAAAACCATTGCAGAAGATTGAAAAACGAAAATTTAACTTTCAGAGCACTTGCTCGAGTTTTCCGACGTTCTTCACTATACGGTGCGAAAGCAGATGAAAATTTAATATCTTGTGAGTAATCGATTAGAGTTTGGTTGATATTACTTGATGGGAAGTGTGCGAAAACGATCATTTTCTTCACACTGTTTCGCAAAATTATTGATTTTCGGGCGAGAGGTGAGGGAGGGAGATGAAAGAAATGAGCGCCATTGTGGCAGCCATTTGTGGCTAGCTTCCACCTTCACCTTAACACACGCGAAGTTATTACACTCGATTTATGTATTTATTTTCAATTACAGAACATTTCATTTCATACTACAAGCTGATCAAACACACATGCACTATAAACGCCGGATGGAACGGAAAATCTTTTCGAACACGAAGCCATATTAACAACCGACGCGATCGTACTTCAATATAAAAAAAAAACAAAACTTCTCAATTAAAGTCTTTAAAACCACAATTTTGGTAAACTATTAACGGAATTAAAAAAATAAAAGTCACCGTATTCCACTTTTCTGAGCTATCAAATTTACGAAACTTGAAAACGAAGACAGAGCGCAAGCAAGCACGTCGTGTTCGTTCCATTGCTCAAGCCGAACTCCACAGCAAGAGGTCGCAGGATGGGATCCAGAAACTCAACCTTCCGAAACGCCCCAAACGCGGTAATACATCGCCGGTACGATACAAATTGGGAAAGCATGGTGGACAATGACGAGAAGGGAACGAGGATTAGGAGAAGCTGCCAGAGGGCAGAAGATTATTAACTATTGGTGTGAGCGGTCGCAAATAAACGGCGTGCTTCAGAAAACATGTTTCGATTCTAGCAGGTTATTCTCCGGGGAGAACTCTACAACTACCACGCAAAGAAGGGGGATTTGGAATCATCGAAATTTTCGCACTGTGTGTTGCCCGGGTATTGGCCGGCAAAAGTCGGTCATCCTTAGCTCCTGCGCGATTATCCGACTATTCCTCAATCAGAACTAAACAACACGAGCATGCAGATACGTGAATTCCGCAGAATCTAGTCCCTCTTTGGCTTTAAGAAGCTCTTGAAAATTATGGTTATATTCAAAAAGTGTGATCAGCTGCAAAAAAATGCACGCAATTAACGGCACCATAAACACTATTCACAATTCCAGCGTCCTGGCTTGCATTTTCGCCTTTATCAAAGAAAAGCTGTAAAATATATCGGACTTTCTCTTTGTTGCCTTGAACTTTAGATCGATATAATACGGGATATCGATCACTACAGCCATCTACCGAGAAAATAAGGACTTCTGTTTTCCCCAACCTAATATTTGAAGAGGACCTTACCTTCGAATCATTGACACTATTGCCACTATCAAAGTGGTTGTTGTTATTATGGTTGCCCATTTTTGGCTGCGCATGATGATGATTGTTTGTGTTGCCGTAATGAGAACCCGAATCACTGCTGTTGCTGTTAATGCTAGGGTTAGTATAACCCTGCACTGGTTTGTTGCTAGAATGAAAACCCTGCTGCGTTGGATGAGATTGTTGTTGTTGCTGATAGGGATTCGACTTCGCCCTCGGATGCTTCGGATCACCCGGATTATTGTTAAATTGGCCAGCTTTACTATCTGACTCCGTGTTCGAATTGTGACCGCTATTGAACTGCTGAAATTTCCCATTGTTGTTTGTGTTGGAACTAAATTTGTTGCCTTGCGTCCCCGGATTCATATTGTCACTTTTGTAGTGCGAGTGCTGTTGATACGAATTGTACGACGATTGAGAGTGGTTATATTTTGAATCTTGTCGACTTCGAGGGTACGATTCATAGTCTGCGCTCGCTGCATTGGTTGACCCGCGATAGCGGTTATTATTATACTCTGCGAATTGTCTAGTACCAGAAGAATGGTTGGCATTATGGTCTTGTGACTGAAACTGATTGTAATTTCTACTGTTTGGACCATTGTGAGAATTCCTGTTGGCAAAACTGCTCGAAATGTTGTTTTCAAAACGCTGCTGATTGAAGCTTTTACTTGCGCTGTTGTATTGTGATGACACGCTTGTTTGCTGCTGATTGGATGCACTGCCACTAGATATTGAGTTGGATGATCGAATGTTAGAGCTTCCAGAGTATGAATTATTCGGCGGAACCTTGCTAGAATGTATGTCTGTACTCTGTTTACTATCCTTTCCATTAATTGGTGTTGTTTCTTTACTGGTACTCTTCTTGTTTGCTGCGTCACTTTCGGGAAGTATATCCTCAAGGAAATCAAACAGGGACACCTTCGCTGAAGGCTTAGATCCCGCATCCGATTCGGAATCTCGTTTTCCATTCAATCCTCGTTTACCCTGTCGTTGAGGAGGTTCTATCTTACCAGATTTAATATCATTTTGCACCTGTTTCCGGTCTTCTATTCTTTGAAGATTACTCAAAGCTCGATGTACATTGTTGCGGGTAAGCTTCAGGGCATGATTGGCTTGGTCTTCAGTGAAACCTTTGTCCATTATCTTCTGAACATTTGCGTCAACCAACTGTTTTGCACCTCCACCGAAAGTTTTCTTCGTGCCAAGCTTGGTCGCCTCGGCAATGGCATCATTCCTAAGCGCCGTAAATTCGGCATTCTCTTTGGAGTCATCTTTTTCCTTGGTTTGCAAGCTTTTAAAGTTTTTGTCGTTTGAGATACTCTGCTGAATCTTTTGTCCAAATGGAATCCATGGTGGAGGTCCGTTAGCACTCAGTTGAATTCGTCCTCCTTTGGCATATTTGGCCATGGCCCGTCCTAACTCCCATTTCTCCGCCAAAGACGCAACTTTGCCACCCAAAACTGAAACATTACCAGCGGCTAGAATCAGTAAACCCTGAGTTATCTTAATCGGGCCGTTCTTCAGATAGATCTTTGTTCCCGGTGGTGTATCCAGACTTATCGCAGAAATGTGTTCACCCTCCAGGGCCGAATACTGAGTTTGCCCATCCGTGAGTGTCAGTTTGAGGAGACGAGGCGCAACCTTAGATTCCTCATTGCTTTTGGGAGCGGAAATATTTCTTATTTTCAATATTTGAACAACTATGTTCCCGTCGATTGAATCAGCTTTGCTCAATCGGGAGCTGATCGAGCTCAGAGCTCCGCCTCCAATTTCCCTCAAATCGACCTGAAAATGATGAACTTATTATAAACAATGAATTTATGAACATTTAAATGTTTGAAATAATAATAAAAATTCATGTCAATTCCACGTCATCCGGCACTTCCAATTTCAAATAAACACAGAATATACACAACATGTCAATTAAAATTGAGGAGAAAATCAAAACATTTCCTCTTTACAGGTCTTGTTGTTGTCTCCTGATGCCTTTCTTATCCGAAGTGGTAAAAGGCAGCGAAGTCTCCATCACATATTTCATGTAATTTATGAGATTCTTCAAAATCAAAACAAACGCCCCCGAAATTTCGAATGTCAACCACCACCCACTACAATATTTACAACACAACTTACGTCCAGCGCCAGCTTAATAGCTTGATTCACGTCGACGGTTGTTCCGGTCACTCCGCCTTCCAGCAGCCGCTCAAGTCCGGCCGGCAGCAAATGCCTACGAAATCGAAACATTAATAATAGCGCCAACGCCAGCAAGAAATTAACATCTAAGCGCAATACACGGTTCGTATGGGCCAAACAAATTTCGACACAAAACATTTCGGCTCCTTAGCGGAAAATCGATACTTTCTGCTGACTTACCATCCCTTGTCCTTCAGCTGCTCTAGCAGTCCCATCGTGTAGACCTGGAGCTCCACGGCTGTTCAGCCCGAATCAGTGAGCGATCAACGATATAATAAGAACCAGGCGAATTAATGGTCAACAAAAATCTGGTTATTTTGACTCCGAATTCGGTTTATGGATAGCAGTATGAACCACCGCCACCTAAAGCAGAAGAATATGAACTTTTTGTTCACACTTTCCCGAATTTATGATTTCTGACATTTTCAATGTCAGACTATCTGGCAGTTGTCAACAGTTTTTTTTTTGTCAATAGGTGTCGTGAAATGCTCGGTTGTTGTCTAGGCCATGCGCTTGTATAAATGTATAACAGGTGAAGCAACATCATCACTTCAATGAGAAGGGGATTACGGTTTGTAGAGCAGGGGTTGTTTGTTTTGTTATTGCTAGGATACGCCATTTTTGCATTTTCAAATGCGAGAGTAGTGGATGAACTGGATGAGAATGAAATTCTACAAAATCATCCCGTCTTTTTCACATAAATTCGCGAAAGCCGAACAAAGTAGGCATCGTTCGAATAAGCGTCGCAGCAGTTTGTAGAGAGCCGCCGGCAGCGTTCTGATGCTGTTTGTAAACAATACCGACAGCAATTCCAATATGGCTGAAAGTGCATTTCATATGATTGTTTCACCTGGTATATATAGAGGCGCCTTGGTCTAGGCCAAGGCGCCTAGAAGTATATACTAAGGTGGGCCAACTTGCTAAAACCACTCTTCAGCCATCTTGGAAGTCTACTGTGTTTTGTTTGTAAACAAAACACAATACGCTATTGCCGAAGCTCGCTCGTGATCAGTCTGTCTCTTTCACGCTACAAGCAAATAATTCCCCTTCCTTTCTTCCGTGCTGTTTTCATATACCGCTCCCCTAACCAACTTAGTGACAAAACGGCCTCACCTAGTACCATAGACCCGTCTTGGTCTAGGCATGAATGTTTTTATTTTAGGCGTCGTGCACAAATTACGTAACACATGAAGGTGGAAGAGGGGGTTGAGGTTGCGTTTTTAACACTCCTTTACTCGCGTATGAGTCTGTGAGACCGAGAAATCAATAATTCGTTCATTTCTCAGAAAATATTAACACTACAACTCTAGCTTCTTTATTCGTCGTTCGTCATCGTTTAGCGTATCGCATGTGTTGGTGAGAAGGGGACGTGTATCACTTTTTCACTTTTTAACACTTTCGGCACAGCAGTGGAACTCCATACAATTCACTGACTAAAAAGTGTCCACATTTTCATCGCTTGTTTACGTGAAGAATATAATTTTTTCAGGCACACTAGATTTGAGAGTGTATGGATTTCTAGCTGTCTTGACGCAAGGTCTTTAATGATGAATTATAAGATGGGAAGGTTTATATAAACATATTTATAATTACATAAGTTTATTCAAATATTAATATTGCTCTTCTTCAACTATTCAGTGCAATTTTATCAAAATTGAAAGAGAAATTAAAAATGGAATGTTTTTTTTCAATATTTTTTGAGATGGTTATTAAAAATCCATTATTACCTTTGCTTCATTATTACAAACTCATAAACGACACAAAGAGTCTTCGATTGTATATTTTTTACAGTTTTACAGTACACATTCACATTCAGTACGCGCTTTTTTAGTTGGAGTGCTTTTTAATTGGCGGTTTGCTAGTTGGAGCACGCGCCAATCAAAAAGTAGCCATCCGTCATAATTGTATGTCAGTTTTACTCTGTTGTTTCAATGCCATTTTTATTGAAGGGTCCTTGAATGTTACACCCAAAAAATTAAGGCACAGTATAAAAGTTTTTAGTTTTGCAGTTTGTTTGACAAATGATTTCGTTTAAATATATATATAAATATATATACAAATATAAAATGAATTATATCACATCAAAGACATGAAAAACAACAAGAAAAACTCGAACTTTGAAATTTGTGAACTATTTGTGAACTAACCACGCCTAAGGCCGAGGTGACATTGGATTGGAGTACGCACGAAAGATTTGATTGTACAATAAATGACGAAGAGAAACAAACAATTTTGTTCACTAGAAGCCGACGAATTCGAACGAAGCAAGTGGGAAGCAATGTAACCACACCAATACAATTATATGTAGTTGTTTACTTCTCACGATTGTATGCGTTTTGTGCAGCCGCATTTTCGTAAAAAACTGCAAGCAATGTCGCCGCCGCCTAAGTTACTGGGTATCATTGACTATGCAGGGGATTCCGTCCGGCAGATATGAGAAGGATCTGCAGTATTTGAAACGTAACATATGCGCAACAAGTTTTCCTTGTAAAAATGTGAATTACAATATATACGACGACGGTCCGATAAGTACTTGGTACTTGATACTACCTCATCCACCGTATTCTCCAGATTAGGCCCCGTGCCACTTTTTTTTGTTCCCAAACTTGAAAAAGTCACTCGCCGGGCAGAAATTTGAGTCGAATGAGAAGGTCATCGCCGCCACGGAGGCATCCTCTGCAGACCTCGAGAAAACGTATTTTTCAGATGGATTAAAGAAGTTGGAGCATCGCTGGGTCATGTTTATCGGGCTAAAACGAGACTATGTTGAGAAATAAATTTCTTCCGGTTCTCTCAGTGGTCACGCGTATTCTAGAGCTTGCCATTCCAGAATATATTCAAGGTGTGTTATCCGGCAAATCTCAATTAAAAACTACTAATAAAAATGACGCAAGTAATACCTATGTTGAGAAGGCAACAGTTTCAGTTTCAGTTTCAGTTGGGTTATGGATGAAACAATGTAAAATAATCATTGTCTTACCATTTTCAGCGCAGAAGGAATTCTTCTTCTTCTTCTTTTTCTTCTTCTTCTTCTTCTTCTTCTTCTTAATAACTGACACTAACGCTCCTAGAGGAACCTCGCCGTCATCATTTTTATTAGCACTTAGCTGAGATTTCTATGCCAAATAACACGCCTTGAATGCATTCTTAGTTTCAAGCTCTAGAATACGCGTGACCACAGTGCAAATCGGAGGAAATATCTTTGACGAAAAATTCCACCGACCAGAACGGGAATCGAACCCGAACCCCCGGTATGTTAGGTGTGACGCTAACCACTCGGCCACGGGAGCACCCGAATATTTGAAACCGGGAAATTTGAATAAAAATCTAATTTTTCTAAAAAATTCTATCAAATTTCAAATTAAAAAACAAACATCATCATTTTACTCGCTGCGTCTGGTTGTAAATCTAACGTAAGTTCGTCAATTCACGATGACAGTGTCACGGTGTCAACGTCTACTGGCGACTTTCAATTAGGGGCCATCATTTGGGTCCCAAACGTCAGATAAGAAGACACGAAGTCAGTATTAAAATGTTATTTTAAAAACGTATTCCTGACTCTTAACCCCTTCGCGTGTGATTTTATTTCCAAAAGACCGGACCAAATGCAAACGATTCGATGGTCCCGCATCGAGTAATTTTACTACTATACTGAGCGTCTTAGCGCCTTGTGATATGCAAGCACACCACGAAAGAGACTCGATGTTGTACGTTTTGGCACAATCATTTCACATCGAGTGAGACTTGATGTTGTACGTGAAAGGGTTAGTTAACCATTTGTCTATATATTTTCGTCAATTTTACTGAAACTTTTCATTATAATACACTGCGTTTCACAACTATAGAACCATTCAGATAGTTAGAACCAAGTTTCCAGATATACGTAAGAAGTCGGTTGAATTGAAGTATAATGTGTAGGATATAACAACTATCTTCATTTAAAAGACTGGCCATTTGAACTTTATTGTTGTGTTATTATTGAGGAGTGATCGTACGAATAGTAGATGCAGCTTACAAGCAGTATGAGTGATTTGAAGAGCTTGAACGAGCAGTATTCTCTGCGTAGAACGAGATACACACTACAACATGGCGGAGCTTGGTCAAAACCACCCCTAATGGGTTATTTGAACTGATTGAGAGCTAAAGCTGACCTACGAATTATTAACTTATTATAATTCATGAGAAGTAGACGTTGATTTTGTAAAAGAGTGAGAGTTTTTTCATCTGGTTCTATTGTTATGAAACACTGTAATTTTTGTTTTTTGGATGTTTCGCGCCTGAACACAACAATAAAGTTCAAATGACCAGTCTTTTGAACGAGGATAGTTGTTATATCGTACAATATACACTTCAATTCAACCGCCTTCATAAATATCTCTGGAAACTCAGAAAAAAATCAAAATTTTAATTTAAAAAACGTGTTAATTCCGCCTGAAAATCAATTACTATCTATGACTATCTTTTATCCTTATTATATTACTTATCACTAATTCTCAAAACCCGCCCCCTGTAAAATGTCAAGCATTATGTCAATGTGCTAAATCCTACGTATTAGCTAGTTCGATTTGTGCATCTCAAATTGTACCGTCTAAAACGAGCATACTAAATACTGTTTGAGTAAAACCAATGATATGGCGATAATAATAATAGCTTACCAAGGTGTATCATTATATCCAAGAGAAATACGAAAATATTAATACAATTTATTAAGAAATGATTTAGAAGACTTCTAAACTTCAAACAAATGTTTTTAAGCCAACGGTAGTCCTACGTTAACCATGCGGTTATATTACAGATATAGCCCACCCCTATTTTTTCAAGTTATTAGTGATAATGGATTGTGTTTTGTATTTTATTACTCATATACATATCACTCATTCATTAAACCTTGCACCTGCAAAATCGAACCTCACTCGTGGTGTATCGGTGGCTGCTGTGCATATGACGATTCATACCGCGAACCGCGTAGGGGAACTGGGGGGAATGTGGTCACCCTAAGGAACATGTCCATTTCCTGTGTCCACATACCACTAAAATTCCCGTTCTTCGATGAATATTGTAGCTTAACTTATTGTAGTTCAAGATACGTTCATTTTTCTTTATTAGAAAAAAGATTGAAAAATCGAACATTTTTTCAGTGAGGAGGTAGAGTGGTCACCTGTGGGGGTCGAAGTGGTCACTCGCACATTAATCGCTGAAATCGCAAAATAATCGCTGAAATTGAACAAAATATCTGTTCACCTCTCCTAAAATATATGAACAGTCGTCCAAGCTGTTGATTTGTCGCAAATATCAGGTCAAATAAACTAAATTTCACTAGAAATTCCGTAAATTCAAAACGCACAAAACTACGGCTTCCGAGAGAGCGTTTTTTGTTTTTATTTATTTCTTGACATGCGACAGCTCCACTATAGTACAGTGTGACTCAAAAGACATGAAATTTTTTAAACATAAGATAACTATCAATTCGGTGTCAATAGTCAATAGTTATACTATCAAACAAGCAGGTGACCACTTTACCCCACGTGACCACACTACCCCCACTACCCCTATATGTATATAACTGTTTATAAACAATAAACTGATAGAACTGGCGGTCACTTGGATTCCGACGGCTTAAAAATAAATAGCGTAAATAACAAGACAATTCCCCGGTGGAATTATCGCAGAGGCTCTATGCTTTGTCCTTCGGTCACCTTCAAGCTAACAATATTTATCAATTAGTGTATTGTTTTCTAAACATTTCGCTTTCAAACGTTAACATAGGAGTACCAATAAATAAGAGCTCGATCTGTGACAGGTCCATGAAAGTAGGTGATCATCGAAATCAATAACAAAACGTAAAATATGTTTTTATCATTTAATTGTCTTTTCACTGTTTGTTCATATCTACTGAGCGTCTATCATTGACTTCGTACTGCATTTGTGTTAGTTCACTTCAATTTTCATTGATTTTATCATCGTTATTTTTTTCATCATCATTTTTTCCGTCATTCTTTTTATCGTCCTTATCCATGTTTTTCTCGATCCAATCCAAGAAGCTTGTTACCCTTGTATACACGCCAGGTGTACCTTTCCGACCGCATCCATAGCCCCAGCTAACTATACCATACGCATAATAATAACCGTCAACTGGAGCAACTAAACCACCGCCAGAATCACCTTGACAAGTGTCCTCCCCTTTCTCGGCTCCAGCACATAGTTGTGAATCGATGATCTCTTCTTCATAGGCTTCGTTACAATAGGTCATGTTAACGCCTTTAAGTTGCACATGTAGTTTATAGCGACTGCCGAATTCTAGAATCGTCGATAATCAGAATATCACAAGGTTTAAATGTACAACAACCTTACCATAAGTTCCGTTTTTGTGTTCCGTATTGCCCCAACCGACAGCGGTGAAAGTTGTTTCATCAGTGTTCTTCGTTTTGGCGATTTCGGGGATCGGTAGACAAACTGGTGCTATGTAATCGGTGAATGTAACACTTTCATTCAGTTTGATTAATGCTACATCGTTCACCAGAGTTTCTCTACTATAGTCCGCATGTTTCACCATGCTCTCAATTCCAACGTCAACCGGAGCATCACTGCAGATAGATTCGGAGTTACAATCCGTGTCGCTTTTTAAATCCCATTCTCCCAAGCGGATTCCAACCCTGTAGTTTCAAACATGGGGAAAAATGAAATGAAATAATCCAAAAACCACCCAACAATGCATACAAATTGTAGTCTTCACTGACTCCATCAATGCAATGTGCAGCAGTGAGAACGTATCGATTCGTAATTAAACTTCCGCCACAGTGATACAAGTTAGTGTTGAGAGAATTTTGGAAAATTAAAATGGCTGTCCAGGGATAGCTATCGATGTTTGTTACACTACCGCCATAAATCCTATCGGAGGCGTCAACCCCACATGCTCCGGGCTGCGGTAGGCTGGAACATTCTGCGAAGGTAGGTAAACATCAAAATCGATATACATATATGTAGTTGAAAATTGAATAATTCAACAACTAATGTAATTTATTTTCTAACGATAAAATTGGTACCCCCAGAGTAGAGATAGGCAAGCAAAAGGAATAAAAAACAGGTCACTTCTTTCCGAATCGCCATGATGAACACAGTACACTTCAACGGCTGGTTAGAGACTGGTTCTAATCGTTGTGAACTTATTGAAATAAATCTTTTCCGAACATTATTTTGTATTTATAAATCTCGGATGTACATTTGTTTACATTCGCTTATCATTTTTATTACTGTTCTAACCACCATATGCCCATGTCGAAGCTTTCTTATTGCATTCTCGCACAAAGAATTCAAACGAGAATGCTTATCAGCAAATTCGCTAGTATACCTAGCTCGTCTTATATCAGCTGCAGGAGAGGTCACACTGAAACATCCAACAAAGTCAATCAGGTATATTTTTGTTTTCACTATTTCCGGTTATCAAAGGATCGATTTCTGGTCTATCGCTTGTCCACAGAGAGGATGGAGGGGGTATAGACTATGTCCACGTGGATACGAAGAATAAATATTTTTTCAAATATAATCACCGATACACTCTAAACTAAATAAAAACCGTTCCGTATTCACGAATTTCAAAACTCCGCCCAACCTGAGTATTCCGTAATTATCAATAAACTGATTGAGTTGAGAGTCAGATATTTATTGAGAATGCATCATATATATTTACTAAATCATTGGACTTCTTCACTGAAATCCATATTCTGAAAATAACTCACGTAAAATGTGAACAGCCGAACTATTTCCTGTGATCCTATGACTTTTATAGTTACGGGCTATACATAGACGTTCATAACCAAAAACTATAAACATTAAACAATTCCATAATGGTTGAGTTTTCATGATATTACATATTTGGTTTATTCATCAAATATATTTTTCTATAGATTTTTTTCTAACTCGAGAACAGTTAGTTTTAGAATGAAAATGTCTGTATAGTTTTTCATGCCAAATTACGTGTAAACCCATTTTTTGATTACTTTTCTCGAAAAGTAACAATTTATAAAGTATTGGAATTTTTCAATTTCTAGGATTTTATATTTACATTTGCGAAAGATGATCCATGCACCACTAGTCGTCATAATTTCTTATGATCCTCTTATCTCTCCACGCTAATAATCTTTTGTTTATACCGAGTACCGTTATCTGTTATCCATAGAAACTGCGTATCAATTCATGATCAAATTCACTAGACATTAAAATTCGTACAAAAGTAGTGTAAATTATTGCATGCGGTGGGATAAAGTATTTAGTATGAATCCTCGCTGTGGTGGTTGAGAGCAGACATACGACCCCAAAAGGTTAAGGAATTGCAGAACGGACGATAAGGATTTGAAAAATAATATAATATTTTGAAACGCTTTCAATACCCTCTGACAATTTTACGAACAATGGCGGAAAAGGTTTCGTATTGCGCTACAGACTAAAGGTGATTCAGAAATTCAGAGTGAAGATGAATCGGAATTTGCTGTGATCGACCATATTCCGGAGTGGGCAACGATCTGCACTCAACAAAAAAAATAAAGGACCAGAATTCAACATCGAAAATTTCAAGTGGGTTTTGGAACGCTGTAACTGTCATAAAACGATGCATTTGTCAAAGCAATAACTGGGTCTTGTATAGAACATTTCAAAACTGTCCATCGATTTGCTGCGCGATCGTTATGTCATTGTCATTATTCATAATCCAAAATGAAAGGATAAATTTTCATTAGATCGAGAATATTTCTGTGAAAAAAAATCTACTGGAATTTCACTTAAATCGAATGAAAGCGAATCAATTGCGTTAATAGGATTATTATTGGCGAAGTTCACTTCTGAAACAAAGCTGTGAACTTAAATTAACATTATCGTATCTATGTATTCTGTGTGATATCAACACATTTTATTACAATTGTTGGAAAAATCCTGAACTAAAATTGTATTGGAAAATAATTTTAAATCCATTTATTTTTATTCGATTGGCGTTTGCAATCACAAATAGTAAAGCTCAAGATCAATCTTTGAAGTTGTGTAGTTTATATTCAGATGCGGACTGTTCCTCACCTGGTCAACTGTACATTACGAGTTTCCGTGTCGGCAAACCAGATAGCCTGCATATCGTCGCTGATAATTGGCGATCTAACGCAAAACGTAAACGATCGGTGAGACATCTGGATTTTGTTTTTGAACTAAAAAAATGATGATAAGGTAACCTAAAACTCAAAAAAAATCATGTATATTTTACTCCCGGACTTTCCAAGGTGGTTCTCACATGCAGGAACCATGCATTTTTCAACTTGTTTTTGATTGTGCACTCGAATTTCCTTTATTGATTCAACATTTATAAAATTTTCACTACTGAAAGAGGTAAGAAAATAACATATCTCTATATATATA
Organism: Toxorhynchites rutilus septentrionalis; assembly: GCF_029784135.1. Classification (NCBI taxonomy): domain Eukaryota; kingdom Metazoa; phylum Arthropoda; class Insecta; order Diptera; family Culicidae; genus Toxorhynchites; species Toxorhynchites rutilus. The sequence continues at coordinate 125,006,154 of NC_073745.1, forward strand.
AATGTTCTGTTCGTTTGTGTACGAGTCAAAAACTCGAAAAGTGCGGAACCGATTGAGCTCAAAGCTGGACACAATATACAACCCACTTCAAGAAGTGTTGTTACGGCATAAAAAATTGGAAAATTGGAGAAAAAAAATGTTTTTATATATGACCAGAGTGCGTTTCTGAAATTAAGCTTCTAATGAAAATTGACTATTCAGTAATGAATATGTGTTCTATGTGAAGGAAACATCTTTTTTCCACGTGTTTGACAAAATCATGAACTGAAATTGTGTTTTGAAGTGATTTAAAATTTATCGATTTCCCTCATCTATCTCCATAGACATAAAAAATTTCTGTTCGTTTGTATGCGCGTTAAAAACTCGAAAAGTAGGGAACCGATTGAGCTCAAACTATGATACAATATACAAAACAACCAAACACATCTAGAATTGTTGTTACAACATAAAAAAATGAAAAATTCAACTCAACCATGCAACCACAATGTGCCACAGCAAAGCGTGGCAGGGTACAGCTAGTTATATAGGGTTGGGGAAAAAGAAATGTCGTATTTCTGATCGAAATTTGACGCTTTATTTAACATACTTAAAATTATCCAATTTAAGTCAAATATGCGACATTTTGTTCGCAAACTTGTTGCCATTTAGAAGGCAACTTCATTATCCCCCCCCCCATCCATATTTGCAAAAAACTCAGACAGCCAGTTTTTTTCTCTTTTGAGGCCAACTTAGTATCACCAAGAGCGTTTTGCATGGACCGGAAGAGATGATAATCACTTGGAGCCGGGTCAAGTCCGGTACGGTGGGTGCAATAGGACATCCCATCCGAGCTCCCGCAGCTTCTGGAGGGTCATCAAAGATGTGTGAGGCCGAGCGTTGTCCTGGTGGAAAACAACATCATTCCTATTGATCATTTCTGGCCGCTTCTGGTCAATCGCCTGCTTCAAACGGTCAAGCTGCTCACAGTAGAGAACCGAGATGAGGGTCTGGCCATAGTTGAGCAGCTCATAGTGGATGATTCCCTTCCAATCCCACCAAACACACAGCAAAACCTTCCTAGCCGTTTGGGCCGGGCTTGGCGATGGTTTGGGCCGGCTCGCCGTGCTTTGACCACGACTTTTTTCGCTTTAGGTTGTCGTACGTGATCCACTTTTCATCACCAGTTATCATATTCTTCAAAAATGGGTCGAGTTCGTTCCGTTTCGCAGGCGTTGATTCGGATTTTTTTGCGTCAACTCGTGTGGCACTCATACATCCAGCTTTTTTGGAATCCAATCTTCTGCAAATGGTTCCAAACGGTTTTATGGTCTATACCCAGTTCCTGGCCAATCGAGCGAGTGCTCACATGCCGGTCTACTTGGATGATTTCAACGATTTTATCGGTTTTCACGACGATTGGCCTACCAGTACGGGGTATATCTTCGACAGCCACTACACCAGAACGAAATCGATCAAACCAACGCTGTGCTGTGCGAATCGTTACAGTATCGGGTCCATAAACTACACGATTTTTTTCGGCCGCCTTCGTTGCAGTTTTACCTAGAAGGTAGTAAAAACGTAAAATATGGCAAATTTCTTGCTTGGTGGACTCCAACTTTGACGCGCTATAACTTGAGACTGAAAAGGACAATCACAACACTGTCAAAACGACACTTGTAGCACAGATTGTCGTCTTTAAATAGCCGTATAGTATGACCCGAAGCGATAAGTACAACACAAGATATGTTTAAGTGTTGCCATATATTGACAATATACGACATTTCTTTTTCCCCAACCCAATATATAAAATTGCGCAGAAATAAATTTCTTCTAAACTCATCGCAATCAAATAAACTTTTATGACTACAATATTGTGATTTATGGAAAAACTACAAACCTTCCATAAACCCTCATTGCAAAACTTAAAACCATCATCACTTTCACCACAGCGTCGCTTAGGTGTAGATTTGTACGTTAGATCGCCAATGGAAAAACAAAAAAAAATTGTTTACTCACATGTATTTTAAAATTAAATGAAACATGTGCTTTGTTATGCTACTCATTTCTCTACCGTAAAACAACAATGAGCCACAGCGAAGCTGGTACAGTAGGGTACAGCTAGTAAAACTTGAAATAAAATAAACTTAAATGGAATTTAGGCGCAATTCAGTTATTTCCTTAGTTACTGGGAGGGGGGAGTCTGAAATCGTGCTTTTTCTGTCCACGTGGTATGTGGACAGCCCCTTACAAGATGAAGAATTTTATATCAAACTTGTTGGCGAAAGCGAATTGAAACTTGCTGAAGATGATGAGATAATCAGAGATGAGATGTCCATAGACCCAATTGAAACGAGCATAGTCGTTTCAAATAGAGTTTAAGTAGATTTGACACCTAGTAGTAGACAACCTATTGGAATCAGACTTAAGTAATAAATCGATGTAGACTCCATATTCAAAAATGACGCGGCGGGAATTAAGTCACGAACAATATTCGTGAAACCGGAAGCAGTAAGGAAAATGGACAGAGAAAAGTATTCTAGAATGTTCGATAGGTTTCGAATTCACGAAACAAAACCGACTCGATCATTTCCTTCTGAGCCGCCGAGCGAATCAGTTGATTCTTAGGGTTTTAAATTTCAGTAGTTGTTTTGGTGAAATAACATTTAGTCAAGTAAAGTTTTGTGATTTAATTAGAAATTTGTATTCCAGAAATCTTCGGATTTTTTTTAAATATAAAAAAAATTGTGAGTTTGTTTGGAACCAAAAAAAAACAATAGAAGTGAATCGTTTATTGAATTAGACAATAGCTTTGTGTAACTTTAATTTTATTTGTAAATAGGATTATTATAGAACAATTCTACAAGGAATACGGTTGCAGCAGTTTTTGCGCACCAAGTGAACGGAACCTTATGGCTCCGCTTCCAGATGATATTGAATCCATCATTGTGAATCGGTGCGTCGGTAGAATCCCCCGGAGTGGCCTATCGCCTCGTAGTTGCGTACTACTATAGGCCATTCTGGAGTGCGTTGGTCATCGGTGAGGAAGCTCGGTCCCACGGCTGCCGTACTCTTCAAGCGGCAATACTCCACCATGGTTTGCCTCAGTCAAGGGAAAAGTTGGACGTTGGATTTCCATTATCCACAATTAGTGACTTCATCATATGTCCTACGTTTTTATTTTAGTCTTATCAATGCCCTAGACTAATGAAGGAGAGGTGTGATAACTGTTAACTGCTACTTGCCTAATTATTTTCTAGCTTTTAGTACATTATTATGTTGAATCACAATTAAACCGTTTAACTTAAAAAGTTTTTTTTACTTATTTTATTTTAAATTTCACTTTTTTTTTATTTAGTTAATCTAACTGATTTGGTCGAATTGGTTGTTTCCGAAATCGGAAATTTCGAATCGGTTTGGTAAGTTGGTTAATAACAATAGATCAAATAACTGGTCGTAGTGGAAAATGTACCCAACAGGAAAAAAAAAGTTGGTTGAAAGGTCAATTGAAGGTAGATACTGTCGCGTGGCCAAGCGAAAACGCTAGTCCGGGCAACTATAACTTTGAATCCCGACAGAGGGCCGTTGTCCTCTGGCGCAAAAGTCGGAGATTTTGAAGATCCGAGCAGGATCCCCCTTACACAATCTTTATACTGTTTTTGAGTTGGAGACTTCCCAAATTTTGTTGTATACTGGTAGAAAAGTGTGGTTGGAATTGTATGTTTTAGAGACATCAGATCTCTCAGTTTGTCCCGAATGTGTTCAATACTTTTAGATGAACGTTCACGAAACCGTTTGACCACATCGTACACAATCGATTCGACATTTACTCGTGATTTTTAGAGTGGACCACGTCGGATTTTTGACGCAGGTCCACTCTAATAGAACATCATTCCTCTTCTATTGGTTAATTGTTCCTTTCAGTACAGTTTGTTAACAGTACAGCTGTGAATTCGAGTTTTACTTGTTAACTTGTGTGGCATGTTATTTAATCGTAAAAAATATTCGCATACTCACCTATTCACTGTTCGAGAGCTACGTAACCTGTAATTCTTACGTAACCCAAAAGAGTTTTTCAATGTTTTTTACTGAAATAAAAACAGACCGAAAAGTACAACATTTTTTTCGATGCGGGTAATATGGACATATAGTGTGGGTAATATGGACAGGTTTGTAATATATGAAACGTAGAGGTTTACCGATCTCGAGAGGAATAATTTTATTCAACCAAGGTCTGAACTTATGCCGAGATTAGCATAAAGTCATTTATGATTTATTATTTCATATTATTACATTCCAGATACTGACAAAGATGAAGATAAATCTCGTAGTGGAGCAAGTAAAACAGCGGTCGAAGATGAAATATTCGTCAAAGTTTTGAAAAAGGTTCTTTTGGAAAAAAGTCAAGTTCCAGAAGTGATACGTAAAAAGAAAACTGCGCTAAAAATGGTAGAAGAACAGCTTCTGATTTAGTACGGAATTTCGATGTCTGGAAAACAGTTCAGCAAGAAAGTGCAAAATTTGAAGGCGAGAATCAAAGAAAAGACGGATACCAAAGCGACTGGAAAGAAAAAAATCACATTGAAAGGTCACGAAATAGATTTTTTTTAACATTATGGGTGGGATAGAAAACCCCAGCGTGTCCAAAAAATGTTGTAATTATCAGAGATGAAACGGATATCCGGTAGCTATCTGATAACCGGCCTATCCGGTCAATATTTGCTATCCGACCGGATAGTAACCTACTATCCGGCCGGATACCGGATATTAGAAGATATAAATAATTTCTATTCACCACAAGACAAAATAACAAAATAGCTCATTAACATCATTCATACATAATTAAAAGTAATGTTTGATTACTGAAATGCCAGATTTTTTTTCCCAAAATTAATTTGACATTATTTCTAGCAAATCTTTTCAATTGAATATACTACTTAGAATTGCCATCAAATGTAAGAATCATGATTGCGATCGTTTCGAAATGTTTTCACACAACAGTCGATTTCGTTTGTAATGAAATATCTCTTTTTCTTAGTTTCAAGAACTTCTAAATAGTCTGATATGATCCTCGGGTCCAGAAATGTTGCGTTAAGTAATTTGGATTTTTTTCCCAAGTAGTTGAAATGGCTTCCTAATAAAATGCTAAATATGCTTTCATGCGAGGTTAGTTCGGTATTCTATGTGCAGTTTCGTCTTATTTCAAATGCTTTTTTATGCAGCAAAACGTGACATCTCCTCCTATATACAGGAGAGACTAGAACTTATAATTCTTGTAATTTCTTCAAACGATATCAGAAGTCAAACGCATTGTTCCTTAAAGCCCTGTAGCATGTTTTTTAGTGAATATCTCAGATTATCATCCTTGAAGACACATTCCACAAAAATATCATTATTGTGATAGGAAATCCTTATCAGAAAAAAAAATCTGTTCAGCATTCCTTGTAGACAACTTGATACTCTATTGAAAGATATTGATTATAAACAAAAAAAATTTCATCATTATTTATTATTTTTATGCAAAAATGTGTCGACTTATCTCCCTAAAATGTAATCCTTTATTTGGTTCATGCACACATGCTGTATCTTCCAGTTTCTTTTTTGCAAATAAAAAAACCAATATCATTTCATTCATATGACCTATTCTTACATGACAAAGATTACAACTCAAAACTCACTAGGAAATATGATTTTCCCATATCTTTACAGCCATTCCATGCGAATTTTCAAAGCGAACTTGATAAAAAATGTTGATTTCCACGGAAAACTACCCTGTGCAAAATATCAGCTCAATCGGACCTCATTTACTAGGGTCGCACAGCGGTCAAAGTTTGAGTTTTTTAATAACCGAAAAACTAAAATTTTGAGATCCGCGACAATAGTAAATAAAGTTAGTATGAAAGAAGTCCGTATGAGTTAATATTTTGCAGAGGGTATTTTATCGTGCAAATCAGCATTTCGCAGGGATTCCCGAATGAAAAATCGATATGACGATTTTCATTGGCACCCTGTTTTGCCATACGTTTTGCCTGGTATTCCGAAAAAACCCAAAGTGCCGATTTTCAACAAAAAAAAGTTTTCGAGATAACAGTAGATCTCGGCGTTTCATGCAATTTGAGGACATTTGGCATAATTTTTTTTTCGAAAACCCCGATTTCCTTTACTACCCCCTTGAGTGATTTTTTTGAATCTCGTGTCACGGTGTTTGTGGTCGAACTTCTCCGAAACGGCTCAACCGATTTTGATGAAATTATGCACAAAAACTTGGTAGGCATGAGATTTGGTCGTAATATGATACAGATTACCATAAATTTAATACCGATTAGCGTGATACTGAGCATAATTTTTTTTCTGAATATTTTTTTCTTCTTAAATTTGGCCAAACTATACATATTACCCCAAAGTTTCAATCCCTAATTGTAATTGCTATTTTAATATGTTTGTATAAACAGTATTCAAAAAATTAAACGTAGTTCGTTTTTCAAATAGAACGAATTCATTTACATTGTTAAATGGCGCTACATCCGCTTCATCGAACTTTTATCCTCACATGCGCAAGTAACCTCGATTCGTCTACAGCCAGGCGCATCGCCGGTGAACTGGAAGCTTTTCTGAATGAGCACAATGAATTATTGAATTTCTTCAAATCACACTTGCCCGGATTACAAAATGACAATCACGCTATTATCATCAATTCTGATAAAACACCAGCTGGAGAGCATGTGGATAGAATCAATGCGCAATCGCTGCTGGAATCAGGCTGGTAGGCGTCTGCACAATGATGCGAAAAATTGTGATTCGAGAAAAAACGATAATTCATCATCATCAAGAATTCATTGTTGACACACACCGTTGATAGACTCCCTTCGTGTTCTTCTTCAATGGCACTACCGTTCATAACGTTCGCCTTCTCAAAGCAGTATTACTTGCATTCTTTTTATTAGTACTTAGTTGAGATTTCAACGCCAAACTATACACCTTGATTGTATTCTCAGATGCAAGCTCTAGAAAAACGGTGACTATGGAGCAAGTCAGAAGAATTTCTTTAGCGTAAAATCTCCCAGCCATATTGGAAGGAAAAGGCGGATATTGCATAAACATTAAACAACGGGACAAACAAGAGAGAGCGCTCTATGGATTTTTTATGTACATCATATGATGAATCGACATGGCAACGCCATTCTTCGACTTAGTTAGTCGACAGAATACTCTCTGAGGAATCGATTTCCTTGGAAATAAAAAAAAAGTGATCAACTACTGACCCGTATTCTCAAATCTGATCGAGTCATAATTATCCGAACGGTTCGTAATCTTGAATTCTGTAATCCGTTCAACACAAGTCCAATCGAGCAGTGAAAATATTAGGTTGGGGAAAAAGTTATCCATTATTTTTGGGTGCAATTCAAAATATTTTTTAATATGCTTCGGATTGACCGATTAGGGTCAAACATGCACCGTTTCGTAGTAGAATTTGTTGCAATTCTAAAAGTAGCTTCATGATGCCTCTCTCATCGAAGTCTTGGTTCTTATTGGACAAAAACTCTAGCAATAGAGTTTTGCAATTTTCTCTAAATGCCAATTTCTTATCACTTAGGAAGATTTAGAATGCGAGAAAATGTGGTGCATTAAAACATCCCAATCAAGGCTCCTGGAGTTGTGTGGCCTTGCGTTGCCCTGATGGAACAAAACACTTCTCGCGTAACTTTTGAAAAGGTCCAATGTAACATTTTCGTCAACTCGAGAAAAACGAAGTTGAAGACCCGAACATTATTCGGCGAATTGTCTTAAAAGCTATCGATCTTTATCGCTCCTCTCACCACTAGCGATCAAGAATAGCTCTCCAAAACCAATCGTAGATGTTGTTCCGTGATTTGAGTTTAAAGTTGATTCCAAGGAGCGAAAATGTTACATTGGACGTTTTGACTGCCCGCGTTTGCACATTGGACATATTACGTTTCACGATAAGAATTTGAAACTTACTACTAAACAACAATCCAAAAATCAGCATTTCGTTCTAAAGACAGATTATTATTGTTATCACCCGTTGAATTGAACTGAAATCGATAACAACTACTGTGAGAAACAAAAACTCAAAACGACCGAAGTACGACTTCGTGTTGTTTTGACTGCTTTGTTACTTCGGACGTTTCGGGCATCAGAGGAAAGTGGCGTCCGAAGTAACAGCCGGGTGCTTAAAACCCGAATCTGTACATTGGATATTTTTTGTATCGGCGATAAAAAGATGAAGAAAATAGATACGTGAACGATTGTTTTTGTAATGCATTCAATGATTGAAGACTAATAGCGTGCATCCATTAACTCGATTTGTTTACATTTGTTACATAGGACCTTTTCAGAAGTTACGCGAGACTTCCTTTCTTGGCCGATTCTGGACGTTTCTGGTCAATCGCTAGCTTCAAACGGTCCATTGAAATGAAAAAGCAGGAAATAAAAAAAAACAAATTAAAAGTTAACAAAAAACAGGAAGTGGGTTATATCTATGGTATAACCGCAAGGGTGACGTAGGACTATCGTTGATTTAGAGATCATTTGTTTGAAGTTGAATTTAAATCCATTCTGAATGAATGAATAAATGAATATTTGGGGGACTTCGAAAACGAGAGCGTTACGTTGGAGGCTCAAGGCCTTGTTCTGAAGAATAATCTTCAGAAACTTTCCTGCTAACTGCACTTGATTGACAAATTACAAAACCAAATGTATGTGGTCGCAGTATTATATGGATAGAAAACATTAACACATTAAGGACCGCACATTCATTTGTTCAGAATCCACGAATGAGATCGTTTCCTTCGGCGTGGATGAGACGAAAGCGAGCCATCGGTAGTCCTTGTTAGATTCCTGGCAGACCAAGGATTTAACCATCAGGTGTAGAAAAAACGAGTTTTTTCGTGATCCATCCATAATAGACTGAACGCGAAACACGAGAAATCTCGTGAGCGGTCCGCAATGTGTTAACACGTTCAGCTCGTTTAGTAACGATATTGTCTTGTCGATGTCCTCACGAAAAATGAACGCGTTTCAGCACCAGAATATCGCTTAAGTATGCTTTTTGTCCGTGATTGAATCGAGAGAAGGTGTGGTTTACGATGGCAATTTGGAAGGCAAACTAGAGGGGAATGAACTCTCTGAGTTTGAAACTTTCGGCGACTAAGCAATAATCGATTGAAAATTATATAATTTTCGCGATGCGAAACATTTTCCGTTGCGCGCGCATACAATATTGGATACGAAAATATCCTACTGATGAGGAAGAATAATGTTCAGAAGCTTTCCTGCTAATTACACTTGATTGAAAAATTACAAAATCAAATGTATTTGGTCGCTGTGTTATATGGTTAGAAAACATTAAAATAAACTCTTTCGCATGAATGTATTTTTCAATTCCCAGGGAACAGGCAGATTAATTTCCAGCAAACGATTAGATTTTTCCAGATTTTCCTCGATACTCGAAGCCCTCCAGTGGTTAATGCTAACTCGATAACCACCTGTTAATAGCACTTGATTGAAAAATATTTGGTCGCTGTGTTATATCGTTAGAAAACATTAAAATAAACTCTTTCGCATGAATGTATTTTTCAATTCCCAGGGGAACTGGCAGATTATTTTTCAGCAACGATTAGAACTTTCCGGAATTTTCTCGATGCTGAATGGTATCCAAACGGAAATACCCCTTTCAATTTGGCCTGCAAAAAACGTTTCTGAACTGTAATCCATCAAATTTAGAGCCCTGAAAAGGGACGTTGATTATATGCTAAGCTAATGTAGCACACTCTCCTTGGATTCGACGGGCAAGCTGAATGTCCTTGGGCATGATGTGACGCGTTTTGCGTGGATAGCACACAAATTGGTATCTTCGAATAGGCCTCCTGCAGCGTCATAACCGTGGAACTTTGGAAGCGAAAGTCGGTTTTGAAGTCCTGAGCAATTCCACGAACCAAATGCTGCAAAGGTAGTTTGCGGATCAGCAATTCGGTCGACTTCTGATAGCGACGTTTTTTGCAGGCCGAACTGAAAGGAGCATTTAGCAAAAATCGTGGTGTCGATGATAATTCGATACCGATAGGTGCCATGGATATGGATTTGATAGTGAAGAATATGAAAAACATGACATGATGTAGTGAATATTTCTCCATATCGAAGAAATCACTTTGATGAAACTGCATTATAAAATTATTTGTGTACGAATGCCGCAATAAATAGTCGACTCTAATTTGCGCTGGGTAATTTCCTCGGAGGACTCGATTCTTCCTTTGAGCATTACTAATCTTTTTCTGGCAAAACGAAGTGGTATGAATCACATTATTCGAAAAATAAAATGAAGATATTTTCTGCCAATTTCCTTCAACCGCCAAACATCTCTTTCTCCCGTTCGTCGTTTTTGCGTTCGCTAATCATTTCTCACAAAACCCATTTCTCGTTTGAGAAATTGTTGAATAAACATCGTTTGCCAATGCGCGTAGAGCGGGAATTCCTAAAGATTCATTGCACCTCTAATAAATTGCCGTAAGATGTGGTCTTACGTTGTCGCACTTGATTGAAAAATCCAAAACGAAGCGTATTTGATCGCAGCATTATAACGGGTGTTAATTAAAAAATGAGATTTTTTTCAATACCTTTCAGTAACTCAAATAAAGAGCGTAAAATTTTCTTTCTCCAAGAAAATTGCTCTTTGGGCTCCCTAGAAACAGTAGGCGTGTTTGGTTTTGCTAGTTTGAATTTAGTCAAAGCAAAAATGGCGTCGAAACAGCACGTGCTTCGCGAACGCATTGTACGGTTCTACGAAATGCATTTCCAGCAAGGAAAAAAGTTCACGGTGGCACACTTTAAGGAAGAAAATGTGCCTGTCAGTACGGTATATCGTATCCTGAGTTCCCTAAACGTAGAGCGGAAGGTCGGAAGTGGTCGTCCGGTGACGATAATGACGAAGCAGAGGAAGACATCGTTAAAGAAGCTGTTTGACAACAAGGACACAACCAGCCTGCGTGACGCCGGTCGGAAATATGGCTGCTCCCACGTATTGATCCATCGGACCCTCAAGATGGAAGGAATCGTCTGAGGTCGCCGGAGTACACGGAGGAGCAGATTGAGACGGTTAAATCACAGTGTCGGTGGATGACCAAAAAATACCGCGGGACGTCTTTCGTTCTGGACGACGAAAGCTATTTTCCGCTGTCCAAAACGCATATTCCAGGAAATGATAATTACTACTCCAGCGACATATCATCCACACCGCCTGAAGTGAAATACAAATTCAAGCACAAGTTTGAAAAAAAGGTTATGTTGTACATCGCCATTTCCGACCGGGGCATTTCAAAGCCTTGGTTCAAGCCGAGCGGTCTGGCAATCAACCAACAAATCTATCGAGAATAGTGCCTCGATAAAATCCTGCTGCCGTTCCTGAACGAGCATCACGCGGATGGGAAGTACGTCTTCTGGCCGGACAAGGCGTCTTCCCATTACGCCAAGAAGACGCTGGCGTATCTTGAGGAGAAAAAGATACCGTTCGTGCCGAAAGATCGTAACCCAACCAACTTGCCCCAGTGCCGGCCAATAGAGGATTTCTTTGGCTCACTCAGTGCCCTAGTGTATAAAAATAATTGGAGGGCCAAGGACACGAAGCAACTGACTACAAGAATCCGGAATTGTATCCGGAAAATGGACGTAATTACCGTACAACGTTCTTGTGAGAGCATCGCGACAAAGTTGCGCCGAACAGCAGACCACGGCCCTTACTCAAACATTTACTGACATTTTTTGAAGAAAATACATTATGTTATTAAAAAAAAATACTGAAATCGCTTTTTTTATATGTGATTGAAAAAATTCTCATTCAATTCTCATATTTAACACCCGTTATGAGTAGGAAGCAAATAATCGCTCGAAAATTACAATATTTTCGCGATGTGAAACATTTTCCGTTTTTCATGTTATGCATCCAATATTGGATACGAAAATTTTCTACTGATGGGAAAAAATAATATTCAGAAGCTTTCCTGTTAATTGCGATTGATTGAAAAATCACAAAACAAAATGTATTTGGTTGCAGTGTTGTATGGATAGAAAACATTAAAATAAACTCTTTCACATGAATGTATTTTTCAATTCCCAGGGGAACTGGTAAATTATTTTTCAGCAACGATGATAGCAACGAGGGTTCCGCGCGTGTATGTGTGTATGGCAGCTGCTCCGTGTATGTGTGTATGGCTATTAAAAAAAAATACTGAAATCGCTTTTTTTATATGTGATTGAAAAAATTCTCATTCAATTCTCATATTTAACACCCGTTATGAGTAGGAAGCAAATAATCGCTCGAAAATTACAATATTTTCGCGATGTGAAACATTTTCCGTTTTTCATGTTATGCATCCAATATTGGATACGAAAATTTTCTACTGATGGGAAAAAATAATATTCAGAAGCTTTCCTGTTAATTGCGATTGATTGAAAAATCACAAAACAAAATGTATTTGGTTGCAGTGTTGTATGGATAGAAAACATTAAAATAAACTCTTTCACATGAATGTATTTTTCAATTCCCAGGGGAACTGGTAAATTATTTTTCAGCAACGATGATAGCAACGAGGGTTCCGCGCGTGTATGTGTGTATGGCAGCTGCTCCGATGTTTCAAGCGGAACCGTGGCATCACTCTCTTCCTGATAGATTCCCTTCTGGCCTAAGGTGCACAAACAGGCTCTTGGTGACACTGTTCATTCGCGCTTTCATGATAAACGAAGAGCTTCACCACAACAGCGACAACATGCTCCAATCGCTGTTCAATTATAACTGAGTGGGTTTCCGAGCGGCGCTCGCTTATATACCGATTGGTGATTTCAATAGCCTGTTTTGAAAGCAATTTTAAAGCTATTGAAACAAGTTTTTGAATGAAAAAGTAACAAGTATATAACGCGTAGACATTTTATCTTTCGAATGAAGTGTTTATCATACCATTTCGTTCAGTTGTTTAGGAGCTATTAACGCTCAAAATCTCGTTCTCCGGCGTTACGCTTTCGTTTTCGAAACTTTGATGTTACACCCCGGTATAGAAATGGAAGACGTAGTCCTACGTCAAAAAACTAAAATTAGAAAAAATAATTGCGCTTATTTTACGTTACAGTATCGGCACAATTAACACCATTCACAATTTCAGCGGCCTAGCTTACATTTCCGCCTTTATAAAACCAAAAAGTGTAGAATGTACCGAATTTTCTCTTTGTTGACCTCCATTGTTCACATCCTGTAACTCACAACTGAATGGAACAAACAAAGAACTGCAACAGAATGTTTTTTTAGTGTGAAATGTCACCTTTACAACGAGCCTAAACTTGAAAATGTATGATCGATATTACGCGAGATATTGATCACTAAAGCCAGCTATCGAGAAAATAATGGATTACTTTTTCTTTGGCCTAATATTTCAACCTTGCCACGCAACTCGACATAGACTACATTGAGCTTCGTGTTCCATTTCTGTGATGCGAAAAATGTAATGAATATTTGGATTAGTGACTGTGGTCACGCGTATTATAGAGCTTACCACTCCAAAATACATTCAAGGCGTGTTATTTGGCATATAAATTTCAACTAAGTACTACTAATAAAAATGACGCAAGTAATACCTACGTTGAGAAGGCAAAAATTCCTCCAATTAGAACGTTAGTGCCATCCAAGAAGCACGCTTTTAGAACAAAAATTATAAAAGAAATTTAGCTCTACTATATCAAATTTGGCTCAATGTTTAGATTGTTAGAACATTCTAACACGCTTACAATATATTAGTTATTTTTTATTTAGCCGCCAAAATATTTACTAGCTAGTTTCAAACAAAACTAGTTTTAAATGAAATTATAACACATTTTGATTTAACTTAATATTATGTGTATGCGCCTTTTCGATATGCTGATACAGATTCATTCTGGTTCATCAGTGATTGTTCATTCGTAGTCGTTCATCGCTCGCGAAGGGATTGTTCGTATCAAAACAACCTGCTGACTGTATCAACAAATATTAGTGCAATTACTTCTTTAAGATATTGTTAGCTTAGATTATACCTTTCCTTGCTGACTAATGGATAAAACAAGTGATATACGAAATCAGGAATCATGTGATACATTTTCAAAACCAGTTTTATCGTCTTAGGTTTTATCACACGCATGCCATGAATGCATTACTATTTTTGCGAACTGATAAGAGCATCAATATATATCGATGAGTATTCAACCCACTAATGTGATGGCTTGTTTCACACGCCTCCCCAATGAGGTAATTTCCTAAGTCAATTCGGTGCCAGATTCATGAACATATTTTTTTTATTTCAGATACTTGAGAATATATTCAAATATCTTGATTTGAAAAACCACGTAACTTTATCACTGGTATGCAGCAGATGGAATAACATATTGATGTCGGAAAGATATCTCAAAAAGCATGTTGTTCTTCACATAGAGGGTGGCCGAGTTATGGACGCTAAACTGATTTTCCGAAGAAAGTATGATGCTTTATCTCTCAAGCTAGACAATCAAAACGCCAACAAGATGATGAAGAATCTCAAACTAGTTGATAATATGTGCCCGTATCCATTGTACCTGCGAATTGAAAATTTGAGCACAGATAAACGTTTCGGATGGATGTTCGAGGAAATCTTCTTCAGTCACGAAAACTTAGAAGAATTGCACATTGTGGGAACATGTAAAACAGAGAAAGGCAAACTTTGTGTTTCTTTCGGCAATTTGAAGAAACTTAAGATAGAGGCTTTTTATGCTGACTGTTTCAGACTTTATGCACCAAAACTCAATGAGTTCCATCTGCTAATCTGCTCACAAAATGATTTGGATTTATTAGCTCAGTTCTGCGAACAGCTTCGCAAATTAACAGCGGTATTCAGTACTAGAGACTTGTACTATTTCTACAACATGGACTTCCCAAAATTAACAGAGCTCACAATCGAGAGAGTCCTCAAGGGGATGACTAGAAGCGAACAAGATATTAGCATTGCTTTCTTCGAGAAACTGAGCCATTTGACGAAATTACATCTAACCGTAAAGTTTATCGATAGCTACGTGATGCAGATGATCAGTTGTAGTATTCCCAATTTGAAAGAGCTGAAACTGGAAGTCAGCGAGGGCACCATTGAGCTGTCCAATATAAGTAAATTGAAGAGCCTGGAAAAGTTGATGGTCGCAGCAGAAAAAATAAACCTTTTGGATGCTTATTTTCCAAAACTAGTGCGTTTAGAGCTTGGCACCGTGAAATATGGTTTTGGTACGTATGTGAACTGGTTTGAACGCCTTATGCTGCTTGACAACATGGGTACTCTGGCACTTAACAACGTTAAGTTTTATCCCGAAGTGCTTCGGCTCACTCCATCGTACAGTCTCGAGAGGCTGTATATTACAAATTACAAAAGAGTAAGTGGAAATTAGGTGAGTTTTTAGAGGGACGACATAATTGTACTTACCTATTTCACAGCTAGAAGAGAATCATCTCCTGATACTTATGAAACGATTTCCAGCAATTAGGTGGCTTAAAATATCACACTGTGCAGGATTCACCAAACACGAAGTTGAGAAGCTGAAATATCTAAATCCTCACATAAGCGTAGCTTTCGATGATGTATCAATAGGACGACTGTGATATCACAATAATGATGTATTTATTTAACGTAACGTATTTAACGTAAGCTTCCGTCTAGATCTATTAAGTATCACTGTTTGTTCTCGTTTTTGCATTGTTATAAGTTGATGCCTCTTATTGAGACCATCGCCAAATACTGATAGATTTCAGATAACACAGTTTCAATCACACGCTCTTTGGTAAGCAGTTAACGCTAGGAATACTTGCTCCAGAGATGTTTGCCCCAAAGCATAGTCTTCGATATCGAATAGTTCCATGGCCTTCTCCATTAATCCGAACATCGTTGACCATTTTAGGGATGTTTTGGTTAAATGGTATGTCAAATAATCTTGATACTGCTCCCTGTGAATAATAGTAATATCTATATGAATAAAAATGGATTGCCAAATGTGTTGGTAAGCGCAAAACCAGAAAAACGAATCGTCCGATTTGAGCCGTCTTCGCTTTGTTGTATTCGTCTCTATCCATATATCAATGTTACGGAGGTAAAATTTGTAAAACTCGAAAGGAAAATGGGAAACATCGTAAAATTGAACTCCCATATGATTTATAACTACGAAGGTCGTTCAAAAAATAAGTTTCAGTGCCTCAGAAATCGCGGAAAAATAAAGTTAGGACAAAAAACAAGGTGATTTTCGTAATCTACGTTTTATTTTCTATTTTTCTACATAATCGTCGTTACATTCAAAGCATTTTTCATTGCGTGGCACGAGTTTTTCCATTCCGAGCACGAAGTGCGTAGCGTCCAACTTTTTGAAGTACGATGTAACTGTGTCACAACTTTCTTCAGTGTTATCGAATCGGTGACCGCCGAACGCCTGTTACGCCTTATTTTTTGAACGAGCCTCGTACATCGTGATGAGCGTTGTTAGCAGTGGCGTAGCGTGATCTGCTGACACCCGGGGCAGGTTACTAGAGTGTCACCCGTCTATAATACTTAGTTTTCGTTTTCGAATGAAAAATCAAATAGTTACAAAATAAGAAAATATGTTTATTTGTGGATGTCGAAATGTGACTCAAATAAGATAGGATTAAAATATCTATGGAAGCTGAGACCGACACTTCTTTTGACGATTTTGACGTTTTTGCAATTCCCAATAAAAATGACTAATGCACTCCAGGTCCTCTTCCACCGTTGGACCGGGCCCGGAAAGTCTTTCACTTGGTTTACTCATCTTATGAGAAATTCTCCTTTCAGTAGTAAATTTTTCATCGATGTATTTTAATAAGACCTTCTTAATGACCATTTCGTCTAGACTGTTCCTTTCAACAGCAAGAAAAATTAGCCCAAAGCCCAAAGAGTTGTCCACGAACCCTATGGATACGGATTTTTTGTTTTGATTTCTAAACAAATCCTGAACTCCTTCATTTGATCCTGACATGGTTGGAGCGATCGATAGCCTGCGAACGGGACTTCATGAAAACTAACCCTGGCCTTCCAGTTATTGAATAATGCCGTTACAGTCTGCAGTTTTTCCCACCCAAAACGAAAAAAATTACGAGTGGGTTATATCTTTGATATACCCGCTAGATTAACGCAAAGCTACCATTGGCTTAGTAATCATTTGTTTAACGTTGCATCTAAATTTGTGACACAGTTACATCGTACTTCAAAAAGTTGGACGCTACGCACTTCGTGCTCGGAATAGAAAAACTCGTGCCACGCTATGAAAAATGCCTTGAACGTAACGGCGATTATGTAGAAAAATTGAAAATAAAACGTAGATTACGAAAATCATTTTGTTTTTTGTCCTAACTTAATTTTTCCGCGATTTCTGAGGCACTGAAACTTATATTTTGAACGACCCTCGTAGTTATAAATCATATGGGAGTTCAATTTTCCGATGGATACTTTCCTTCGAACGTCACCCTCTCGTTTACGAGACTTTGAATTCACATCCCAGTACAGATATAAAAGATGCAGTAAGACGACATAATGAACATAAAAACCATGAAAGATTTTATAGCATGAATCATATTTTATTACAATATAATATACTCGTCAAGGTCATGGTCCTTTGCGGACCGCCGGTATGGGTCACTTCTTCGCGTACGCCATTACCATACCTTGTTTTATAGCCATGATCGTGTCTATTACGGCGAATTTATTAGGGACATGGTTCGTGTTCTTGTGTCGAGTGAACTGTGTCCTGAGCGAATTTATGTGAACTGTGTCCTGGGCGAATTTATTAGGGACATGGTTCGTGTTCTTGAGTCGAGTGAACTGTGTCCTGAGTCTTTCCTGAACGCGGGGAACAAGGTACGCGCGATCAACACATTCGCGGTTCCAATGCTGACCGTCAGTTTGGAATAGTCAAGTGGAGCAAAACTGACCTTTCAAAGAGACCAGAATGCACCATCCTCAATCGGCACTGGAGAGCCGCACTGTGTGTTGCCCTGGTACGACAACTGCACCAAACAAAACGCGCTATACCGGACTGTCTACGTCGCTGACAGAGGTTACAGCGCTCTGCACTTGGCGCAAGCGCAGTACCAACTCAACTGCAATCTCCAGACAGTGGAGGAGAAGATTGCAGCTTGGAAGCAGAAAGTAGTGCATGGTGCCACCCTCCATCGACTGGTCCGGCCACAAGTCGACAAGGCCCCATCTAATCTGTGGCTAACGCGTGGTGAATTCTCTTCAGTAGTAGAAGCCGACATGATAGCCATCAAGGACAGGATAAAGCCGACAAGAAACTGCAGGCGGTACGTCTGGCATCAAGACGTTGATGACATTTGCCGGATGTGCCATCCACCAGGAGAAAATAAAGAGCATATTATAGGAGGCTCTCCCGTTTTGGCCAACGCAGCATACACCGAGCGCCACAACAACGTGGCCCGTATTGTTCATCTACAACTGGCGCTCCAATGTGGTCTACTGGAAAACAACGTACCCAACTACCGGTGCCTGCCGGTGCCGTCCAGATATTATGGTGTATGACAAGAGCGACCGACACCTTACCATCATCGATCTCGCTATTCCACTGAACAAAAATCTGGGGGAGGCCTACGGTCGCAAAAAAGTACCGACCATTGGCCGTGGAGCTCAAGGAACTGTGCTAAGTGAGGTCCCAAGAATTGTTCCAGTCTTTCTCTCTGGAACTGGAATTGTCCCGAAGACACTTCTGGAAGCACTAAAGGTGTTCAATATGGAGAAGGAAATGGCCGGCATCCAAAAACCATGCACATTTCGAATGAGACAATCTGTTCAGTTAAAGGATATTATCGATTAAAAAAAAATGGTTGCATTTAGAAAATGCTTTTGTCAATTTATGAGGACAATCAAGCGTATATATCACAAGAAACTTGTTACTGTAAATTTTGTAAGAAATGAAAGTTGCATGGAACTATGTCAGTTATGGATTCAACTGTGATTATTCGAAAACGTTTTTTCCAAAATTGCTCAAATGTTTTCTAACATTTTTTTTTGTTTGCATGTTGATCATACGTATTGTATTTTGTAGAATGCGTAGCAACGGAAAAGTCGATTTTGTTCATCTTGTCGCTTACGTCACCTATACAAATATGGTAGTATAGAGTAATTCCATGCCAAATCCGCCGGCCGATGACCCTACCCTCTCCGAGTTTTCTTAAACTTGGTACTTATGATGGAAACTATCTGAAATCACAATTTTCATTATCATATGACCAATTCGAATTACGACTGATTTTTCCATAGGACGTATTCAAAATAATTGGCCTTACTTTTAAAAAATCATTACTCATAATTCAGATGTCTGATTAAGGTATGATGCTCGATAAATTTGGAAAATTAACAAAATGGAAATATGAATTTTTGAAAATTTATGAAATTTCAATACTTTGTGAAATCGTAACCATTTAAGAAGAGTAACATACAAAATAGAGTTTACAAGCTGTTCTACGTGAAAAGCTTCTCGAGATTCAACTAATTTTATATGATTAAAATCATGTTCATGAAATCCTTTAAAATGCATATCTACTGCTGCTGGACATTATGACTAAGGTCTCGACATCGTATAGCAGATATAATATTCAAGTGCTTAAATTCCACATTTCAGTGCAATATCATCAAATCTGATTTTTTTATGACTCTTCAAAGCTTGGCATAGTGACATTTTTTGACAATTTTTTGAAAGAAAGTACATTACTTTGAAACGCTCTGCAGTTTCAATGATAGTTTGGATTTTCTTGGCGCCAAATAAAAAGTTGTTTGAAAAACTATACAAAACAAATCTCTTTCATTAGATATTGCAAAATTTGATCACATAAGGTCTGACCCAAAAGACAAATCATGAAAAACTGTGATTTTTTGTAAAAAACCAGCTTAAAAGTTTTGTTGCCGCAGTTTGCCGCGGTTGTGGCTACATTAAAGTGACCAGATGGTCAAAGACCTAACGCGGGACACCAGCCAAAAAAACGTTCTGTGAACAAAAGCTAAAGAAGTACACAAAAATCGAAAAATAGTTGAAAACACTGGTGTCATTTGTCATTTATTCGTTAAATTCTTAACTTGAGATATAATTACATTACAACATATTCCTTTGGAGCTTTCAGATCAAACATATTTTTCTGCTCCGTGTACTTTACGTAGAAGTGAAATATTGTTAGAGACGTTTTTACTAAATTCTTCGCACGTGTCCTGGAAATTAAACCTGACTTGTAATATTGCTTTCAACGTATCGACAGTTAGTTGTGATTTTTCGGTGGTCCAAATCTTGTTTACGCTCGAAAAAACTCGTTCAGTCACAGCATTTGTACCTGGCAAGCACAATGCGAATTCTACAATTTTCTTCAGATTACCGAATGGAATATGATTATTTTCGAAGTGTTTGAAAATTTCTACCCATCTTTCATCGATTTTAATATTATTGTCATTCCAATTTGAAATTTTCTCATCTGTCGCGTATTTCTTCGTGTACGATACTTCATCAAACAACTCTGTCTCTTCTTTGTCAGCAACTACCAGATCTTCTGGCTTATTTAAAACACGGATATATTCAAAGCTCTCTTGAACAGACTGCCAATTGATAGCATTTTTGAGGTTCACCCATTTCAGACAATCAACATGATCAAATTGTGAAACTCGTACTTCAAAATAGTCAATACATTTCTGATAAAAGTTAATTACATTGGACTTGAATGATTTTGATTTTGACCAACCATTTTCCTCAAGAACTTTCAGTTGATTTCGTACATTTAGTGGCAGAAACTGATGACTTAATCATTCACGGAGCTTAAACATGAGATCGTTAATTTCAGATACAACTTCTATGATTGTAACATTGTCACTCTCGATATTCTTCACAGTACTATGAAATACTGCAGCCTGACTATACATAAAATACAACCACATTATAGAACATTCATCTTCAAAAAAGTCGCGAAGAACTCTGGGGCTATTGTCAATAAACAAAAAATAGGATTTCAATGGAGCAAACATTTTTAACACTCGTTCGATTGCTGGCATCAGAGCTAACCACCTCGTCTTACTATAGCCCAGAATTTTCATATATTCTACTTCTGCATCCACACAAAAATCTTTCAGTTTCTCAACTCTAACGGTATATATATAAAAATGACTATAAATCTTGATCATGATGCCCTCTACATCTACGGGAAGTTGATCTGTTGCCGCCTGAATAGTGTTGCTCACGATATGAGCAGCGCATCCTACACCTATTATCGGTTTTTTAAGCCGATCCTTCAGCTTGGCGTAAACGTTGTTTGCACCTTTCCTAAGAAGGCCGCCAAAGTTCGTGTTGTCATTATCTGCACAAATCGCTATTATCTTGGTCTGCATATTATATTTGCACAAAATTTCAAATATTGATGTCGCGATGATATCAGCTGTCTCGCCAGGAAGTGACACAAAATCCAATAACTTGACTTGTATTCCACGCTTGTAATCGAAAAATCGAATGACGGAAGGAAACAGTTTTATGTCTTTATGATTCGAAGCATCGGAAAAAAATGTGAGGAAATTTATGTACTCCATGCTGTTTATTATTTGCTCAACAGAATACGGAGCCAGAACATTCGTTGCAATCGCTTCCGTTTTTGTGCGACCGCAAAAGAACTTTGGCTCAAAGAGAGAGCGAACTAGCTTTGATGTGCAGTCCATCGATCGAAAAGATTGACTGTGCATTACAGTGTGATATGTAAAGACAACCTCGGCGTGAGCAAGCTGCTGTTCTTTCACACCAAAATCAGCTCTACGGTAAAAATCACTAACTTTTGACGAAGTTGCGCCCGCTTCCAGCGCTTGCTTATGCTTCTCTGTCGATATATGACTCTTAATATCGGTTCTGCCTCCAGATCCACAGAATACATTTCCAGTAACTCTTGACTTTTTGAGGAAAGGGAATTCATGTCTCAGCTCGTCAGTAAACGAACACTGACGCTTTTTCGACATGGTTGATGGGAATCTGTAGAACGATTATCTGATTGAAATGATTATAACATGAAGTTTTAAAAATATTACCTTGCAAAAATAACAATTTTTTTCTCTACTATTTCTTTCTAAAACTCACGTAATTTGTCACTCCGAAGTTCGCCAAAATCTAGTTGAGTTTTAAGTAAAAACGTTGCGATTCTACGATTAAACTGAACTATTTATTTTCTCTTCTCAATTCACGCACCATGTTGAAAGTGAAAGACGTAAAAAACGGATAAAACTGTTTGAAAATAGCGTAGCATAAAACTAATATATATCAGTAGCAAGGTAAGGAAGGAAAGACATTGCAGGAGTGTTAGTTACACCTGATCGCTACATTTTGTAACGTATAGAGATGCTACAGGCACAAACTTTGTAACGTATCCTATGTAATGTTGAAATATAATGAAATCGCGGGACATTTTCGATTTTTTTGACAAACGCGGGACGTAATCTAACGCGGGACATTTTGCTAAAACGCGGGACTGTCCCGCGAAACGTGGGACGTCTGGTCACTTTAGGCTACATTCTAAATTTAGGTAAAAGTATAAGCTTTCAATTGAACACTATCCGACGCTGCGCAAAACTGCGCGAACTGTCGTTTTAGTGAGAATAATCGCTTTTCTCACTATTTAAATTTTATCTCCGATCTAATAAAATCAAAATCATAATAATCCATTGATGAAAATTTTCGTATCACAGTAATCTGTAGAGGAAGAAATATAAATTTGGGCTAAACATCACAAAATTAATCATTAAAAAGCTATAAAAAAGTGTGTGATAGGAATAAAAGTAAGGTAGTCTAAAAAAATATTTATGAAATCGAAATCATATCAAACCAATTTATCACTCAGAGCATATCAAAAATAATATCTATTGAAAACATTCAATTCTTTTCGATTGTCGAACAAAATTTGCTATCACACAAACTGATTGAACAATAATCCGTTTGCTGATTGTTTTTACTTCAAACAAATCTATGAAACAATGAAGTATTGAAAATCACAAGACGAAATGAAAATAGCAGCGAATTTGAACTGATTGAGAACTATAGATGACCTACGAATTAGAAACTTATCGTAACTCATGTTGAATTCGAGTTAATTTTGTAAAGGAGTGAGAGTTTTTCCATCTGATTCTATAGTTATGAAACACTGGAATTTTAGTTTTTTTAAATGTTTCGTGCCTGAACACAACAATAAAGTTGAAATGACCTGAAATGAAGATAGTTATTGTATTCTACACTATATACTTCAATTCAACCGACTTCTTGCATATCTCTGGAAACTCAGGAAGAATGAGTGGTTCTATAGTTGTGAAACGCAGTGTAAAATCGCACGTAGATTACTTTTCATGTTACTTTTCCCAAATGCGTAATATTTCAGAAAATGTTGAAATTTCTTAAATATTCGTAAATCCATATTTCCATTTTGGTGTGTTTAACACGGCTCCACTGTACGTTAAACTTTGTTGAGTTGGAAATTTTTTTCGATAAAAATATACAGATAAAAATATACAGAAAAAATGGGTTATATACAGTAATCGTTCGCTAACTGGTCCTGGTTTAACTGGTCTGCTATTTAACTGGGCGAACGTTAACTGGTCCTTGGACCAGTTAAAAAGCACAATTTCGTAAACAATCGACGCCATATTCAAATGGAAGATTTGCTGTGAGGGGCATTCGAATGTAATTTTAAATGTTATGAAAGTTGACATTATTTTCGCACGACAAAAACATTGATTAAACTACAGAAAAACAATTTTCTCAAATCATATGTCATACCTGTTGTCGCACTCAATGCGAAACTTCCATTGGAATCCTTTTATTTATCCAATTACAGGAACTAAGCGAATCAAACAATTCATTGAAGTTTCCCTCGATTTTATTTGACGTTTAACATGCCGGACCAGTTAAAACGCGAATGTCGATAAGTGGTCTTCTCTTTTCGCCCAGTTAGTGAATTTTTACTGTATATGATAAAATATATAAAAATGGGTTATATATATGATAACCGCAAGATTGACATGGGACTACCGTTGATGTAGTAATCATTCGTTTGTTGATAAAATTATTGATTGAATGAAACATATTTGCTGTGTAAGTGAATAATTTGAACAGACGCCATGTAATGTATGATGGGTTTTGATGGCTAGGAAACATGTGACGGTGGGAACAAAAGTTCCTCCAACTTGCATGTCTGTGTTGAGGAAATCGTAAATCGAGCCAACAAAACAAAAACAAGTAACACAAACAAACCCAAACATTTGTGTCTTGAAGCGAAATAATATATACACACACCTGTAAACATTATGTACTCTTCGTTTTTCATGAGAGCCGTCGACAATGGCCCAGCTCGATTTTTCCCTACATAATGTGGCGAATATTCGCCCCCGTCCACAGCTTGAGGGTAAACGAGAATGACATAAAACGAGCAAAATAAGTGATGTTCGTTGCTTTGGATATAGAAAGCGACTGAAAATTTTCCTCAGAGGAAATGCAACTTTTATACGTTAACGATACCGTTCAATTTTCATCAATTTGAACCATTTATAGACTATGGGATTGTAATGTGCATCATGATATACCGTAAAGTTCATTTCATTTAGATAGCGACGAAAAGGCCCGAATGACTTTCGATTTATGTTGACAGAGAAACCGCTGGAAGAAACAAAACTCATATCCAATTGAATGTGGAGGTCGATGGCTCCACAGTTCCCTGATGATTCTCTGTTGAATATGACTATGCCGAGCCTTCCTGATAGAGAAAATTGTGATTTTGGGTAGCATCCATCGTATGTACCAAGATTCAATAAAATCGAAGAGGATCGCATGTCAAATTTGCTATATTTTGACTGATTTGGAGGGGAATTGCTTCATAATTTCTATCTATATAATATAAAATGGACCACCAAATTTGTTGCTAAGCGCGAAACCCGAGAGAGGAATCGTCTGATTTGAGCCATCTTTATTTTGTTGTATTCGTCTCTGACCATAATTCAATATGATGTCGATCATCAGGCCGGATGATGTTCGCCAGGCCAGCTAGTTTAAAAATAAAAATCAAGTGCATTACGTTACCTTAAACAAGCTCCCTCGAAGTTGCCTTCTACGTATTGTTTCACCATATCCATCTGGTCCTGTGAGGTACTAACATCACTTTTTTTCAGCTTGATCGTCAGATGAAAACCCTTGGTAAACTTATTCTTGAGATGCTGCGACGATCCAAGGCACTTGAATTCACCATTTACCATGATCGCTAGACGCGTACAAAGGGCCTCACATTCTTCCATGCTGTGTGAGGTCATGACTATCAATTTCCCCGCCATTCGAATGCGACAAATCGTGTCCCAGAAGTGACGTCTTGCTGCGGGATCCATTCCGGTTGTAGGCTCATCCAGAAAGATCAGGATCGGCTTCCCTATCAACGCCAGAGCTGTACTTAACTTTCGTTTATTACCTCCACTGTAGGCCTCAACCCTTTTGTCTATATGCTGCAGGAAGTTTAGATCATTCGCCAGTATCAAGGAGACTAGTTTTATCGAAGAGTTGGGTACACCCCTCAGAAGGCCAAACATTGTCAACGTCTCACGGCCCGTCAAATCCTCAAACAATGCGTCAAACTGGGGACAATATCCGATAAGGCGACTTACTTCGTCCATTTTTGTTCTCATATCAATTCCACGGACCCAGGCATTTCCACTTGAAAAGGTTTCATCTCCGGTTAACATTTTAAAAGTCGACGTTTTACCAGCACCATTGACTCCGAGAAGGCCGAAACATTCATAATCTTCAACCGCCAGTGACATTTGGTTTACTGCTAGAAATGAACCGTAGTATTTCGAGACATCCTTAACGACTAAAGTATGATTATCGAGCTCAGTGTCACTGAATGAATGCACCCGTTGTTTTTCGTCCAATACATCAGAATCATTTTCGAGCACTATGGTTTGTTTTGATCCACTTGTTGATGCAATCGGTACACAGTTCCATGGCTTTCGAAAGTTTATCTTGCAGTTGATGACAACCAATTCCTTGCACAATAAAGCCGCGAATGATACAAAACCTACTGCTAGCATGTATACCAGATTGCGACTGATTCCATTGGATCGGAATGAGAAAATTTCAGTATCTGAAAATAGTGTTGCAAACATATACTGCTTATTATGAATATTGAAATACTTACCGCAACATCTCTTATCAAAACTACACAACAAGTTCTCGGTACAGAATGGCATCGCCTCACATTGCGCATCACAAATCTGTTTTATGGTCAATGCCAAGTTGATATTGTTCAAACTGTGACTCAGTGCAAAATGGGGGAATATCATATAGAACCACTCCATAGTTTCTGCAACGTCCTTCAAATTAAACTCGCTATATTTAAGCAAAAATATTCCCGTGAAAATAACCGTTCCCGTGAATATGTTAAATATCAACATCTTTATAAAACCAGTTGAGGGCACATCGAAGAAGTACGAACAGAGGTAAGTGAACGGGATAACCGCACATCCAAAGCAGAGCATAACAACGACAACTCGCAGCAACTCAGTTGGAGAGGACCACCCATCCTCCTGGAAAGCTGCTAAGGTAAGGATATAAAGTAGCACTGCCATTAAAAATACCAAATAATCCCAGATAAATGAGACAGTCCAAAATGTGATCGCATTCACGCCACTAACAAATTGCAGCAGCTTCGCTCCGGATGCTCTTTCTTTGATGTAAAACATTATATACATGGCCCCAACGAAGGCCATCGCAAATCCGGTGTTGAACGCCAGCTGGAATCCCATGTTGCTGCCAGCTTGTAACCTTAAAAATCTCACACGCGAACTGTAAGGCAGAGGTTTATTGATTATCTGCACGTGGCAGGTACTGCAAAAGGTTTGCAGCATAGCATTGTAGATCAGGTTCAACGACAGTGGTGCTGTGTGGTACGCTTTATTATTAAACCAAGCCGTGAAGCTTTGCTCCATTTCGTTCAGCGTTGCGCCAACCATATATATGTTGTCCACTGTTTTGATATTCTCGAAGGACTAGAAATGAAGGATTGTTAATAAAGTTATTGTAGCTGTCTGGTCTATTCTGACTGTTCCGTACTGTGTCCGGACCGGGACCGAGCCGTTTTTTATTGTTTTGTTTATTTTTGTGTATGTGACATTTATGCAAAATGTGTGAATTGAAAATTGAGATGATTAGACTGCAAACTTTGTTATTCCGCTCCGTGATTGAGCTGAATAAGCGAAATAGTACAAAAAACACGCTGAATAGCGCTTGGGAATAGGTTTGCACACAGGAAAACTTACCGAAGAAAAACCCGCAATAAAAATCATTTTATTTGCTTTTCATATTAGGGATAATTCATCATAAAAAGTGATCACTTGACTTCACATTCAGATCGAAGATTTTTTATTTCGTTGTTTTATATCCAGATGCTCGAGTTTAGCGATTGATTCCATTCATCTGTATCATCTGGAGAAATGCTTAATGCCAAGAATGTGATAGACGCAGTCAGACGCCGGACGGTCAACAGTGAGAGTCATGAAACCTTAGTGTCCCACGAGCGTGTCATGCCCCTATATTACCTAACAGCGTCACATGTGAGTGGTTCCCTAAACAGCATCTCAACTTCAAATGCGCAGTGTTCAGGAACATGTCTGTAACTCAGCGGCACACCAAAATCAAGGAGGAGGAGGCGTGTTTCAATTATTTCCGTAAAAGCCATCAAGTCAGTACTAAGTTCTCATACATAATATCTTGCCCCATCCCGAATGGAATCAGCAGTTAGGCCAGGAACGATCAATCAGCCACGCCAACCAATGGAGATATCGATTCTAATTCCACGACAATCTGTTCCAAAAGTTGATGAATCTATCATTGCTTCTTGCTCCAGCTCCGTGAGATCAACAACGAAGCATTTCCTGCCGCTAACGGCCGTCATCAAGGTGTATGATAAGGAGATCATCACATGCTTGTCGAGTGCTGCTGGAGAGATTACCAAGTACAAGGCACGATTGGTGGCGGGGTAGTGCTATAGGTAGGGATACCATCTGGTCAGAGTAGAAAATCAGGACACCTGTCACAGCTACGACCAAATCATTATCATTGTTTTGAGATATAGATAAACATAAACACGTTGTATGTGATTTGCACTTCAAGAGACCTAAATACTTAAATCTATTTACTCAACGTATCTCTCGGACGATCCATGCGGTAAAAATACTCCGAAGGCGATGGCTTCTGTTCTGTACGAGAATAGGAGATTTTGGGCCGTTTCCTAGTCATCAAACATCATGCGCAATAGTGCCGGAGATAATCCATGGATTTGAATTTTTTTATGATATATGGAACGCAATAGTTCCTTCTGAAGCCCAAATTATCTGAGCGATGTGTTTTTTACACCATATAATTCAGCATGGTTTTGGAAGTGGATTCCAATTGAATATTCTTGCAATGTTTTGATGTTTGGATATGCTTTTCCAAATCAGATTTACCTGTAATGGTTCATTAAGGATTCAAAACTTCTGTTTCAACGAAATGAAAAAAAAACTATACCGCTATTTACCATCAACACATATAAATCGCATATGCAACACATAGATGGTCTTATAATCATTAGGTCTTCCAGTGAGACAAAGATACTTTTGGTGCAATTTGTCGGTAAAATGATACTTCCGTTTAAACATTTTAAAATTTTAGCCACCAATAGAAAGTTACAGTTGTACCCCAATATGTTTCCGATAGACGTAATCCTACGTTAAAAAATTTTTACTCAAAAACAAAATATAAAAAAAATTAATAACGAATCAATAACAATTTCGATGAAAATGATTTTTTTAACTTCTTCCTTTTTATTTAGCAAGAATAATTTTCGATTGTGAGTATTCTTTAATTTCGCTATGCTGTCGTTTCCTTTGAATTTGAAAGCAAACGCTTTCTTGTGAAGATTTAAACTGCTCGATTTCATTATCATTTGAATGGGTTATACTGCCGTTTGTTGCATAGTTGTCTTTTGTTACTTTTTGACAAATTTCATTTTTCTTCATAAAACGATGTTTTTATGCCTAATCTTCCGGAAAAACACAAAAAAAGTTAATATTTGTTCCCGGACTGTCTTTCAAAAAAAAATGGAATTAAAATAGGCATATGTGTATGCTGACCAAAGAAAATTCTTACATTCCTTAATATTCCACTATCATTATTTCCAATAATTTTATTCGAATGAACACCTATTGAATGAATTGGGATTTACATTGTTGTATTCACAAAATTGTCTTCAACATTCAATCGATATTGAAAGCTTCGTTATAAAACTCTATGAATATCTTCATATTTGCACGATTCGTGTAGAAAAATTTAAGAGTTTTTGTGATTTCGTCGGTGAACATGATGCTAAATTGCTTGAGCAGAGTAACACACGATTACTTTCTCTTGGACCTTCTATCGAGAGGATTCTTAGTGCTTTCGAGGGATTGCGCTCTAATTTTCTTTCGCAAGGAAAGGTTCCTTTTGTACTACGATATTCAACTGGAAATCGATGCTTAAAACTATAGTTGCTTTCTACCAGATACATCAGTTGGCGACGTTTCAAATATTTGTTCGTCTTCTTGAAAGAGACGATGTATCTGCACAACAATATAAATGGATTTTATTAATAAATAAATTATTCACATAAACTTCGTCAGTTAAAATTTTCGTCATAAAGTAACAAAAAAATCATTCAGCTATTATGAAAACACATCTTTCACATGTGAAACACAGTTTCTCTCAAATTCTGCTAATGTTGTTGCACTTTAAATATGTCTTGGCATCGACTTGAAAACATTTCTTTCTTTGAAATACAACGAATTTTGTGAAGCACATGTCAAGAAATGTGGTGTTCTTAATTCATTCGCGTTTCTAGAGTTTTAACTATGAGAGTCACTTCCACTTTTAACTCGATCACTCAAATATCGAGGTGACAAACCGTTAATTTCTTTAAACATGAACAACATATTTAAATAAACAATTCTTTGCTCCACGGATAACCATTGCAAAGCGTCCAGCATCGAAGATGAGAAAGTGAACCTATTAGATGGAGTTCCTAATATTCCGATGAGTGCACAACAACTAAAATAATTAAAATTGATTAGATAAGGTGGTGGTGGATCTAATAATTCTTGCCAGTTGCAAATCGTTGAGTGTAAAAAATTCTCGAAAATGGAAATTAATTTCTATAGTGTAACTTAGTTTACTTATTATATTTTATGTGTGTCTAGCAGTACTGCATCAGTTGGAATGATTTTTTCATGATGAACGATATGTGGACAACGGAAAACTCAGGACTCAATATTGAAATCATAAATGATTATCAAACAGAACTTTTATTTGGATTGTGACAAAATTGCCATACAAATGAAACACAAATTTCTGAAACCAAATTTAGCATGTGGAGGTTTTAGGGTGCAATAAATGTTTTTATGGTGGTTACCCAGCAAACATTAAATCGTATAATTTTGCACGTGCCAAGTCTTACAAGAAATCCGAATAAATCATAATCGCATATAATATCAATCAAAGTATGTATCGTGTATATTTGATATTGCATAAAATGTAAAAACTCGATTTTATATACCATTATCAAATTAAGTCGCAATTCGGTATAATAAACATCAATTTTATGATGTACATTGTCGTAAAATATATTAGGCTGTCAAAATAGTCCTGCGGTATTTTTTTTTGAATTTTCATTTGTTCATAAAATTAGTTACAATCATCTGTTTTAAGTCAAATATGCGCCGTTTTGTTCGATGACTTGTTCCCAACGAGATGCCAACTTCATAATACCCCTGTTATAGAAGCTCACTTCCTTATTGGCAAAAAAACTCGGATAGCCAGTTTTCACAGGCCTCTTTTGTGGCTAACTTCTGACTACCTAGCTCGTTCGCCATGGACAAAAACAGGTGGTAGTCACTTGGTGCAAGGTCCGGACTATACGGCGGATGCAAAAAAACCTCCCATCCGAGCTCCCGGAGCTTCTGGCGCGTCACCAAAGAAGTGTGTGGCCTGGCGTTGTCCTGATGGAAGACAATGCGGCCTCTGTTTATCAAAGATGGCCTCTTCTTC
Source organism: Toxorhynchites rutilus septentrionalis (assembly GCF_029784135.1). Lineage (NCBI taxonomy): Eukaryota > Metazoa > Arthropoda > Insecta > Diptera > Culicidae > Toxorhynchites > Toxorhynchites rutilus. The sequence goes on from NC_073745.1 coordinate 125,037,300, forward strand.
ATGAGTTCTACCTTTAAGCGGTCCAGTTGTTGGCAGTACAGGTTGAGCGTTTGGCCATAGGGAAGCAGCTCATAATAGATTATTCCTTGACAATCCCACCAAACACACAGCAGAACCTTCCTGGCCGTTAATAAGGGCTTGGCCACCGTCTGAGCCGCTTCAGCGGGCTTCGACCACGACCGTTTGCGCTTCACGTTGTCGTAAGTGACCCACTTTTTATCGCCAGTCACCATCCGCTTCAGAAACGGGTCGATTTTGTTGCGATTCAGCAGCGATTCACATGCGTCGATACGGTAAAAGATGTTTTTTTGCGTCAACGTGTGTGGCACCCATACATCGAGATTCTTTGCGAATCCAAGCTTCTTCAAATGGTTTATAACGGTTTGATGACTTATCCCCAGCTCTTGGCCGATGCTACGGCTGCTACTATGCCGGTCTTTCTCGGCTAATTCAGCGATTTTGTCGCAATTTTCGACGACAGGCCTTCCGGAGCGTGGCGCATCTTCGACGACCTCAACACCAGAACGAAAACGTTGAAACCATCGTTGTGCGGTGGAAATGGAAACTGTATCGGGTCCATAAACTGCACAAATTTTATTGGCAGCTTGAGATGTATTCTTGCCTTTGTCATAGTAGTACTGTAAAATATGTCGGATTTTCTCTTTATTTTGCTCTATATTTGCGATACTATAACTCACGAACGACTTAACCAAACAAAACACTGTCAAGGACTATATTATAACCTTTCCAACAAGCTATAGTATGACTCGATACAATGAATACAACTAGAAGTACGCGCTTACAACGACACCTCGCGGAAATACCGCAGGACTTTTTTGACAGCCTAATATTTACTCCGCATCATATGCGTATATTACGCTGATGCAGTTTGTGTGTCGTATAAGCGTATAATTTAAATCGATTCAGTACTGTAGTAAATCGTGTTGCATGCTGAAGAAAATCATGAAACAGTTAATCATATTAGATCCTAATAAAGAACATATCACATCATATTGAAATGTCAATGAAATGCTGATGCACTCGAAAGTTTTAACCGCTGTTGAATTAATCTTCAGATAGCCGCTCGAGATAGCTGGTGGATGATAATCCAGACGACCGGAGTTCGAACCCACATCGGAGTTTTCACCAAACATAAATCTGTGCCATTTTAAATATTCATATTCCACTCCCAACACAAGTCAATCAAACAATTATTATTTCTACGAACATAAATACTCATATATAAAAATGGCGATTCGTGAGGCTATAATAAACATTTCACGAAAATATTTTGCGCCATTTTTTTTCTGTGTTTGTTATAAATCGTATATGAGTATGGCAAAAGTCGTATTTGGTGCTTTGACAATTCATGGATAGATTCATATTATATCGCAATTCAATTTCAACATAATCACTCACCATAGTGAATCCTGATTCTAACAACTATCCCAGTCTACCCAAGCTCAAGTTGAGTAAGGCGAGCCAAGAAGCAGTATGGTTGAACATGTTGCTGAAGGATATTGGTGGAACATCAATAACATCAATAACATCAATAACAACAATCATGGAATACAATATAAACTGCATTAAATTCGCGAACATCTGAAAGAACCACCCGCCGTTCAAAGTGCACCATAGAGATCTGCTCCAGTTCCATAATGAGGATACAATAAAGGACAACGAGGCCAACAATAAATGTTTATTGGCCTACCGAGGACACGGTGCCCGACTTATTTATTAACCGCTCGGACCAATTAACCTCTTCCCGATTTTTTTAATACGTCACACATCAAGTGATTTCACTACTCTGCTGAGCGTTCTAGCGCCCTATGTTATGCAAGTACATCACGAGTGAGACTCAACGTTGTACGGGAAAGAGTTAAGGGACGTAAACTTTCGGGTATGATAGGACTCGAAGAAACCAGCAGTGAGGCTAACAACATCAAGAAGTTTCTGGAAAATTTATTTGCGGGCCTATCTTCACGTACGTTTTGTCATCCGTCAGCATGCATTCTTTGTACTACGTCAAAACCTTGTGGTACAACTTTTAAGCGCGTTTTTTGGTCACCAGATTTTGCTGCAGCGTCCTGTTTGGTTTGTGAAGGCACAGAAATTATGATAACCTTCTCGCAAATGGATTCTCAGGATGATACATTGGTAAGAGTTGTATTTTTTGACGATGTCGTAGTCCGAGAGTCCCACGTTTGCCTGAACTGTTCTCAATACCTTCAACCTCAGCTCCCGATCGTAAGTCCCACTACGAAGCGTCCTCTGATCCATCCAAACAACAGTTGTACATTCGAGGAAACTTTTTTCGAATTAGCCAATTTCAGCGGTTTCACGATACCTGACCACGCTGGCTTTTTAATTTGGGTGTCCAAAATATATCTTTTTTTCTCTCGGCTTCCACACTTTTTCAAAACAAAGGGAATTAACCTGAAATTTTTATCATCGAAAGATACTGGTTTTCGAAATAATTTGCCGCCAAAAAACACGCCTACTGTGTCCGCTGTTATAAAATGAACAGTGATTCCGGATGTTCCGGAAATTGTTCCTGGAACAGTAAATCATGTCCATGCGACTCTTGCAGCCTTGACGGAATTTTTAAAGCGGACTATGCCAAATGTACCAGAATATTATTTCATAACAATGCCGAAAAAATATATAATATAAATTCAAAAGGGATTTCTGTTAGAAAACAATAAAAACTAAAATGGTAAGAAAGTATCCTCGCATGGCGATACTGTTAAATTATGAGAACATGTATGAAAAACTTGTTTGATAAAACGTCTCCGATAATATTTAGCTGCATGCAAGTATACAATTATACAAACGCCTGTAATGTTCAAACATGAAAAATATTAGGTTGGGGAAAAAGTAATCCATTATTTTCTCGATAACTGGCTTTAGTGATCAATACCTCGCATAATATCGATCATACAATTTCAAGTTTGGCTCGTTGTAAAAGTGACATTTCACACTAAAAAAAATCTCTTGCTGTTTTTTTTTTGTTCCATTCAGCTGTGAATTAGAAGGTTTTTAACAAATTAACAAAACACTAAATTCAGATCTCTACTGTCAACAAATGGACCGTTTGAAGCTAGCAATTGACCACACGTCCAGAATTGGTCAACAGCTGTCTTAGAATGGCAACAAATTTTACAACAAAAGAGTGCATTTTTGACCCAAAAAAAAATTTTGAATTTCTCGCAAAAATAATGGATTACTTTTTCCTCCACTTTGGATATAACAAATATTGCAGTGATATTCTGAAAGGGCGGCTTGGTATAAGCACATCAATACGGACACATGCAATCAATCGGAATCGCACGACGGACGAACATTGATGGGTCTCGGCCTGGACACGGTACGGATTAGTGAGAATAGACCTTTAACATTGAAAATTACCTTGCTTAAGATATAGTCGCTAAATGAACTTGAGATCGTAATAAGTTTGTTCGTTTTGGGTATTCCAGTGAATAGATGGGAGTAACTTTTGGCTAAGGTACCGTTTGTATCAGTTGTCTCCAACACAGTTACTGTTTTTTCGTAAGAATGAAATGAGATTTCCAACGGAGGTAAGACTACGTTATTTGGAAACGAGCGGACGATAATAATTATCACTATAATATAGAACATCGAAAGTGTTGTCTGCAGAGATGATACTTTCCATGTCCTGATAAAGCTAAGATATTTTTTTAGGAACATAGCTTTGATGTGATTGAAGAGCAACGTTCTGCCAATTTCAGAAGAATACAAATGCTCTTGTCGTTCTAAGGCGTTCGAGTTATTCGGATAGCCTATGTCACGTGTGTTTGAGGTGTCTGATGTCAAGTATCCATCGCTTCCCAACCTAAAGGTTGCATGTTAATATTCAATCCGGATTTTGATATTCTAGAATAAGGGAATCTTACCTCATAAAAATTTCTTCCAACGTCGAGAGTGTAATTCCATAACTAGAAATTTCACATTTCTGTGAGTGTTCTTCCAGGTCAGCTAGCACACTCTGATAATTTTGGCGATATTCATGTTTCAGAACATAACTCAATTCAGTACCGATATCAGATTCTACACAAATGTCCGGTATATGTTTCCTTAAGAAATTCGTAAGTATAGCTGAGTTGCAGCCTGGGTTTTTTACACACACTAAACGATAGCCACGTCCATATTTTTGTTTCAAGAAAAATGGAGAACCCACCGCTTTAAGTTCTCCTTCAGCCATAATTGCAACTCTATCGCCAAGAATATCCGCCTCGTCCATAAAATGCGTGGATAGCAGAATTGTTCTCCCGATTTTCTCTGTTTGTAACACATTCCATAACAATCTTCTCGCCGATGGATCCATTCCTGACGTTGGTTCGTCACACAGTACCACTTTGGATCCACCACAAAGGGCGATTGCCATGGAGAGCTTCCGTTTCATTCCCCCGGACAGCGTATGACTTTGTGCATTTCGTTTGTCCTCCAGTTCCAACAGAGTGAGATATTTGTCAATCTCTCCGGCGATTTCATCCTCTTCAAACCCTTTGAGTTTGGAAAAGAATCGAATATGTTCCGATACTGTTAATTCATCAAAAAGGACGTTATGCTGGGGACATAACCCAATCGAGTTCCTTATATGTTGAATGTCGAATCGAATGTCGTACCCATTCACAATCGCTGTTCCGGAGGTAGGTGGGAACATACCGGTCAACATTGACATTGTAGTAGTCTTTCCAGCTCCATTGTGTCCCAACAATACTGATATCTGATCCTCATACAGATTCAAAGATAAACCATTGACAGCCTTAGTTCCCTTAGATCCTTCGAATACTTTCGATAGTTCCAATATCTTAACTCCTGCCTGTTTATCAGTCGGTTCATCCTCCGTATTATCAGTTGAGCCTTCGTTGAGATGCTCTCTATTAAGACTGTCTGTTTGCTTGCTGTAACGGTTATTCATGTTCCAAAAATCGCTCGTAAAAATGAAGTTCCATTTCTTGGGGATGCCAAATTTTCCCGGGGCAACTTGTTCTACGTATAGTGCAACCAATAGGTAAAACAGGGCGTCTACCAACAGCATTAGCAAAATGTGTGCCACCGTGAGTTGATCATCTACAGTTACCGGAGAAAATAGATTAGACCACTGCAAACCAGCCGAAGTACCCTCATGTTTCATGAGAAGCATAAACCCGTATCCCATTGCTGTATTGCACCACAAACTGGAAGCCAGTTTTGAGCCAAGTGACATCCTATCATAGTTTCCGAACGTTATGTTGTATGGAGTCAAGGAATAGAACCAGATAATCCCAGAAACACCCGATGCGATGTTGGCTGAAATAAAAAGAATTTGAAAGCTCACAGTTACCTGCTATCCAGTCCTCATACAAACCTTTTGAGAAGAATGAACTCAACATGAAGCAGAACGTGATCGTGGTGATGCTGTACATTAGCAAAAATACCCATACTAAAAACCAATTCGAAAATTCGAAAATAGCCACATCAGTGTTGGTAGTGAGGCTGACGCATAGCAGTATGGTTATGAGTGAAATTGAGATCGATAACAAGATTAGAGTTTTCACGAACCAAGCTGTCCAGTGAATCCAACCACTGAGACCCATGATTTTCATCGATTCCTTCAGCTGCCTCTCCTTCTCTAGTGTTATGAACTTGACGGTATTGATACACGAGTAGAAAAATGCGATCATGATGATCACTGGGAAAAGATTCTCCAATCCTCTCAACAGCGGATCATTGTAGAACGGCGGGTATGGAAATCTCTGTAAGACAACGAGATAGAACAATTGAATTAAAAATCTTATCAGAACCAGCGTTGTTGATTGATTAATGATGGGGGCCTTCATTGATTCAAGTTTTTAAGTAGTTTAAGGAGTAAAATTCTATTTATTTACCTTTGCTTAGCACTACTCGACGAAGGTGGTCTGTGACATAACAGTGTCTGGATAAACATTGAACATTTCCTGTATTTTTCCAAGGAAGTATGACGAGTACTTTTTCCTCCGTACTGAACTCATAGATTCGACGTAGCTAAGAGTTCATCTACCTGAGCGAAAGATACAGATCGTATCTTGGATGCGTTATTCGAGAGATCGCCTATAAGCTATTCTACGATCTGAGAGGGGGCTAGCCAGGACCAATGTTTCGGTACACGATGCTGCTGAACAACTCAGTGTTTCACTAGTGTCCGCGGTAAAACAACTTACAGGTGTAGTCAATTTGAGACCTGCCAGATCGCAGGGCTGGTATGGAGCCGATCTGGATGGATGAAAGCCGAAAGGGATAGAGCCTACCGCACATGGAAACGGACCCGAAGCCTGCGTGGTTTGATAGAGTATTGGTTACTGCGCGACATCTCCCGTACATAGGTACATCGAGCATCCAAAAACAAATCAGTTCAACGTGAAATTGTGCAATGGTGATTCGAAAAAGCTATGGGATTTTCTGAAATCACTTCTTAAACCAGGAGGAGATGCAACAACGGAAATGAAGAGCCGCAAAATAGCTTTAATGAGTTCCAAACAATCAGTATGTGGAAGCTGAAGCAAACGGTTACATCTCTAAAGGATTGCACCGTCGTAGACAGTGTTACAAAGTGAGTGATGATTGATTCATTTAATGTAATTGCGAACCAACTACTTCTAATAGTGAACGGTTCTCTTCAGCATGGTATATTCCCAGAACCATGGAAGAAGACGGAGGTGATTCCTATACCAAAAATACCGAAATCGACGAAGCCAGAAGACCATAAATCGATAAACATTTTGCCGCTTTATGAAAAGGTTTTGGATATGATTGTGAAGGAACAGTTGATGGCGTATTTGGAAAGTACCGGAACACTATTGGAAGAGAAATCCGGTTTTCAGAAACATCACTCATATGGATCAGCTTTGAACTTATTGCTCTTAAAGTGGAAGCAGTACATAGAGCAAGGAGAAATAATTTTTGCTGTTTTTGTTGACTTCAAACGAGCCTTCGAAACGATTGCTCGGGAGAAACTGAAAAGAGTGCTGAGGCGCATCGGTATCCGTGGGACCGTGCAGAAGTGGTTACACAGGTATCTCGAAAATCTTGTACAATTGACGAAGTACAACGGCAGCAACAGTGAAGCTTGGTGTTCCACAGGGTACGGTACTTGGACCTTTGCTGTTTATACTATATATAGGGCTGGGGAAAAAGAAATTTCGTATTTCTGACCGAAATTTGACACTTTATTTAACAAACATAAAATTATCCAATTTAAGTCAAATATACGTAGTTTTGTTCGCAAACTTGTTGCCATTTAGAAGGCAACTTTATTGCAGATAGTTTCGACGAGTGCTTGAATAAAATGAATCATAAGCTAAATATGTTTTCCGAGTGGGTAAAATGGAGGAAGCTTAGGCTAAACGTTACCAAAACAAAATATATGGTTGTCACTACACGGTTGAGTACTGATATTCATAGGATAATCCAGATTGACGATGAGGAAGTTCAGAGAGTAGATTCAATAAAGTACCACGGAGTTATGTTGGACGAGAAATTGAATTTTAACGAACACATTAACTATACAATACGCAAGGCAGCCCGAAAGTTTGGTGTACTGTGCAGAATCAATCGCTTCCTGACAACAGATGCGAAAATTCTGATTTACAAATCAATCATCGCCAACAATCCCCCCCTTACATTTTGATTATTGTGCTTCCATTTTTTTCGCAACGAAACAACAAAGGAGACAGATGCAGATCCTCCAAAAAAAAGGCGATGCGATTATTTTTGTGTTGCGATCGGCTTACACCAAGGATAGGTATGTTGAACTGTCTTCAATGGATGTCTGTCTTCAACGAGTCGAATTCAACACATTAGTTTTCAAAGGGAATGGCAGTACTTGATAAGTACGGTAGGGTATGGAAGGGATATGCATCGCTACGAGACAAGACAAGTTGGAGATCTAAGATTGCTGAATTTTAAAAAGACATGCACACAAAATTCATTATTTTATAAGGGTTACCACTTATTCAACCACCTTCCAGAAGCCGCAAAACGTGCACATAATTCAAGAGAATTTAAAAATATTTGTAAAGTGAAAATAATGGAATACACGGAAGTGAAGCAAGATAAAATAGGAACCTCTCAGAATTGAAAAAAAAAATATCAAAAGATATCTGCTCGTAAGCCACGTAAGCCGTAAGCCAAACACTCCAAAAGACGTGTATGGGTATGAGGCGGGCCATCATAGGTTCCTCACTCAGTGAATGAATCCATTTATCGGCCCTTGTAATTCAAATATTTGTATCAAAGAGTTTTATTATAAAATTTCTTTAATGTTTGTTCTCGCCGGTAATAATTCATAGTTCTATGTTAACGATGCAGTCTTCGGTTTTTTTTTCTTCTGCGGCCCGCGACACCATGACTAACCCGTGTGTGTGGCCCCTATGGACGAAAAAGTTGACTACTGCTGATATAGATAGAATAGAAGTAATAGGAGTACGTTATTTAACCTGAAAATCCATTTCCACTCTCGAACATAGATCAATTTCGTTAGCGCAAACATCAAATGGGCTAACAACACTTATTATGATGTAATTGTAAAACACATTGGAATTCAATTTTCCGAATCTCCGACTTTCCATCCGAGTTTTCCGAAAATTTTCCGATGTTTTCTCTCCACAACATTGATCTACGGACCGAGACGAATACAATGCGCTTAGCAACATATTTGGCCTTCCATTTTTATTTATATAGATCCTATATGAGTGTCGTATTTTCTTTGAACAGGGAATAAAAATTCGATATTTTTATCCAAACTCAAAATAATTTGGTTTGTTCCTTAGCATGAAGGCACAGCTAAACCCAAAAAAAAACCCACAAATGCCCTGGAAAATGCATTTGTCTTGTGCCGTCATGAGATAATTTAATCAAACAAATTATTTGAAAAAACATTATTATAAATTCAACAGCTGGTGTCCCAGAACTCAGCTAACAACGATCTCATGAACACACACTCTTTACAGATGCACGGGCCGAAGGTTGTGCAGTCCACTGATTATTCAACAAGAGCCAAAGGTTGTACCGCTCATGACAACTCTACACGAGCTGATGATTGCGCCGGCTAGTGACCATTCTATCCTGGATTCCTCGAGTCAAGAAAGACGCACCACGCTAGATATGGGGTACAGACTAGGGGGGCGTTGCTGATTAATGGTCAGCTGCATCCCAATAGGAAGTATCCCGTGTCGGGCACACGTACAGAGCATCGAAGACTGCGACATACCATTTATGAGAACACTTGTAATACTAACCTCGAGTCAACCGCGAGTAATCGGTTACATATTACTAACATAGTCTAAGCAAACATTGTCAAAATATTGAACTCCCGGCCCCGTTAGGCTGACGCCATATGAGCCTTAATAAAATATATATTTTGGATAAAAAAAAACGATCTCATGAAAGCCAATCTTGCCATACGTCTGGCTTTTAGTTGATGCCGATTCTTGGTGTTAGTGTCAGTTCTAGAAAATAACCATTCGGCTGAAACTGATATCACCATCCAGTTCAGTTCAGTTATCGTATGAGCCATTGGTTATAGTACATCGCGCCCTTCAGTAGCTGCCGCTTGTTTTGATCCTGGCAGCATTTGTACGGAAATAAATCGTTTAAGAATCAGACTCACTTTGTCAGCAAGCTTAATGAAACGATCATTTTGTTTTTAGAATTTTTTAGGTGGTCTTTGGTGGAACTGAAAAACACAAAACACTGAAAAACAAATCTACATAAAGGATTTCTAAAATCGAATAAATCGAAACAACTTTTCGCGAAATATTTCGCGTTTTTTTTTCAAGTAGAGTAAGTCTGGATGATTTGGTCAAACGGAGTGATTTGGACCACCCTTCTATCTCAAAATGTACATCTCAACTTGGATTTTATATAATGTCATCTCCTTCTATTGTTGAACCGTATGTACGTAACGTAAAAAAAACTTTGGTAAAATTTAACAGGTGGAGGGAAACGGTACCATGACCAAAGCAACTTTAATTGTCAGAAAATGTGAGTTTTTCTATCGTGGTTTTAAGGTTTTTTCCGCTACAACAAACAAACGTTTCGTGTATTGTGCTGTGAAGCTCTGTTCGCCTACAGCAGAGAAACTATTTGACGGATCGAAACTGTATATTTGATAACAACAAAGGAAATTTATTGCATTTTAATTTTTGCTTGTTGTGTGGGGTGACATGGACACGTTTCTGTGGGGTAAATTGGTCCTAATGGTTTGAAGCTTTTCTTTGGTCTAATTGATTCTAGATGCCGCGGAATTACAAAAAAAAAGGATGGGCAAACAACGTTGGAAGAAGAAGGAGCTTGAAACAGCAACGCAGGCCATCAAGAACGGATTTTCTTTGACCAAGCATCGAAAGTGTTTGAAAATGCTCGAATAACAGTGAAAAAATTCATGCAGAATTCGAAATGGTCTCAATGCATTTTTTCTGGTCTGAAATCTGACCAAGACATCTGGTATCGATATCAGAACACTGTTATTGATTGTAACATTGTCCCAAAATACTTTACATAAACATAAGTATGTTTTTTTCGATGGAACACACCTGGACCAAATCACCCCGCATCAAATTTTGATGTCCAAAAATCATCTTTTTTATTTTATGATATATTTGGTAAATTGAAGCTTGATGTAATGATTAAACATTATTGATTGAAAGAAGACAAGTGTTGCTCAGTGCACAATGTGACATTTTTTATTTAGACCGTGTTGGTTTGGGAATATTAAACGATTTGCTTAGGGTGTCCAAATTCCCCTTATTTCGCCTACAAAGAATCGATCCAACAAATCGGAAATCAGAATAGAAAAGATTGATATTCTACATATCGATCCAAGATCGCCCAATCTACTACTTCCTGAAAAAACCCTCGTATCTTTTCCCCTCACCATTGTTAGACTCACCTGAAGTGTAACTGTGGGCAATTGATAAAAGCTATTCTTGGCACTTAAAAGAGCTCGTGTAACCGCATTCTGTACGGAGACGAAACTTTCACTGTAATAGTTTGCTGGATATCCACCATCGCTGTTATTGATTGCTCTAGCACCGTATGTTTGAAAAGGAGGGAACACTAGAAAGGTCCGCCAATTAGCCCAGAACTCCGCTCCTGGTAGCATTGTGGTTCGCATCTCACTGGGGTAACGTAGTGCAATCGATATATTATCAGGAACTGAGGTAGCGTTCTAGAATGAAGATATAGTGATAACTTACTCTACAGTGGGGTACAGCATTTTGTAAACCTACATACAGATCGTCTCCAAATTCTATACCAGCCAGGTAATTGTTCGTTATCAACACATTATACATACTTTTACTGTCATTGAAGGCTTTCGTTTTTACGTCCGTTCCTAACATTCTAGCTGCCTTTTTTACCACTTGCTCGAACAAATTATTCTTTGGGGAAAACGCCAGCGTTAAGTCGATTGGGTGATTTGTGACCATTGTCCTGCAGTCAGAATAGTTTATGCTATGCTATAGGGCTTTTTTCTGACATATTTACCTTATACTAGCGATACTGCTAACGTTGAGACTGTCGAATGTAGTCGAGTTCTTATACGTGGATGGATTCACCAGACCTCTGACGAGAATCAGTAACGAACACGCGAGAACCGGGATCATGATTTCGAAAATGGTCTGCATATAATGCCGTTTTTGTATGATCCAATTTTTCCATAACAGCAGTTTGAATTTGTCCCAATCTGTGGTAGTCATCTTCAGCACCAGTGATTTCTTAAGGCAAGCGAAATTTACCTAAGTTAACATAAAACGTATGGTTGTATTGATAGAATACCATATTGAAATTCAATTTACCCTTCTCCGGTGTCCGCTAAGTACAGCTCCACAATATAGAGAATTATTTAGTTTAATGTTTGCCTCATAGTTTCCACTATTGACCTGGAGGGTGACGATGCAATTTAGACACTACTCGGAGTAAAACTTTTCTCTAGCATATTCTTGGAACTGTGACTCACCATTCATTTGCTGTCACTAGTTTGCCCAGCCACTATGCTACCACCAACAATGTGTAGTGAGAGGAAAATCCATAAACAAAACATCAGCTGTAGGCGGACATCATACAAAAGCAACAGAGGAAGATTTTCCTACACTTGTTCGTATCCGGATTTATCATAGTTTGTTTTTTATTAGTGTAGGTTCGTGTTTCGTTAGTTCTTCCATTCGTAACATAGAATCTAGATTCCATTCACTAACACGTTCGCCCTGAAGCACGTGTTACGCCACAGTGTGTGTGGATCAGCACGCACGCGCAATAACGATGTTGTGCGATACACCGAACGAACGATCCGATTATAGCACCTTGCCATAAAATCTTCAAAACGCTTCGATTCTGTTCTGTGATACAGCAGGGGAAATCAGGGTAAAACCGCCACCCTAAGGATTTCCACATATTAGGTTGGGGAAAAAGAAATGTCGTATATTGTCAATATATGGCAACACTTAAACATATCTTGTGTTGTACTTATCGCATCGGATCATACTATACGGCTATTTAAAGACGACAATCTGTGCTACAAGTGTCGTTTTGACAGTGTTGTGATTGTCCTTTTCAGTCTCAAGTTATAGCGCGTCAAAGATAGAGTCCACCGAGCAAGAAATTCGCCATATTTTACGTTTTTATCTTTTAGACCGAATGAACGCCTGCGATGCACTGCTGAAACAGAGCAAACTCGACCCATTTTTGAAAAAGATGGTGACTGGTGATGAAAAGTGGATCACGTACGACAACCTAATGCGAAAAAAGCCGTCGCAGACCATCGCCAAGCCCGGATTGATGGCCAGGAAGGTTTTGCTGTGGTGGGATTGTAAGGGAATCATCCACTATGAGCTGCTCAACTATGGCCAGACCTTCAACACGGTTCTCTACTGTGTGCAGCTTGACCGTTTGGAGCAGGCGATTGACCAGAAGCGCCCAGAAATGATCAATAGGAATGATGTTGTTTTCCACCAGGACAACGCTCGGCCTCACACATCTTTGATGACCCTCCAGAAGCTGCGGGAGCTCGGATGGGATGTCCTATTGCACCCACCGTACCGGACTTGACCCGGCTCCAAGTGATTATCATGTCTTCCGGTCCATGCAAAACGCTCTTGGTGATACTAAATTGGCCTCAAAAGAGGCTTGCGAAAAGTGGCTGTCTGAGTTTTTTGCAAATAAGGAGGGGGGGTTTTAAAGGGTGTGTCACATCAAATTGCATCACGGAAAAAACGCTGTAGAAATTCGCCCAGTAGACCGATCCTTTTGAAAATTTTAGATAGTAAAATAAAAACTATTAAACAACTTTTGCCATTTTCTTTTTATTCATACTTCGAGCCCAAGCCCGTATGCTCGCACCTTCCTCTTTACCCCGTCCATAAGGTTCTGTACAACGTCAGGTTGTAGTTTTTTTGAACAGAAATCCATTTTCTCTTTAAGTCCGCCTCCGATTTGACAACTTTTGGGTTCTTCCGGAGGGCCTGCTTTATAATCGCCCAATATTTCTCTATTGGGCGAAGCTCCGGCGCGTTGGGCGAGTTCATTTCCTTTGGCACGGAGGTGACCCCGTTGGCTTCGTACCACTCCAACACGTCCTTTGAATAGTGGCGCGAAGCGAGATCCGGCCAGAAGATGGTCGGGCCCTCGTGCTGCTTCAATAGTGGTAGTAAGCGCTTCTGTAGGCACTCCTTAAGGTAAACCTGCCCGTTTACCGTGCCGGTCCTCACGAAGGGGGCGCTCCGCTTTCCGCAAGAGCAGATCGCTTGCCACACCATGTACTTTTTGGCAAACTTGGATAGTTTCTGCTTGCGAATCTGAAATTGAACGCTGAATTTGTCCTCTGCGGAGAAGAACAACAGGCCCGGCAGCTGACGAAAGTCCGCTTTGACGTAGGTTTCGTCGTCCATTACCAGGCAATGCGGCTTCGTCAGCATTTCGGTGTACAGCTTCCGGGCTCGCGTCTTCCCCACCATGTTTTGCCTTTCGTCGTGGTTAGGAGCCTTCTGAACCTTTTATGTACGCAGGCCCTCCCGCTGCTTGGTCCGCTGGACGAATGAACTTGATAAATTCAGCTTAGTGGCGACATCTCGGACCGAACTTCTCGGATCACGTCTAAACTGCTTAACTACACGCTTGTGATCTTTTTCACTGACGGAGCATCCATTTTTGCCGTTCTTCACCTTCCGGTCGATGGTTAGGTTCTCGTAGTACTCTGCTGACCGTGGATTGGACGATTCCCAGCATCTTACCGATGTCCCGATGTGACAACTCCGGATTCTCGAAATGAGTGCACAGGATTAATTCACGACGCTCTTTTTCATTCGACGACATTTTCCCAAATTTACGTAAAATTGACAGTGAAGCATGGCCAACGTGATCTATACACTCTTATCTGATTATAAGCGAAAGCTGAAGATATATTTCCTAAAAATTAAATTTCTACAGCGTTTTTTCCGTGATGCAATTTGATGTGACACACCCTTTATAAGGGAGAGATAATGAAGTTGCCTCCTAAATGGCTCAAACTATTTTGATTCTCAAACTATTTTGGCCAGAGACCCCTTTTCCAGATTGAAGTGAGTGACACCATCCACCCCTATATCCACTTGACGTAATCTTCTCATCAATAAATAGACATAAAATTCAGTAAATATCAGGTTTAATTAATAATTATTAATACAAATTACAAAAACAATACTCTCTACTATTATATTTGTTCGGGAATAAAATCAATCGCCGATTCTTTTTAGCGTAATGCTTCAAGCTAGAAATTTATTGGATGATAATTACATATTGTATAAGTCTATCGTATGTATGAACTTACAAATTCGGTACGGCTTCAAGCCTTATTACTCCCCGAACAAATTGGCTTCCCTTTTGGGGTCTTCTAAAATATATTGAATTAGGCTAACCTAATTCAATTGTGCGTGCGTTTACTCCTGGGATTGCTATGGAAACATAGTTTAATCTTTAGGAATATGTACGCAATAATAATAAGTTTTATCTACCTACGACAGCTATAATGTAGTGTTAATTATTCACTTCAGAAAATATTGAACACTTCTATAATTGAATCGAATTGAATACAACCTTTCATCATTTCTCCTCAAGTAACAAAAAAACTTCTTTTTTTTACGTCAAGCATTCAACCGATCTCGTTTGCTTATACCTGTGTCAGTTCCCTTATCTAGCCAAGGTTGCTAAATGTGGGGCTGAATCGTCAACATCCCCCTCCCCGTAAGGCTGAGTGTTGACTCCAGCGTTACTATTTCTACAAAGGTCCAGCACCACCAATTTCGAAACCGGTCTCCTAAATAACCCGTCTGTCGTCTGGACAACCGCTTGTCGAACTCGACCATCTTTCCCTTTCGTCACGTCTAATACACGGCCACGAACCCATCCGTTGCGCTTCTTGTCATCGATCAAGATCACCATATCTCCAACACCAACAGGCTTGACATCCCCAAACCATTTGGTGCGCCTCGTTAGTGTTGGCAGGTATTCGCGAACCCAACGTTTCCAAAAATGGTCCAGGTCATTTTGTATAATCGTCCAAGTGTTGCTGATGGTCTTGTCGGAACGCCCTAATTTAATTGAAGGTTGCTTTACACCCCTCGAACTTCCCAGAAGGAAATGGTTTGGGGTGAGTGCTTCCTGTTCCGGTGAATCTAGTGGTAAATATGTCAGTGGGCGGCAATTGACGTTTGCTTCTGCATCCACCACCAGCGTCCACAGGGCGAAGTCATCGAGTTTGTTGTTCTGGGGTATACTGGTTATGGCTACCTTAATCGAACGCACCAGTCTCTCCCAGGAACCCCCCATGTGAGGGGATGCTGGTGGTATGAAATACCACTTAGTCCGTGTGTTGGTAAAAGTTGCAGCTACTTCTTCATCAATTTTTTTATCTGCTGTCGTAGCACTCCGTTGGCTCCCACAAAGTTTCGTCCGTTGTCGGAATAAATCTCCAGTGGCGCTCCTCTTCGGTCGACGAATCTGCGGATGCACTCTATGCAAGACGCTGTGGACAAATCTCTTGCAACTTCTACATGCACTGCTCGTATGGTCAAGCATGTGATGAGACACACCCATCGTTTTGCGTTGGCTCGACCAACCTTTACGAGGATCGGCCCAAAGTAGTCTATCCCGACAAAACTAAATGGCCGGACACCAGGAGATAGACGAGCTTCAGGCAGTGGACCCATTTTAGGGATGGTTGGCTGACTCTTGTACACCTTGCACCACTGACATGATCGCGAAACAGCTCTCACAACAACTCGCATTCGGGAAATATAATATCGCTGTCTAAGCTCGTTAACCACCGTCTCTGCATTTCCGTGAAGGAACTTCCGGTGATAGTTGTTCACGATTAGATACGTCACATAATGTTTTCGAGGCAGTATTATGGGATACTTGACGTCATATGAGTCCACACGTGCCGCTCCTGTGCGGCTGTCGATGCGTAGAATGCCTTCATCGTCTAACATGGGAGTAAGTTTGAAGAGAGAGCTACTTTTATCAAGTGGACGCTGTTCACCGCATGCTGCATTTATGTTGTTCGACATAATTGTCATTTCTTCCGGGTATGACGACCATTGCACCATTTTCAAAATGTGGTTTTCGGCCGCTCTCAGGTCTTCGTGTGTTACCTCAAACTCGACTTTCACGCTGTTTTTCCGTGCCTTTTGAGCTGTAAAAACATGGAAAACGAAAGCCATGCTTCGAAGCAGTCTGTTCCAGTTGGAAAACCGCTCGAAAATTATCAGAGGCTTTATCATCTCGTAGTGCACATGACACGGCCGCAACTCCTCGTTGGTTCCCAAAATCGGTTTCTCCATTTTCGGCCATTGATCCTCCGGCAAGCTCAGAAACTTTGGTCCCCGAATCCAGCGACTCTCAGTATCAAAACATTCCCCCATTTCGTGGCTTCATCAGCGATGTTGGATCTACTCGGCACCCACCTCCATTCGTTTTCTTTTGTCAACAACAGAACTTCTCCAACGCGACAAGCAACAAATTGTTTGTACTTGCGGTGTTCTGAGCGCAGCCAGGCAGAATCGTTGATAAATTGGAACCGTATGGTTCTCCGCAACAAACGTCAGTAGTCGAGCTCCTAGGAGGGCTGCCATCAACTCTAAGCGTGGTATCGACATGTACTTTAAAGGTGCAACCTTAGTTTTCGCAGCCACCAGCGAACACTGTGGTTTTCCTTCCGCATCAATAATTCTGAAGTACACCACGCCCGAGTATGCTACCTCGCTAGCGTCTACGAACAAGTGTACTTGCAAAGTTCTGTACCGCTCGACGCTGGCATCTCTGAAATAGCACCGCTGTATCTGTATTTTGCTGACCCGGTCGAATAATTCAATCCATTTTCGCCATCTCTCATCAATTTTGACATCAACACACTCGTCCCAACGTATTCCACTGCGCCATACATCTTGCATTATTATTTTGCCGTGTACTAAGAATGATGCTAAAAGCCCAAGTGGGTCGAACAGACTCATGACGGTCTTGAGTATTTGGTGCTTCGTTGGTCTCATTTTCGACACAATCAACGATGCTATTTCCTCCCTGAATGACGTTGAAAAGCTCAGCACGTCATTTTCGGGTAACCAAAGCATTCCGAGAACCCGTTCGAAATCGACGCTGCCTACTTCAGTGAAGTTTTTTATTTAATTTTTTGCTTTTTCTCCCAGATGTTCCAGAACCTCTTGCTTATTGCTTGACCAGTTGCGAATCTCGAAGCCTCCCTTCGAGTGTACGTTACGAACTTGCTCAGCAATCTGTCCAGCTTCGTGCACATTCTCGAAGCTGTCGAGAAAGTCATCAACGTAATGGCTTCTCTGGATAGCCTCCGTCGCCCTAGGAAATTTAGCCTCGAAATCTCTCGCGTTGATGTTCTTCACGAACTGGGCTGACGATGGTGAACTTGTCGCTCCGAAGGTCAGAACATCCATGACGAAAGTTTCCGGAGTTTTATCTGGGCTGTCACGCCAAAGAAAGCGCTGCGAGTGACGATCAGCTGCGGTCACTCGAATTTGGTGAAACATTTCTTTTAAGTCACCGCTGACCGCCACTGGATACTGGCGGTACCGGAAAAGAACCGATGGCAAAGGCACCAGCTGATCGGGTCCGGAGAGGAGGAAGGTGTTGAGTGATATACCATCCACTTTTGCGGTCGTATCCCAGATTAAGCGTACCGTGTTCGATTTCTTGGGATTGGTGACTGCGCCTAATGGGAGATACCATGTACGTCTGGGATCTGCTACTTCCAATTCAGCTGCACTGGAACGATGGGCGTAGCCCTTCTCTTGATACTCGTGCACTTGTCTATGAATATTTTCTCTTAGTGCAGCATCACGAGCCATTCGCCTCTCCAAGCATTCCAAACGCCGTACGGCCATCGGAAAACTGTCGGGAAACTCGATGTGGTCGTATTTCCACAAAAGTCCCGTGACGAAGCGGTCACCTTCTCTATGCGTTGTTCGTTCAAGAATTTGTCTCGCCCTCTGAATTTCTTCTGACTCTAATGGTTCACCTGGTCGGACTCCAGTATCTTCTGCTTCAAAATAATCGTGGATCAACTTGTCTAGTTCCATAGCACTGTCACATTCGCAGATGTGGTAACTGAACTGTTGCGTATATGTATCACCTGACAGATTTCCATACAAACACCAACCTACACGTGTTTTCACCGCTATCGGTCCTCCATTTCCTTCTTTAATTTTTTGGGGAACCGCAAGGGACAGATCACGTAATCCGATAAGCAGTTGAGGTACGGCTTTCTCATAACTGCGAATCGGCAATCCTGCTAAGTGGTGGTACTTGCTTTCCAGTTCTTCAAAACAGAGCGTTTGAGGTGGCAAATTTAGGTTTTCCACAGTTCTAGCGTTCTTCAAGCTATATCTCTTTCGGCAACCTGGCTCCGATATTTCACACGAAACCATCTGCGAAGTCTGTTCCGAACGAAACACGTCTGCAGTCCATTTCAAACAGAGAGGAACAACAGGACCTTGTATACCTAGCTGCTCTGCTAATCCTTGTTCCATCAAAGTAGCTGATGACCCTTCATCTAGAAAAGCGAAGGTATCGATCGACGTTGATGGACCGAAAACGGTCACCGGTAGGATTCGAAATAACACAGACTGTCCACTGTGATGATAAGTGTGGCGCTCTGTAACTTTTGGAATAATAGTTTTGCCAATATTTGGCGTTGTTGAGTGCAGCATTCTATGGTGACGGAATTGACAGCCATCGACCTCGCAACGAGCCGAATTCCTACACGCCCTTCGTCCATGTTGGCCTAAACAGCAGCGGCAAAGCTTCAAAGAAGAAACGGTTTTCCATCGGCTATCAACGCTGCTTCTCTTGAAGGCCTCGCAATCTTTGATACGATGACCACGCTTACCGCAAACCAAGCAGGATGTAGATGGATCTGTATTATTTTGCGAATTTTCTACAACTTCAGTATGCGAATATATGTATCCCTTTTCCCTTGGTTTGGGTTTTTCTGGCTTTTGGTACTGATCGCCGGTGTATAGGACAACTTTGCTCACTGACTCTACCACAGAGGACATGAAATCGCTAAACGTCTGTAGTGTCACAACGGGAAACTGAACCAAGTACTGAGCCCATTGCATCTTCACACTAGACGGCAACTTTTCCACCAGCTCTTGCAAAAGAACCGGGTTGGATAGGTGATTTGTTTGGTCGGCAGCGATAAGATGGTTTACTAGATTTCTCACTGCCATTCCGAAATCAATGAGGGTTTCTAACCGTTCTGATCTCGGTGCTGAAGCTTCGCGCACACTCTTAATAAGTTTACTGATTATCACTTCGGGACGTCCGTAAAGCGTTCGAAGTGTGCGTATGACATCTGGTACAGATTCAGGATTTAACAGATTGTATTGTACTGATTTGAGAGCATTGCCTTTTAGGCAACGCTGCAACCGAGCAAGGTTTTCCACATTGCTGTACCCACACGCAGAGGTACTATTGCTGTAGCTGCTTAAAAACAATGGCCACTCTTCCGGGTCCCCGGAGAAGTCTGGTAGGTCTCTAGGCATCACCTGCCTTGCAGCTAATTGTTCTGGCGACGGCCGATGCATTTGGCGGAACAAAGTGTCGTCTCTTTCGCGTGAGTTCTGTGGTGTGCTAGATGGCCCAATTTCAGTTGAGCGCGGGAAATTGTTACGCGGCTGCCCATGAGCACGTGTTTGGAATGGATCAGTTATATCTAGATCGCGTGTGGTCGGATGCAAAAGGCCCTTCGATCGTGCGCACTCGCTTTGAACTGACGGTTTAACCTTAGGAATCGCCCCTCTCGACACCTCACGTAATGGCGGTGCAAACTGATTTTCTGTTGCTCTTGGTTCTGAACGGTATTGCTTTAGCTGTAACTCACGAAGTTGCTGTTGAAGCTTGTGAAGGTTCTGGCGATCAATTTTTGAATCCTCTTCACACTTGCGTAGTTGCATCTTTAGTAGGTGATAGTCCTCACTGAGTCCCTTAGTTTTCTCTTTCGCAAACTTCAATGTATCTTTATTATTTTCAGGCTTTTTGCCCGGTTTATCCTCAACGTTACCGAGAGCAGGATCGCGTAGTTTCGATGAAGGATTTGGTGGGGGAAGAATAGGCCCATGTACCATGGTTCCGCCTACTGCACCTTCTTCTTCCTCATTCGAACGTTTGTCGGTTTTCGGAACATCTGCAGTGCGTTCTGACACATGTTTGGCTGGGTTTTTTGACTTGACGTGCGATTTATCCGCTTCAAGCGCCGCAACTGAATCGCCAACTCACTTTTCAACATGCTGAACTAGATCTCTCGCCTCAATTTCCTCAATGTCGTCTTGATGGATGTGGATCGTGGCGGTGGTGACGGTGAGCATTTCTTGCATACCCAATGCGTAACATCTGCGACGGCAGCGGTTACGTTTGCGCATGAGTAGTGCCACCAACCGTTACAATTTTCACATTGTACAATATCCTCAGCCGAGTCTGGCCGCTCGCAAGCGACACAACTGTACGCGTTCTCGGGATCATATTGAGAACTTTCCTCGATCATCTTAAACGATTTTCTTGAAGATTATGTTCGGGAATAAAATCAATCGCCGATTCTTTTTAGCGTAATGCTTCAAGCTAGAAATTTATTGGATGATAATTACATATTGTGTAAGTCTATCGTATGTATGAACTTACAAATTCGGTACGGCTTCAAGCCTTATTACTCCCCGAACAAATCTTGGCTTCCCTTTTGGGGTCTTCTAAAATATATTGAATTAGGCTAACCTAATTCAATTGTGCGTGCGTTTACTCCTGGGATTGCTATGGAAACATAGTTTAATCTTTAGGAATATGTACGCAATAATAATAAGTTTTATCTACCTACGACAGCTATAATATAGTGTTAATTATTCACTTCAGAAAATATTGAACACTTCTATAATTGAATCGAATTGAATACAACCTTTCATTCTTTCTCCTCAAGTAACAAAAAAACTTCTTTTTTTTTACGTCAAGCATTCAACCGATCTCGTTTGCTTATACCTGTGTCAGTTCCCTTATCTAGCCAGTGAGTGGCACTGATAACGGCAAGGTTGCTAAATGTGGGGCTGAATCGTCAACAATATTAGTCATTGTCATAACAAGTTGGTTCACGTAACACAACTTATGCAGTATCTTGAAAGTTTCAAATATGAACTTATGTTAATTAACAGGGGTCGATCTTTAGATCTCGTCGACCCCTAGGAAACCGATATTGACCCCAAGGGATATCGACCACTTTGAGAACCCCTGTACTAGACGATAAAATAAAGTTCCAACTCTCCCGTACTAGTACGCAAAGTCATAATCCCTATACTCGAGCATGGTGCGTGTCTCTGTAATTTTGTTATTGTGTATTTGTAGGCGTTACTGGTATTTATTTAAAGTAAAAAATAATATAATTAAATTAAAAAACTCCAGAAAATATTTTTTCTTCAGCTTCATTTACTGGCTATTGGCTATTGAACAGTTAATTCATCCTCCTAAAGCAAAATGATTGATTCTCGATCTGTGAGACCGTATGCTCGAGTATAAGAGGGTTAATTAGCAGAAAATCATAGGTCATACTATCCGGCCAATATTTACCAGATATTAGAAAAAAAATGAATAATTTCTCATTAGCATAAAATCAGTCATACATTTTTTTCTAAAATGAGTTAATATTAACTCATAACATTAATTTATTATCACTATTACTTTTATTATAATTTTTTTTCACCGACCGATTACGCTTTGCTTCGGACACCGGGCCAGCTTCAGAGAACATTCTTTCGCTGTAAACACTACTGCAAGGAGCTGGAAGATAATCTCTAGCAAACCTTGTCAATTGGGGGTACTGCTTAGAGTTTGATGACCACCAAACGTAAGGAATGTTATTGCGATCGTTTCGAAATGTTTTCGCATAACAGTCGATTTCATTACTAATGGATTTGCTTTAAATGGGAACTGAATATCATTTTCATTTTCCACTTCATTGAAACTGTTCCAAAAGGTGTCATGAGCTTCACGTGAAAGGTTTAATTCAGTTTCGTCTCTTTTGCTTTGTTTAATTTGATTTGTACTTCTATCAGTTCTACAGTTCCACAGTAGACAAGTAAGTCATAAATAATCATTTAACCATAGCTCTTTTTTTTTGTAAAAATGCGTTTATTGCTCCCATTTTTAGCTTCATGCACACATGCAGTTTCTCCCAGTTTCAAATTTGCAAATAAAGAGCCGAATGTTCGGCCTACAGGCCTCGAAGCTTACACGATATCAAATTTTCGTATTTCGTAAATCGATAGAATCTTTTCGAATCGAGTTCTTTCTCGAACGTCATATGTTTCGAATTGCATATTTTGAAACGTTGCCGAAATGTTTACCAAAGCAAAGTATCAGGATTGCAACAAGCAAACCAAACAGCTAAAAAATTATACCGAAAGCTTTCACACGATTATATCTATAACAATAAAATAGAGCTATAGAGATCGGTTCAACTAGAATTATTAGGTGTACCGGTAAGTTTTTTCGGTTTTTATAACAGATGGCGTAACTTGATTATTATTCCAGTGAATCAAATTTCCAGACATTCATTGGAAAGCTACTGTCATTGCGCATCTTTTTCAGTGTATGTCAAAAAGTTGAAGCGTAAACAACATAGTTTTTAGCCACTTCGAATATGTCGAACTTCGTACCAACGAGAGTGTTTTTGCGGGGAGTGTTACTTCAGTATGAAGAAAAAAGCTGCGGGAAGTCATTGCATTTTGGTGGAAGTTTATGGTGACCATGCTCCAACTGAGCGAACGTGTCAGACGTCGTTTGCACGGTTTAAAAGTGGTAGTTTTGACTTGGAAGACGAAAAACGTTCCGGACCGCCAAAAAAGAATTGGTGACTTTACTCGATTGACAAACGCAACAAGAACTTGCAGATACACTTGGAGTAGCTCAGCAAACCATATCCGATCGTTTAAAAGCAATGGGGATAATCCGAAAGATAGGACACTGGGTGCCGTATGAATTGAAGCCACGAGCCGTTGAATGCCGTTTTTCACGTGCGAAGAATTGCTCCAAAGGCATAAAAAGGGTTTATTTTTGCATCGAATCGTTACTGGCGATGAAAAGTGAATTCATTACGACAATCGACAATTTTGCAGAATAAGCATTGATTTTGTTTGATTTTGAAAAAAACAAGAAACAAAAACTCGCGACATTTCTGCAGAACATGTCTTATCCCGAAAATCTGGTCCGTGGGCCTCGGGCACCCATAAATCCCGCTTGATATTTTTTTTATTTTTATTTTATTGTCGTCAATCTAAATTGTAGACCGATACATTCTTAATACTACTTGAAACTACTTACATAAAACTAAAAATCTAAAGAGAGCTGGCTGGATAATTTAATATTGATTAGCATACAGCGTGCTTCATATGGAGGTAGATGATATGAAGACCAACCTAGTTTACGAAGTGCAAATAACAAAAATTGTTTTTGTACAGATTCAATTCTGTCTTCGTGTGAAGTTATGTAGGGGAACCATACAATACTACAGTATTCGAGAATTGATCTGACGTATGTAATATACAATGTTTTTATTGTGTACGGATCGTGGAAATGGTAACTAAAGCATTTAATGAAGCTCAACATATTATTTGCTCTATGGATGATTGTATTATAATGATCCACGAAGGTTAGTTTCGAATCTAAGATCACACCTAAATCTCTTACTCGTTGACATCTACTGATGGGTTGATTACCCAGTATAACACCATTGTTCAATGGTGTTCTTCTTCTTGTAAAAGTAATCAAAGTGCATTTCCTAACATTGAGCTGTAATAAACTCTTAGTGCACCAATTATAAACTATGTCAACTTCATTTTTGAATGTTTGAAAGTATTCTTCATTCTTTATTTCCATATACAGTTTCATATCATCTGCGTAGATAATTGCCTTAACACTGTTAAGAAAAACGCAAACGTCATTAACAAATATTGCCCCACGAACTCCTTTGCAAACGGTGATAGGCGGCGGTAAAGTATCTGAGAGAGTACCTTGTAGGCGATGCTTAGCAGCGTGATCGCGCGGTAATTGTAGCAATCCAGCTTGTCACCATTTTTGTAGATTGGACACACGATCCCTTCCATCCACTCCTTCGGTAAGCGCTCATCCTCCCAAATATTGACGATTACCCAGTGCAATGCTTAGTGCTTCACCAACGTGTTTTAGTAGCTCGCTCGGTAAATTATCGATACCAGCGGCTTTATTGTTTATCAACCGCCCAATCTATTCCTTTACTTCTTGGAGATCAGGGGCCGGAAAACAGTCATCGACTGCACGTACTCCTAGATCTATTGTCGTACCGCTTACATTCACTACTGCATCGCCGTTAAGATATTCGTCGTAATGTTGCCTCACACTCGTTAGTGAGAAGATTACTCTCCAAATCTCGACACATATCGGCTTGTGGCACATAGCCTTTACGCGAGCGGTTAAGTTTCTCGCGCGTCTTTTGCGTGGTACAGGTGTTCCATCGCTTCGCGATCCCTGTCTTCCTGCTGGCACTTTTTCGTGTGGAAGATCGAGTTTTGCCTGTTCCCGCCTGTCTGTATCGTTCAACGTTAGCTCCTAGCTGCTCTTCTGTTGGTAGCGCTGCCTCCAGCCGCTGCGAGTATTCCATGGCAACAGCGTTGTCCCTTAGTTGCTCAGTGTTGTGTCGCGGCGTTCGACTTCGTCTCGTGTTATATACTGTTAAGAGTTTTGAGTGCATGCATACTGCAACTAGGTAGTGGTTCGAATCTATATTCGCATTGCGATACATACGAATATTGAAGATGACGGAGAAGAATTTTCCGTTGATTAGTACGTGGTCGATTTGATTTTCCGTTTGTTGGTCAGGTGATCTCCAAGTAGCTTTATGGATATCCTTGCGGGGAAAGAAAGTACTTCGGACTACCAAACCACGGGAGGCGGCAAAGTTTACACATCGTTAGCCGTTATCATTTGATGCGACATGCAGGCTGTTCGGCCCTATCACCGCATCACAGCATTCATGTCTCCGATGACAATTTTCACGTCCCTCTGTGGGCAGCTGTCATACACTTGCTCCAGCTGTGCGTAGAACGATTTTATTTCGTCGTCGGGTCCCACTTCGTGTGGGCAATGCATGTTGGTGATACTGTAGTTGAAGAAACCCTTGATCCTCAGTCTACTTATACTTGCGTTGATCGGCAGCCAGCCGATTACGCGTTGGCGCATACTACCCAGCACTACAAAGCCAGTTCCAAGCTCGTTGCTTGTACCACAACTCTGGTAGAAGGTAGCCCCACGATGTCCGCTTTTCCATACCCTCTGTCCTGTCCAGCAAAGTTCCTGCAGCTCTACGACTCCGAAGTTACGGGGTTGGAGTTCGTCGTATATTATCCTATCACAACCTGCGAAGCATAGCGATTTACAGTTCCATGTTCCGAGTTTCCAATCGTAGTCCGTATTTCGTCGCTTGGGTCTTTGCCGATTGCTCCGATCCGTATTTACTTCTGTGTTATTTGTAACTTTTTGTTTTTATAGGGCGGCTTGTTGGGTCTGTCCCTGGTCTCGCCGGAGGACCGACATGCACAGCTCTTTTTAAAGTCCCCGCGGGCACAAAGACAGTGATCAGCCGCCCCTGACATGGCGAACAGACGCTGTTTTGAACCGCACCTCCATGGTGAACAGACGCTCGGATAGGCCCCCTTCCCTGTCAGCATACGACCAAGATCCCACCGGGATTGGTTAACCGAGTTACTGGACAAGAAGCTAAGGACCACGAATGGGGTCTATTTTATGCCTGCAGAGGTATCGATGGAACGCTCAGTCCAGTCGTTTACCAATCAATTACCAGCCAACCAACCGTCGTATTTTTTTATGCTGGCTATAGAGTTGAAGTTTTTTCCATTGAAAAAAATTTGCAGGTTCTTTTGATCGTTTATATTTTTTCCCAAAAATCACTAAGTGAATTGCAGAAAAATCAATATTCAGAATTTTTCTTAATACTTTGGAATGAGGAAAACCTATCAGCAGTGGTTAAATTGTTGAATGTTTTTCAATGTTGATCTAATTTGATTCGATAATATATTTCATATAGTTTCACCATCAAAGTGAATCGAACCGGACCCACTTGTTTCGGGTTGGATTTGGTTTGATTCGAGTCGGTTTTCGGCACGGTACGTCTACATTTAGTCGGCTTTACCGGGCGGCCAAGGCCGATTAGTGTAATGTGGACGCGTCTTTAGGCTTTGAATTCTTAAAGTTTCTTTTGAGTAATATTACACTCTGAAACGTATTCCTTCATCAATAACATTGCGGCTGCTCGTTCATAAACATCATACAAGGTAATGTTGTGTCTCTAACTTAACTTCGTTATTATTTCGTAAATTCTTCAGATATTTTGGTTTCATTAAATTATCTAGCACTGTTTTGAAAAGCCTCTAAACATTTGTGCGTAGTGAAAATAATTCGCCATTTTCACTTATTCACTAATTGAATAACATTGCGGCTGCTTGTTCATAAACATCATACAAGGTAATGTTGTGTCTTTAACTTAATTTCGTTATTATTTCATAAATTCTTCAGATATTTTGGTTTCATGAAAGTATCTAGCACTGTTTTGAAAAGCCTCTAAACAGTTGTGCGTAGTGAAAATGATTCGGAATTTTCACTTATTCACTCATTTGGGAAAATATTATTCAGTCGATTTTTAATGACCATTTCTTCCTGTATTATAGTGACTTTCAACACTTTTGGCTGGTTCGTCACTTTTACCTTCCATTTCGGAATAATGTCGGGAGTAAAAATTGAGCTCGTGACCTTTAGCGTGAAATGACTATTAGGTACGATGAAGTTAGATATAGCTTTGTATCAGGAGAATTTAGTTTAATGTAACAGTTCGGCTGAAAAGTTTATAAGGTAAAACTGTAAAACTATTTTTTTTTTGCAAAATTCAATTTTATTACTCAACATAAAGGGTGTGTCACATCAAATTGCATCACGGAAAAAACGCTGTAGAAATTTAATTTTTAGGAATCATATCTTCAGCTTTCGCTTATAATCAGATAAGAGTGTATAGATCACGTTGGCCATGCTTCACTGTCAATTTTTCGTAAATTTGGAAAAATGTCGTCGAACGAAAAAGAGCGTCGTGAATTAATCCTGTGCACTCATTTCGAGAATCCGGAGTTGTCACATCGGGACATCGGTAAGATGCTGGGAATCGTCCAATCCACGGTCAGCAGAGTACTAAAAAGATACTTCGAGAATCTAACCATCGACCGGAAGGTAAAGATGCAAATGGCAAAAATGAATGCTCCGTCAGTGAAAAAGATCACAAGCGCGTAGTTAAGCAGTTTAGACGTGATCCGAGAAGTTCGGTCCGGGATGTCGCCAATAAGCTGAATTTGTCAAGTTCATTCGTCCAGCGGACCAAGCAGCGGGAGGGCCTGCGTACATACAAGGTTCAGAAGGCTCCTAACCGCGACGAAAGGCAAAACATGGTGGGGAAGGCGCGAGCCCGGAAGCTGTACACCGAAATGCTGACGAAGCCGCACTGTCTGGTAATGGACGACGAAACCTACGTCAAAGCGGACTTTCGTCAGCTGCCGGGCCTGTTGTTCTTCTCCGCAGAGGACAAATTCAGCGTTCCGGAGGAGATTCGCAAGCAGAAACTATCCAAGTTTGCCAAAAAGTACATGGTGTGGCAAGCGATCTGCTCTTGCGGAAAGCGGAGCGCCCCCTTCGTGATGACCGGCACGGTAAACGGGCAGGTTTACCTTAAGGAGTGCCTACAGAAGCGCTTACTACCACTATTGAAGCAGCACAAGGGCCCGACCATCTTCTGGCCGGATCTCGCTTCGTGCCACTATTCAAAGGACGTGTTGGAGTGGTACCTTCGTGCCAAAGGAAATGAACCCGCCCAACGCGCCGGAGCTTCGCCCAATAGAGAAATATTGGGCGATTATGAAGCAGGCCCTCCGGAAGAACCCAAAAGTTGTCAAATCGGAGGCGGACTTCAAGAGAAAATGGATTTCTGTTCAAAAAAAATTTACAACCTGACGTTGTACAGAACCTTATGGACGGGGTAAAGAGGAAGGTGCGAGCATACGGGCTTGGGATCAAAGTATGAATAAAAAGAAAATGCCAAAAGTTGTTTAATAGTTTTTATTTTACTGTCTAAAATTATCAAAAGGATCGGTCTACTGGGCGAATTTCTACAGCGTATTTTAGGTGATGCAATTTGATGTGACACACCCTTTAATAGCCTTCGAGGGCGATACAGCGATTATAGCGATCTTGCAAATTTTCAATACCGGTTTTTTCCAAAATAGGCCCCAGTTTCGGTAATCACTTCATCATCGGTCTTAAATTTCTTGCTAGCGAGCACTCTCTTGAGGTCTGCGAACAGAAAATAATCGCAGGGGGCCAGATCTTGAGAAAACAGTGCATGCGGAAGCAATCAAGTCAAGTAGATTTTTGCAAGAGGCTCCATCTAGACGTCTACCTTATGAACTTTGTAGCCGAACTGTTAAGCATTATACATGAGCGGACCGGACAGCTATTATGACAGCCATCATTTTCAACCAAGAAAACTTTGACAGGGACTCCAGTATATTTTTTTACGGAAAATCTTCGTTCTGAAAAACTTAAAAGTACAAAATCAGGATTTCAGAAAAATCAGACAAAATTGAGTGTTTGTCAGCATGTCAGGGAACGTGTCAAAAAGTCTGGGAAATCCTGAAAATTCAGGAAGGTTGGCATCCCTGGTAGTATCCATAGTCGGTACACTGTCTCCAACTGATTTGGTGGGGTCTCAGCCAACAGCGTTCTAGAGTCCCATTGAAATAGGTTTTGTCGCACATCAAAATGCAGTGGTTGGGATTATCCAGAATATGCTCATGAAGCTTTCGAACCCTTGTTTTAGTACCATGTCGCACCATGTCATGAATCTGAAAACGTTCACCACAGCGAGAGCATGGTGGATCGCGTTTTTCAAAGCTCCACAAAACCTCCACACCGCAAGACTGACTGCGATAGAGAGTAAAGTAGAGAGTAGAGAGGTTTCTATTTCGTGGCTTGCCAGCACGTGTTCCAATACTGCAATTACTGTCACCTGAAAGAAATGGCTATTCCATTTTTCTGATTCTTTCTATTCCAAAACGATCCTCCTCCTAGCGAATTTTTATGCCTGATAATCATGTGTCAACATATTTATTCGAAAAACACGTATCACCCTTACCTATTAGTGAACGAAAACACAAAACATCGAGGACTGTTGCACATCAGCGGGAGAGCTGACGCAAATCGAGACGCTGGAACATAAGTTTTCTAAATGCCCAAGAGTATCCGCTACATGGAGCCACATGTAACAAAAGTAGCAACACTTAGCGTAGGAACACACTGGACGGCTCTCCCGCGCGGATTTTGCAATGACAGACCGCCGCGGAGCCTCGATAATGGAATGTGTATGATATAAAACACACAAGGCGGGGCGGGTGTGTACGGTTCCAAAATCACTGTTGTACGGTTCCCCATTCGCTGCGGTGGCTCGATGGAGATGATGCGCTGCAACGGTTTTTTGAGAGTATTAGTGTTTATGCGCTTTTGAAAGGTGAAAATAAAGCAAGCCAATAATAAATGTACTCTCAGGTGAGCCAATACGTGAAATCCACTCTGCGGTCATGTAGCTGCGGATAATCGTATTCCATCCAAATTGACGAGAAATGCAATATTTCAGACGTTTGTGATCAAGTTCTCTCTCCCTCTCGCTCAGGTAAACATCTCCTCTTCCGTTTCCCATCATTCTGTCTTTATATACCGCCCCTCTAACCCGCTTACTGTCCAAACAGTTGTACCTTGTACCATAGCATCGTCTTGCATCCGTCTATAAACATATAATAACGGCAGATAGTGAAACCATCGAAAGCCGCTGAATGTGTTTTACATCGAGCTCCTGCTGCGACTTGTCATTGTGAAAATCGCGCGGTAGAGCCGTCTAGTGTGTTTCCACGCTTAGCGTAGGAACACACTGGACGGCTCTCCCGCGCGGATTTTGCAATGACAAACCGCCGCGGAGCCTCGATAATGGAATGTGTATGATATAAAACACACAAGGCGGGGCGGGTGTGTACGATTCTAAAATCACTGTTGTACGGTTCCCCATTCGCTGCGGTGGCTCGATGGAGATGATGCGCCGCAACGGTTTTGTGAGAGTATTAGTGTTTATGCGCTTTTGAAAGGTGAAAATAAAGCAAGGCAATAATAAATGTACTCTCAGGTGAACCAATACGTGAATTCCACTCTGCGGTCATGTAGCTGCGGATAATCGTATTCCATCCAAATTGTAGAGAAATGCAATATTTCAGACGTTTGTGATCAAGTTCTCTCTCCCTCTCGCTCAGGTAAACATCCCCTCTTCCGTTTCCCATCATTCTGTCTTTATATACCGCCTCTCTAATCCACTTACTGTCCAAACAGTTGTACCTTGTACCATAGAATCGTCTTGCATCCGTCTATAAACATATAATAATGGCAGATAGTGAAACCGTCGAAAGCCGCTGAATGTGTTTTACATCGAGTTCCTGCTGCGACTTGTCATTGTGAAAATCGCGCGGTAGAGCCGTCTAGTGTGTTTCCACGCTTAGCGATTATCAGAGATTAACGTTTGATGATCTTCAGATTGACTCAGAAAAAAGGTTTACACATTAAAACATTATTGAATACACAAATTATATTGATAATAATAATAATGCAGTTCATGTGAATGATCTCCTGAAATATATTTTACATAAATTATTCATTTGTGAGCAAAAGTATGTTTTGGACATTTCATTCGGTAATTCCCCAAGTAAAACTATTGTCCAGAAAAAAAGTTCCACGAATATCATTGAGAGCATCACAACCATTGATCGTTATAATCCACACACGAGAGATGCTTATTAATAATCAATTTGTGGTAACGCTGAATACCATTGTTTCTAGTTTATATAATAATTTCTCAGTATCTGTTGCATCCGGACGAGTGTTCGAAGGAATAGCACGTGTTTTTTTCGCTCAAATGACGATGTATACCCTCGGAGACTCCCAGACTAGGAGATATAAAATGTCTCCAGTGTCTGGATAACTTGGGTATTGGTGATCAATTCTATACCACACTGCGTTTGTGCTTGATAACGCACGTGACATTTGATCGGTCGTTCGAAACGAACAAGCATTTGCGAATGGCGTGCATCCTTGTTTTCGAAGATCACACGTTGCTACAGATTATCAGTTGTAATCTACATGTACGCATTTCCCACGTCAACATACAATCATCGCATCTTCATCAGCCTAATCTAATGCACCTGGTAACATTTTAATCATTATGTGATCACTTGCAAACAACGCCGCCAACGATTAGGAACGATCACTTGAAGATTCAGACAGTGAGTGATTACGAATCGTCTGCGCCTCGCGTATGTGTAGACGCAGACCTCTTTTGGGCTTATTGAAATTGAGTTGCTGCTGGTCGCCGAAGTGCTGCAGTTTCTCCCTCTCTCTCTCCTCGTAACAACAAACGCTGACGCGTAGACTGCCTTCAGTTGACCAAAGAGAAAAAAAGCACGCCAATACTAGCCGCTCGGTTTCATTGTGTTGTTCAAGCAATTATATTACTCGAGCAAGATCTGCTGGCGGTCTCCAACTCACACATGACTTTAACATTGTACCCGATCAACAAAGGGAATTCGATATATACATTCCATTCAGGAGTGACACATCTCCAGATTTACTTACCGGTTTTGACCTATTTTTTTTATCTTCGCTTATTTTTCGCCGGCCTATTTCCGCCACTTCAGTGCCAATCACCGACATCAGGGAGGCGACTCCACCTGTTCCTACCTATCAGACTCAACAACTCATGAGCCGGGCCAACTTCTTTTACTTCCCCTTCGAAGGAAGACGTAACCTGAGATTTTTCGCCTCAGAAAATCCCAACGACGCCAGCTGGGATTGAACCCGGGCCGATCGGATTGTGAGGATGTTACGCTAACCACACAACCACTGGCGCCGGTTTTGACCTATGTAGCAAACGTTTTGTCGCAAGGCTGAAAAGGAACGATTTACAATGCATTCAAACTCTAAGTAACATTGATGGTGTTTAAACTATTCTGAATATAGGTTTCTTTATTCTGACCGGTGATCAACTCATAAAGTTTATCCGATTATAACCAAATTTTCAGGGAGTAAAAAAACGGAAACAGCAAGTTAGTTTTGGCATCATTTATTTCGGTCCTATAAACGAATGCGCTTAGCCATAAGTTCTGCACGACCTCAGAATCGATCAGAATCGTTTTGCATATTAACCTATGCTTTCTTCATTTCTTCTATTGTCAACGACACTTTAGGTCGTTTTAGAAGGTGCCCATAATGGCACAGTATTTTTCTATTGGTCGCATTTCCGGAGAAATTTTGACACGAAATCGATATCGTTCGCTCTATACCACTCTAGCACACCCTTCGTGTACTGGCATGATGCCAAGTCCAAAGCCGCCGCTTTTGGAGGCACTCTTCCAAATACGCCTGTCCATTCTTGGTTCTTGCGGTAACGAAAGATGTACTCCGCTTTCCGCAAGTACAAATCGCTTGCAGAATTAGGAACTTCTTGGCGAATGCCGACATCTTTTGTCCGGAGGTTCTTGGGAACATCCAACTTATCCTTGGCAGGCATATACAAGTTTCCTGGAATCTGGTTGAAGTCCGCATTCACATAGGGGAAGTGGAGGCATAGTGGTCACCCTAAGGAATATGCCCATTTCCAGCGTCCACACACCGCTTCAATTCCCGTTTTTCGAAGAATATTATAGTTCAACTCATTGTTGTTCAAGATAGTATTCGGCTTTTACTATAAAAATTCAAAATAGTACATTTTTCATCATTAGAAAAAAAGGTGAAAAATCGAACTTTTTTTTTCGCTTGGAGGTAAAGTGGTAACCTAGTGAGGGCAAAGTGGTCACTCGCACATATCAAGCTTAATGGGATAGATTTATGCGTTTTTTCGTCCAAATTTGTTCAAATCATACTTGGTAGGTACATGTATGAAATAAGCTTGGCCTATTCACCTAGATTCTCAATTTAATTTTTGTCATGCATACAAAAATGTAGTAAGAAACACATGGCGTTCCGCATAATAAGGCTTCGTTTGGTTGGAGTGGCATATTTTTCCAGGGTCAATGCCACAAAAGAAACATCTTCAAGAGCAGAATGTGACGAGGTATATCAGCTTTAGTAAACAGAACATTGTAAGTGAATAACACCTATGACCACTTTTTCCTTAAACACGAAATCTCTATGCTAATTAATCGCTGAGATTGAACAAAATATATGTTCACCTCTCCTAGAATAGGTGAACAGTTGTCCAAACTGTCGATTCGTTCAACATATTAGATTGTATATACTAAATTTCACGTGAAATTCCTTAGAGGCCATGTGTGCAGAACTACGGCCCGATGGCTATCGAGAGAGCAATTTTTGTTTTCATTCATATTTTGACATTTTGACAACTCTACTGAAGTACAGGGTGACTCAAAAGTCATTACATTCTTCAAATATTAGGTGACTATCAATACGGTTTCAATAGTCAATAGTTATACTACCAAACAAGCAGGCCGTTGGCTGTTGGCTTTTGTGACTTTTATTTTGAATGCAATGGAAAATGGCAAACACGTAGAAACTCTTTACACTGACTTCAGTAAAGCGTTTGACCGCATCGACATTCCATTACTACTCTTCAAATTGCAGAAAATAGGAATGAAACAAAGACTCCTAAACTGGCTCAATTCTTATCTAACAAACCGTGAACAAATTGTTCATTTTCAAAATTCTCTTTCAAATCCAGTAAAAGTCACATCGGGAGTCCCACAAGGCTCTCATCTTGGTCCTCTTCTTTTCATTCTGTACGTTAATGACATCTCCTTCGTTCTCAAGCGTATCGATGTACTTGTGTATGCCGACGACATGAAGCTTTTCGCGGAAATTGGAAATGAAAACGACATCGAAGCATTTCGAAACGAAATACATGTATTCCATACTTGGTGTGATAAAAATCTACTAACACTAAATGTGAAAAAGTGCAACTCTATAACATTTAGCAGAAAAAAACATGTACCAAATATTGTAATATGTCTTGGAAATCAAAATGTAGAAAAATGTGAAATAGTTAGAGATCTAGGCGTCGTCCTGGACTGTAAACTCACATTCATAGAACACTACAACTCTGTAATAAATAAGGCGAATAGTGTGTTAAGTTTTGTCAAACGCTTCTCACATAACTTCCAGGACCCATACACAATAAAGCTTTTATATATTACATATGTAAGGCCTATTCTGGAATACTGTAACATCGTTTGGAACCCGTATATGGTCGTACATGAAGAACGCATTGAGTCAGTCCAGAAACAGTTTCTTCTATTTGCACTTCGTAAACTCAACTGGACCTCATTTCCACTTCCTTCATATGAAGCACGTTGCATGCTCATAAACATCCAAACACTAAAAGAACGCCGTGAATTTGCAATGCTTTCTTTTGTTAATGACCTAATTTCGCAACGAGTACAGTCAGCTGAATTACTAGAAAAACTAAATTTCTATGTACCTGGGCGTCAACTAAGAACGCGAAATTTGTTTCTAACCAAAACATCCAGAACAAATTATGCAAATAACGCCCCTATCAATCGCATGATGCGTATATACAATCAGCACTGCGAAATAATTGACACAACAATGAATAAAAAACAGCTAAAAAGAAACATGTACCGCAAAAATAATATTTAACCTAAGAAAACATTGTAACATTAGTGTATAAGTGTGTAGTCTACATTTGTTTGACGAAATGAATAAATAAATAAATAAATAAACAAGCAGGTGACCACTTTGCCCCCCATGAACAGTTTGCCCCGACTACCCCTATGCCTCGTCATCCATTACGCAACAGTGTCGTTTCGTTAATTTCTGGTCGTACAACTTCCGGCACGGCTTTCTGCGACCGTATTCTGCTTCTCGACACGGTTTGGAGACTTCTGAACCATAAACATACATATTTCATCTCGAGTTTTAGCACGACTGTGACTGCACGACAGTCTTGCTCACGTGCAGTTTTTAGCAACCACACATTTGTAATCGTTCTCGTTGCGTCAGGTCAGTTTTTTTGTCGGATCTTCGCTTCCGATCAACAATCAGACGGTTCTTCGAAACGTTTATGATACCAAACACCGTGGAATACGAGATTCCCAACTTTTTTTTCCGATGGCACGATGCGAAAGATCCTTATTCTCAAAGTACTTGTGCAAAACTTCTTGGCGCAAGCACGATTCTTCCGTCGCCATTTTGAATACTTTCGCGCACCTGATAAAATCAACTTACAGAGTGTTAACTATACACATATAACTATGTCTATGTAAAATTTCAATTAATTTTATATTAATAAATTTTATTAATTTAAAGTAAACTACTTTCATTACCCTTTCACTGGCCATGAGTGGGTACTGGACATGGGAGATGTTCCGAATTTTTAAGAATATGCAGAACGGTGCATTTTAAAGAGCTCATCCACAAATTCACAACAAAAAAAACAGAAAAACGTTGATTCAGTTTTTCTCTGTTGCGCATCAATTGTACAATTGATTGCGACAGAGACAAACGGTAAAAAATTTTACTAATGTTCCGGAAAAGCAACTCATTCGATAGCGTTTGCATTTGACCTACTCTTTTGGAAAATAAATCGTAGGCCAAGGGTTTAGGCTTTGAGGATAGAATTCTACCAGTTTCCAACTCTTGAGGACTTGATTTCAGCAATGAGTGGCGCGAGTAGTATACAGCTATGTCTACGGATGTGCAGGCCGGCCATATTTCCTTAAGATCACCGATGGAGAAACCTGTTTCGGGTCCCCGGGATTTTCGCCATTGCTGTCAAAAACATACTTGTTGGTATGTTTTACAGTTTTTTATTAGCTTTATTTATTAGTTTCACCTCAGTTAACGCCACGAGATAATTGGACCTCCGTTTTAGGTTTGCCCAGAAATTCTCCATGGGACGTAATTGGGGGACATTCGAAGGATTAGGGAACTTCAAAACAACGTCTATATTCAGACGGTTTATCTCCTCCAGCAACTTCTTCGCGTAAGTGGCCTTCGGCTGGCTAAAGCACCTCATTCTCGTCCAGATGAATTTTTTTGATGAAGGAGGCAACTTCCGGTAGGCACTTTGTGATGTAAATCTTCCCGTTCACCACAAGTCCTGAACGGAAGAAAAGCAGCTTTGACATCCCATTTTTGCTGATGGCTAGCCACAGAAGCCCCTTCTGTGGGATCTTGGTGTGGGAGATGTACTTCACGTCGGAACCTCTTTGTTGGGGGACAGACGTTGCAATCCGGCATAAAAAACGTCCCGTCGTCCATGACGACCACAACGTTCCGCTTCGTCGGAAAAAAATCATTCTCCGTCACTTTCAGACTTTGTTTCGACACGGACGGCCTTGACTTACGTTTCCGCATGATGATGTCCATCTCTGCTAGGTATTTTTTCACCGTCAGCCCCGTTGTTCGAATGGTGTAGCCACCGTTTCCTTCGTCTTCTGCTTTAGCTTCAGCTGAAGTTTACGATCGCGTAACACCGTCGAATGACCGGAACCAGGTTTCCGTTCAATGCTCTCATTTATCTCCATAGGTGTAAGAATACTATAGATACCGGAACGGGCGTTGCCGGCGGACTCAAAGTACTTGGCGATGACCACTTTCTTTGCAACGAGATGATGCTCCCAGTACGCGGAAAACCTTGGAGCGCAGCTTTACTATTTTCGCCAAAACAGTTCAACAGTTCAACTACGCAGTTCAACATATAGCGCTGTCAAATTTCAATGAATGTGATTTAGTGCTCCAACAACAACGGAAAGATGGATGAAATATTCAAGAAATTAACTGAACCAAGATCAAATGTGCGAACCAATTCGGCAGCTTATAGGCGAAACGAAATTTATTAGGAACAAAAGTACTTGAAGAGGGAAAATATTGTATGTGTGAAAGAAACCTCTACTGTATTCCTACATTCTGCATCGTGAATAAAAGGTGTATGTACTGTACAAGCAAACCCTCTACACCAGTGGCGTCAATTGGATCTTTAGCACCCGGGGCGGAAGAGTCGATTTGCACCACCATCACCCCGCCAGAAAAGAAATAAATCATATTTATCCATTTTTTTTCATACAAATTTGGTTCATTCTGCACCCCTAAAATCGTGCACCCGGGGGCGGACCGCCCCCTCCGCACCTTCAGTCGACGCCACTGCTATACACGCTTTCTACTAACATACCGTAAAACTATCTACTATCTATCTTACCGAGTAAATATCAATATGACAGTTGTGAACGATGCGGTACTCTCAATAATCCTATTTTTATATTCTGTATCGTATATCTTAATCTCATTTTAAAGAGCATTTTTTGACGTAGGACTACATCTTTCATTTCTATACCGGGGTGTAAAATCAAAGTTTCGAAAACGAAAGCGTTACGCCGGAGACCGAGAGTTTGAGTGTTAATAGCTCCTAAACAACTGAACGAAATGGTATGATAAACACTTCATTCGAAAGATAAAATGTCTACGCGTTCTATACTTGTTACTTTCTGATCCAAAAACTTGTTTCAATAGTCTTAAATTTGCTTTCAAAACAGGCTATTGAAATCACCAATCGGTATATAAGCGAGCGGCGCTCGGAAATCCACTCAGTTCTAATTGAACAGCGATTGGAGCATGTTGTCGCTGTTGTGGTGAAACTCTTCATTTATCATGAAAGCGCGGATGAATGGTGTCACCAAGAGCCTTTTTGTGCACGTTAGGCTAGAAAGGAATTCATCAGGAGGAGAGTGATGCCACAAACGGTTCCCCGGAAAGATCTCGAAGCAGCCGCTACACACACACACATACACGCGAGGAATTCTTTCCGTTTGGATGCCATTCAGCATCGAGAAAGATCCGGAAAATAATCTGCCAGTTCCTCTGGGAATTTAAAAATACATTCATGTGAAAGAGTTTATTTGAATGTTTTCTCTCCATGTAACACTGTGACCAAATATGTTTCAATCAAGTTTAACAGTATTAACAGGTGGTTATCGAGTTAGCATTAACCACTAGTGGGCTTCCAGTATCGAGGAAACTGTGGAAATATCTAATCGTTACTGAAAATAATCTTCCAGTTCCTCTGGGAATTTAAAAATACATTCATGTGAAAGAGTTTATTTTGATGTTTTCTATCCATGTAACACTGTGACCAAATATTTTTCAATCAAGTGCTATTAACAGATGGTTATCGAGTTAGCATTAACCACTAGTGGGCTTCCAGTATCGAGGAAACTGTGGAAATATCTAATCGTTACTGAAAATAATCTGTCAGTTCCTCTGGGAATTTAAAAATACATTCATGTGAAAGAGTTTATTTGAATGTTTTCTATCCATGTAGCACTGTGACCAAATATGTTTCAATCAAGTGCTATTAACAGGTGGTTATCGAGTTAGTATTAACCACTGGTGGGCTTCCAGTATCGAGGAAAATGTGGAAATATCTAATCGTTACTGAAAATAATCTGTCAGTTCCTCTGGGAATTTAAAATTACATTCATGTGAAAGAGTTTATTCTAATGTTTTCTATCCATGTAACACTGTGACCAAATACATTTGGTTTTGTGATTTTTCAATCAATCGCAATTAACAGGATAGCTTCTGAAGATTATTCTTCCCCATCAGTAGGATATTTCCGTATCCAATATTGGATGCATAAAACCTTGTGCCTCCAACGTAACGCTCTCGTTTTCGAAGTTCTCCAAATATTCATTCATTCAGATTCAACTTCAAACAAATGATCTCTAAATCAACAATAGTCCTACGTCACCCTTGCGACTATACCATAGATATAACCCACTTACTGTTTTTGAATCAGAAAAATAGTATATTAATGGTTGAAATATAATATTATGTTTTGAAATAACAAAGTTACATACAATGGACCCTATTGATATCTGAGCGCAATCCTCAACAGCTGATCAGTTGTTCCATATTACGATCACAATACTTTAACACTATTGTGTCGCGAACAACTTTGCAGTGCGGCCTTGCCTCATGTACAGCAAATCTTATTAAAATTCATTTTCTATATGTTTATTATAGTAAAACAGTTCGGTTGTTGCTCAGTCTTTCGTTAACCGGCAGTCGGAGAGGTTTGAAGTTCGCTGCGAAATACTCTGTGTGTTGTGTTTGTCATTGTTTTGTGTTGTATTTTTCGCTACCGCAAATGTGTAACCATTGGTTTGTTTTTGCATTTTAAGACCATTTAATTGTGTTAAGGGTGCCTGAATCAATAGAGGATATAAATGCGACAGGATTTATTCCGTCATTGTCGTAGTGAAGTGTTGCAGATTGCTACGAGCGCGCGTTTCCGTGTCACCCCCGTACCGTCAGAGCAATTAACCACTAAAGGAGATGAATCAAATTATCGTACTTTCTTTTGAAAAAAGTTAATAACAGTGCTTCATGATAAATAAATAAAAGAAGAGTGTCCATAAAATATACATACAAAACCGAAGTGTAGTAGTGCGCACGTATTGTGATCTCGGGGGAAAATTTGTGAAGATCAAAAGTACCTGTTGAACATGAGCGCGCGTGCAAGTTAAATTTTACTAATTGAACGTCGTTACTGCATGTGGTCGGTGGAAAGAAAGTTTATGCACGCTGATCATTACTATCAATGTCGATTAGAGGAGCTGTCGAAAGCGGTTTATAGTTTAGCTCAAAAGCAACCCACTGGAAAATTCGAAAATTGCGACAGGAAAACACCGACAACGCAACGATAACGAAAATGGTTTCAACGCAGTTCGAAGTATCTAATTCACCGGTAATTATAATCAGAAATATTAATTAGCTGTGGGTATCAGTTATGCTGAGCAGTTCTTGCAATAAACTGACTGAGTACACTCATGTACACTGTACACTGATGTACACCGAAAGGGCTGAACATATCTTGATAATTGTGTGAACTGTACGGCTCTCGCAGAAATAACGTTAATGTGTTTCCAGAGGATAAAAGCGATCGCAAACGTGCAAAAGTTCCATGGAACTAATAGCAGTTTTTAGGAAGGCTGAAATGATGGAAATATTGATTATTTGTACAATTGCATAATTGACTATAATATAAATACTTAATGCGAACCCATAATCTGAAAAAAAAAACGGTTCGGAA
The DNA here is from genome assembly GCF_029784135.1 of Toxorhynchites rutilus septentrionalis. Lineage (NCBI taxonomy): Eukaryota > Metazoa > Arthropoda > Insecta > Diptera > Culicidae > Toxorhynchites > Toxorhynchites rutilus. The sequence continues at coordinate 125,078,122 of NC_073745.1, forward strand.
GTATTGAAAGTTTATTTCCCACCAGGTTAATACTATTTTTCATACGACAAAAACCTGTGTACTTATTTATGTCTAATATTGGGAAAAAGTTATGTTCCAGTTTCTAGAAGTATTATGTCGTTTTATGGCGGTACAGGACGGACTCGATTATATACAATCTAGGATTACTTTTCACTGTATATAATCAAATGATGTATATAATCGAGTCAAAAAACATTTTTTTGATTCGTTTTTTATCCTTTTTTTATTTATTGAAAATAAAAGAAGAATTAAATTTTTTATTCATCCCCTCAAAGTCAGAAAATACCTTTCTCACATTGAAAAAAAAATTATCCAGAATCTCTCAGAAGATGATAGACGATCATATTTGATGAAAAAAATCCATCTTCGCACATACTACGAATTTCAACAATAGCAGAGTTATAAAACTTTTTTTTTGTTTCGGACTCTGTCGCCTCAAACTGGCTCTACAATAAAAAGGACGCTACGGAAGACGGTTCTGTTGCTTCCATTTCAAAGATGAGAAAATTTAGTACAGAATATAGAAGAGGAACATCTAAATTATTGGGTTTAAATAACATTTTGGAAGTGAAAAACTTAAAAGTTACTAACTTTTAATGTGTTATTATTAATTTTATCCTAAAAATTCATATTAAACTTGATTGTTTCTATCAATTAAATTGAAGCTCTCTAACCGTTCTACAATTTGTTCTTTGACACCCAACTTCTATCTTTCGTAATTTCTCTGCGATATAAAAAAAACTCCACGATTCACGATTTTTACCCCACTGTACACATCATAGCCACTTAAATTTCACCTTAACGTTGAAAGGTTACATTTTTCTTGAAATGAGTCATATTTGAAACATAAAAAAAATATTATATTCAAACTTTATATAATCGAGTCCAGAATTGTATATATATATACGAATCACATATAATCGAGTCTGTATAAATTCGAGTCTGTATATAATCGAGTTCGACCTGTATTGATACGACGAAACTTGAGCTCAAGTGTTAAGCTGGTATCAGAATTCCGCGTTGTATGTCGCAATATTCACCTTGAATCAATAATATCTGAAACTTTAAACATCCTTCATGGCATGATACTACCTAAAATACTCAGACAGATACTACTTCGCATATTTTTAGATACAATTTTTCAAATAATTTTTATCCTTTTCTGAATATTATTGCGATAATTTTCATTGTTTTCCCTTGTTTTCGGCCGTTTCTGGAATGCGTAAAAGCTTTGTCGACATGTAAGGTTTAAACTTTTTTAGCAAATCAGAACATCAGGAGTTCAGGCATTGTTCCCATCCGTTCACACATCCCGGAAGTATGGAGCGATTTTGAAATGGCCATCCCGATTTATCATTTCATTACTTTACATTTTTTACTGCTTTTAGACATTTCATATTTATGTCCACCGCCCGAATTGCAACTTTCAGGCAGAAATCACCAGCGTTTTGAAAAAATCCAGAAATCGACCCACTCAATTAATCCCTGATTTGATTCACTAAACAGTATAAACTAAAACTTTAGATAAATCGAAACGTTTACTTTTAAATTACTTGTTTATTATTCCTAACATTTCTTCAGAATGAAACGAAATTGAAACTCGGCATTTTCCGATTTTCTTACAAGAGTGATAACAAATGTACACAAAAAAATATTGCCGATATATATCACATGCAGTCACCTATGATATCTAATAGGTCAATAGGAGAGAATCACTTTCGATCTTGAACGAAAAAAAAACTACAAAAAGAAAGAACAACCGTACTTGACATCAAATGTAACTGAAAATAAAAAGGCTTCTAACGTTCGTTTAATTAAACTATTCATGAACGTAACGTAACGTAACGTAACGAATAGCATATGAAACAAATGGTAGAGAAATTCCGTATCGATGTATATGCAATTCAATCAATTCCGTTCTTAATAATAGAGTTATTACTGCAAAAATTTACATGTTTACAAAAAATCTGATTCATAATGTCTTGAGCTCCAGTTTTACAGCTTATTTTGATGGATTTGGCTTGATTTTGATGGAACGTTTTGTATTCGTTCGAAAACAAGAATGCGGATGTTTGTTTATGAAGTCGTTTTCGCATGTCACATGGATGGAAAACTCACTATCTCTAGAATGGCGTTAACGTTCCCTGTGGAACTTTTGCCGTCTCAACGTATGCATTAACTAGCGTCATTTATTAATACTTAGTTGAGATTTCTTAAGCCAAATAACACGCCTTGAATGTATTCCGAGGGGCAAGCTCTAGAATACGCGTGACAATGCAAGTCGAAGGAAATTTCTCTGATGAAAAATCCCCCGGCTAGAACAGGAATCGAACCCGAACACCCGACACGATAATGTGAGACGCTAATCACTCGGACGCGGGTGCACTTACTATCTATTTGTTTTGAAATGTTAGAGGCGGATAAACCTCGATTTCGATAAACGTTTGATACGATAGCTCCGTTGTGCTCCCTTGGCCGAGTGGTTAGCGTCATAACTAACATGCCGGGTGTTCGGGTTCGATTCCCGTTCTGGTCGGGGGGATTTTTCGTCAAAGAAATTTCCTCCGACTTGCACTGTGATCACGCGTATTCTAGAGCTTGCCACTCAAAATGCATTCAAGGCGTGTTATTTGGCATAGAAATCTCAACTAAGTACTAATAAAAATGACGCAAGTAATACTACGTTGAGACGGCGAAGTTCCTCTAGGAACGTTAGTGCCATTGAAGAAGAAGAAGACGATAGCTCCGTTTATTCGAAAAGTTGTTTCTGAGGAACGACCTGATCACGTTGCTCGTATGAAAGAACTACTCTTTTTGAATTTTTGAACTTTTTCTGCAATCGCGTCTTTGATTAGTCGGACGATATCTGCAATTTGACCGTATCTTTTGTCGGTGGCATAGTGTTTTATTAGCAAGGTGGGTTTTTGGGCATTTTGCATTTGCATTTTTTTTTTGCAAATAACAACTGTATGCAACGTTACATTCGAAAAAGTGACAGAAATGGCGTAATACACTACAAAATGGAACTTAGCATATTTGGTTTTTAATTTTAAACAACATAATTCCTTAAGGTAAGGATAATTTGATGAAACAATATGGAATAAAAATAAAATAAAAATGGGTAAGTTATATCTATTATATAACCGTAAGGTTAACGTGGGACTACCGTTGGCTTAGTAATCATTTGTTTGTTTGTTATTGATGCAATCAATAACTCGAAATTTTCAATTTTGCGACTTGGTCCCCTCTGACTTAACACCGACCATATGTCGGTGGGAACAAAGGCTCCCCCATCTTGCATGTATTTGCAATGCCAATTTCCCCAGGTACCTTGGTTTTGATGACTGTGTAAGGGAACAGTAGTCCCACGTCAAAACAAATAAGCGAATGATTATCCCAGTTTTCAATCAAAAAAACAGGAAGTGGGTTATATCTATGGTATAACCGCAAAGGTGACGTAGGACTATCGTTCATTTAGAGATCATTTGTATGAATTTGAATCTGAATTAATTCTAAATGAATGAATATTTGGAGAACTTCGAAAACGAGAGCGTTACGTTGGAGGCACAAGGTTTTATGCATCCAATATTGGATACGGAAATATCCTACTGATGGGGAAGAATAATCTTCAGAAGCTATCCTGTTAATTGCGATTGATTCAAAAATCACAAAACCAAATGTATTTGGTCACAGTGTTACATGAATAGAAAACATTAAAATAAACTCTTTCACATGAATGTAATTTTAAATTCCCAGAGGAACTGGCAAATTATTTTCCGGATCTTTCTCGATCCAAACGGAAAGAATTCCGTGCGTGTATGTGTGTGTGTGTAGCGGCTGCTTCGAGATCTTCCCGGGGAACCGTTTGTAGCATCACTCTCCTCCTGATGGATTCCCTTCTGGCCTAAGGTGCACAAACAGGCTCTTGGTGACACCGTTCATCCGCGCTTTCATGATAAATGAAGAGCTTCACCACAACAGCGACAACATGCTCCAATCGCTGTTCAATTAGAACTGAGTGGATTTCCGAGCGGCGCTCGCTTATATACCGATTGGTGATTTCAATAGCCTATTTTGAAAGCAAATTTAAGACTATTGAAACAAGTTTTTGGATCAGAAAGTAACAAGTATAGAACGCATAGACATTTTATCTTTCGAATGAAGTGTTTATCATACCATTTCGTTCAGTTGTTTAGGAGCTATTAACACTCAAAATCTCGGTCTCCTGCGTAACGCTTTCGTTTTCGAAACTTTGATTTTACACCCCGGTATAGAAATGAAAGACGTAGTCCTACGTCAAAAAAGAATATGTGCAAATCAAAACATTACGGGCCGCTCACGAGTTTTCTCGTGTTTCGCGTTCCGTCTGCTACGGATGGATCACGAAATAACCCGTGTTTTTTACACTTGATGGTTAAGTTCTTTGTTTTGCCAAGAATCTACGAAGGCCTACCGATGGCTCGCCTCCGTCTCGTCCACACCGAAGCAAACGAAGGAACTCATTCGTGGAAACCGAACAAATGAAGCGTACAAGTTTGCCTCAAAACGTGCGGTCCTTAATGTGCAATGTTGGATAAACTTTTTTTACACACTTTATGTAAGGTATACCGGGGCAAGTTGAAATTCGGGGTAAGTTATAACGGAAACCGTAACTTTTACTAGGAATGATAGATTGACGTGATGTATTGTTTCAGTAAACATTACCTTTCATCCCACCTTATGACAGCCATTGGCAGAAAATGGGAATGCCTTAACGGAATCCGCGCCTTTGTTTACATTTCCTCGTTCCTGAAATCAAAACAAACATTTTTGCGCGCTTGCCTAATCGGTCAAAAAATACTGATTTTTTTCAAAAATATCGCCAGAATTTCACGTCTGGTAACCAAATAGGGAGAATTAAGTGAAATTGTTTTGAAACCTAAACTGAATTTTTTTTCCCGTATAGCTCTGAGTATTTCAACTCATCTCATGTTTTTTTATTTTTAAACAAGTTTCAACAAGGCGTCCCCTCCTCCCTTCCTGAATGTGTTACGTCATTTATTAATATTTGAATGATCTTATAAACCTCATTAGTGGTCGTTTTAAGTGGCTCTACTCTGACATGAAAGCGTCTAAAATAGTATTCTTGATGTTATTGTTTCGTATGTTAATTCCTAGTATGTAGTATCCATATTGCGTGTATCAGACTACTCCCTCACATCTTAAGTGTACCAAAACCTCATTTTCCGATAGTAGGTAGTTCGGGAAGGAAAACCGCACATTAAGCTCATGATAGTTCCGCGTTTCAAATTGCTCCGATCTACGGGACAACTTGAAACACAGCCTATGAAAACTACTCATTTTAAAAATTGATATTTTTCGAAACATCCAGTTTGAATCTCTATTTATTTATCAAGGTCATCTGTAATACCTTGTATATGCTGCAAACAGATCAGTGTAGTGATTTAGTGATTTTTCAAGCTAACTTCCAAGAACTTCGAAAAAATCGTTTCAACTTGCCTCGGTGTACATTAAAATAATAATAGGTTTTTGGCAAGTGGTAAAAAATACTGAAGGAAAATTATGTCTGAAAATGATTTTATATTTTAATGATATCTTTTCACACTAGTTTGATCCCTTTGAAATTGATAACTGTGTTCCCATTTAGAAAATTACTACTTCCATTTGAAAAAGGTTACTTTTGCCGATTTTTTTTTTGTCAGTAATCTTTTCCCAACTGCCTGCTGAAAATGAAAATAATGTGACAGTGTACAGTGAACATTTGAGAAATCAGATCAGAACAAAAAAAATAAATGTGATGTTTTTGTGTTATTTCTACTCACTTACCTTCATTAAAACAAGCTTCAAAATATTATCACGGTATCGTTAAAATAATGATCACTTCAATAATGAAAATAAGTTACAATACAATTCGCATACATTGAAAATCAAATCATTTTATGATTTCATAAGCGTTTTAGTCCATGAAAATATGATACCGTTTTATTTTGAACATTTGTCTGTTTTGTTTTTCATATGAAATTCATGTTTAGTTGAATCAATGACTACGCCATTTTTTGTTATCACTGCAAATAAACATCGCCCACCACTTCATCCTGATATATTTTTATTTTTTATTTGGTAAAATTTGAATGGAAATTAATACATGACGTTACCTAAATACTTAAAACTCGTAGTCCTGACCCTGACTTCGTTTTGTATATAAGAGATATGTGCACAATTTTTGTCAATTTTTCTATTATTTTTCTAAATATGGTCCTTCAATGCATTAATGGCTATTTCTGCCGACGAAAACCGTTGTTTGAGAAATCAAGAACTAAAACAAAGTCATTGGGTAAAAAACCAGAACTGTAAGATGAATGACACATTTATTTACTTTATTTTGCAGTACTCAAATTATTGGTTAATACATGTGGTGCGCGACAATTTTCATTTCCTTGATTAGTAGTGATCCAACGGCGCTTATTTGTTTTGATTATTTAACCCCCGCACCCTCGGGCATACAAATGATTGTGATCCTTTCTGAATTCATTACTTTGAAAGCTTTGATGCAACATGTCCAGTTTATGCGCAAAACCATGTGACCAATTTGTTTTAAGCGCGAACAGCTTTTTTGTTCGTATTTGGTTTGTTTTAAAGCACTCATATATTCGACTACTGCTTACTTTCCGACTCATATTCGCAGATCAATGAGTCCTTAAGTCTTTAAAAGCATTGCCATCGAGATTTTTAATTCTATGTCTTTTGTCTTGCATCTTTGGCAGATTGATTGCTAAATTGCCAGATCGACATATATTCAGTGCAACTAGTACCCATGGGTGCCTATATCTCACAAAATATCACATGACGGTTAGTTTTATTACACGTTTTAGCGCAGCATCGATGTTTTCGGACATATAAACTCATTTAGAATGGCCTTCGTGGCTTTCGTCGGTTTATGCGCGTCTAAGGCTAAGGTTACTTAGGATAGGAGTACGCACGAAAATTTGATTGTACGAATAGAAACAAACAATTTTGTTCGATTGAAGCTGACGAATACGAACGAAGCAAGGGGGAAGCAATGTAACCACACCAATACAACTCAATGTGGTTGTTTAGCTTCACTATTGCATACAATTCGTACGACCACTTTTCTGCATCCAGTGTCACCGCCGCCTAAGACGATTCAATTCGTTATAGCAGCGTTCAACACAGGCAATAAATGAGGCTCCAATTGCCAAAAGTGGAAGTGAATCGATCGATGCACTTTTCCTTAATGGTTCTTGTCAAAAGTCGTGATAAATGATTGCGCGAAAATATTTCTGAGTATGGAAATATATTTGTTAAATGGCTGTAAACAATACAAATCGAAAAACAACACATTTCGGATTAGGTTATGGTCAAAACGTTTACCTTTCTAGAGAGGCCTTTGAAACTTGAAACAATAAGAATATAAACAATTAAAACCTAAAATGGCAATCGACTCATTCCTTCAACAGAGGTTTCTTTGGAATTATGAAAATATCGTTTTTGCTGTACGCAAGGTCTTGCATTTCCTCTACTGCCGTTCTACGCATAGTTGTCCCATGTTCCATGGACTGTTATGCCTAGAATATCAACATGAGACAATTGAACTTGATGTTGTTTTTTGATATACTGGGAACAAATAATAATTGTTTTGTGTTTTTTCGAAAGATTATGCATAGAAACATCGTCTTATGAAGAAATGAGTGATCTGCAACACCTTCGCAGAATATAAATCTCATTGTTATTAGGCATTCGCTAACAAAGTGTACACAAGGTGTGGGACAGTTATGAACAGAATATCAACATGGGACAATTGAGCTTGATGTTGTTTTTTTAAAAGTTGGGAATAAACTATATGTTTTTTGTGTTTTTCCGTAAGATTCTGCATAAAAACAACGTTTTATGAAGAAAAGTGAAAATCGTCAAAAAGTAACATGGGACAACTATGCGTAAAACGGCAGTCTACAACTATAAAATTACCATGTGGTGGTAAGGACATGTGAAGAAGAACTCCAATTTTCCCAAAAATTTAATGCAGTTTCTCACAATGTTTGTACTGTTTTTTGAAATAATCTGTCAAATGTTCTAACAAAAAGTGCTTTTCAATGTTTTTACTGAAATTAAAACAGACCAAAAAGTAGAACTTTTTTTCAATGCGGTTAATATGGACATATATAACATACATTAAATTTTTGGCAAATGTAATATTTTTCCAATTGGAATCGGCTAATTGGATCTATTTTAATAGGTCGATCATCTGAATCGGTCCAATAGTTCAAATGTTATAATTTTTTGAAAAAACTCATTTTTGGAAAAAAAAAAAAAAAGGTAGAATGTTGATTTTCGAACCACCCTACAATGAAAATAAGGCACCCTTAGCTTTCTAGAATAAATGTAAAAAATATAGTGTCTTTGGTCCCGAGACCATTTAAACTGTAAAAAAATACAAAAAAATAACAATAACTACGAAAACGAAATCCAATTTTCTACATGTGCAATACTTTTTTAAAGAATACTAGCTCATTGGTTTCAATTTGATATATCGATCATTCAAATCGGTCTAGTAGTTCAAATGTTATGAATTTTTGAAACATTTTTGGAAAAAAGGGGAAAATAAGGTTTTTCGGACAATCTTAAAATAGAAATGGTCACCTTAACGGAAAGGTAAAAAACGCAAGTCTAAAATTTTGCGATAAGGAACAAAACTACAAAAACAACGAAAATCTGCAATCCAATATATAGATTTGGCATGGAATGGCTGCATTGAGAAACCCAACGTTAATCCTGTCTCTGGAATCCCTTCTGTATCGACATTTCTAGCGCTGTATTTAGTACCAGTAACGGAAGAGTTGAAGTGGCAATCGCGAGTAAAACAAGGAAAGTCTTTCCACTACAAATGGCATTGAAAATTACATTCATAACTGCGACACCATGTCACATCGCGAATTTTGGCTCGACTTCCGTTAGCTAAACGACAAACACACAACACCGCGTATGTTTTGACCATATATTTAAAACATTTCACTGCTACTGGGCTTTACACAGCACTATGTTTACTGTCAGCCAATGAAACATACATTTTGCAGGCCTCAGTTCATAAAAAGTGCCAAAGCTCATCACTGTTTCAGCATGTGCAACGTAGAGATCAATCAGTAAGCGACCTTACTTATCGACTGAAGTCATCATACGCAGTTATGGCATATAATTTATGGAAAGCGAGTTTTGTAATCAAAAATGGTTACCCAACATAAATGCGCCAATTTGAAGGCATTATTGGTTATATTATTTTTTTGGTTCAATCCCAACCGAGATGATTGTGTTTTTTTGATACGTTTTTTTCGATTTCGGTAGGGCATAAACTTCCTATTGTCAGTGATTAGTATTTGACACGCGGAAATAATTCTAAAGGTTTAAAACATTACATACTAGTGTGAACAGACTTAACATTACTGAAATCATGCTGTAATCAGCAATGTTCTAACTGGTTGTTTGAAAATATGTTCTCTCATTTCAATATTACCCCGGAAATTTGGGTATGAAAGCATACTCATTCAAAAATGCAAAAAAAAACTCCGAATTCATTGAAAATTAATTGAAACTGAAATGGTCGATGACTGTTCTTAATAACAGGTTTGTGAAAAAGCTTCAAACATGTGTTCTGACATATAACAAAACTACTCTATTAATAGCTGTAGTTTTATTTCCTCAAAATGATGTCTCTATCCACTTATATGTCTCATAAGACCGTTCCAATAAATTATGATTTCGCTGTTAAGCATTTTATTGTGATCGTTCATTTTGCTTTTTGTTCAATTATTCAATTCAGTGGGGAAGACTAATTTCGCACCGCGCCGCGTTCAACACATGTTGCAACCATTTTTTTTTCTATAACGATTGCAAACCGTTTGTTTGAGACTCGAATGAATAATTCTATATAAATATATGCCACATTGATCAGAACACAGAATACTCCGAGAATTATCCCTGGGGGAAAAAGAAGTCGCAATTCAAAGTGATTTTGGGAACTTTTAGATCATGGAAATGAATCAACAGCAATAAAATTTGCCTGACATGCTTAACTGCGACTTTTTTGTTAATATTTTGAGAGTCGATGGTAGGTCATGGAGAAACCGAAAAACTGCGGACTAAAAATAACCATCAAATCCAACCGCCCAAAAAGTCTCAAAGAAAACGAATTTTAATGCAAGTGCCAACAACCAGGACAGTACAATAGGCACTGTAATTAGAACATTGTAAATTACTTATTACGGATTTCGCGCCAACTCGTCTATGGGATTGGCATGACCCTCTCAGAATTAATGAAACTTTCTGGGCGTGAAGACCTTACCTAATTATGCAATTTGGCATACTTAGTTTTCCAAAAATTTATCTAGACTAACAAATATTTTTGACCATTTTTTATAAAACTTTTTCACTCGAAAATGGTAAGTCCTACAAAAAAGTAATCTATGGGAGTTTTAGGAAAATAATTGAATTTTCAGAAAAAAATACTAAAAAAATATTTTTTGAAATCCTACACTGAAAAAAATCGATTTTAAAAACTAAAAGTCGATTTTCTCAAAATGGTCATCTTAGATTTTGATGAAATGGTAGATTAATGGTAGATAAATATGTGCCCTACAACTCTTCCATACATTACAACTTGTGCATATTTAAGTCAAAAAAAAATTTCTAACAAAAACTTTTTCAGTATTTTGTTGAAATTAAGTTTATTTTTTTGTTCAGTGCAGAAAGCCAACCCAAAATAAAAAAAATAAATAATAATAATTAAAATGTTGAAAGAGTGTGTTAGAGGTCTTTATTTCAAATCAAATGTGATAAAACTTATGACATTTTTTGGCATTAAATTCATTTTTAATTCATCTGATCCTATACATGTACATTAGGGTGCCAATGAATTTATGGTAAAAAATTATAGGAGGTTGTGTTCAAGACACGACCGCATTTTTGACGTAGAACTACTCTGTAGTTTAATTCAAGTCGCTTGTTTATAACTGCGGATATTATTCTATAATGCTACGAAAATTTTGAAATAACCATTCTACCAGTTTGGTCGCACTGAAATGTTTTTTTTATTATAGAATCATTTGACGATAATTGTTTGATGAATCATTCTTGTGCTCGCAGAACAATACATGCTCGAGATAAACGCAGTTGTCATCCTTAGTGGAGAAAGTTTTGCTGCTGGCAAGCGAAACCAAATCACATACAAAATTTCAGAACTACGTTTGCTTTCTTGTTAGTCACCAAGACCCAAACTAAATAAACTCTTTCTGGTAATCTCAACAAACTCGAAAAGAGTAGCACTGCTTCATTATGATCAAGATTAGCGCAAATACAAGTCCTAGTCCCTCCCGCTATCTCCCCTCCTTGTTTATATTTATCATAACGGCTGCATAGTTTGTACCACCAAACGTCAATCACAGCATCAAAAAATTCCGATTGTTGCATCGTGACAGGGCCAATGCACACGGGAGCAGATACAAATGGGATTTCAGCGTAGAGAAGATGCATTATTTTTACGTACGGTTTATAAAGCACGCCCGTACGCACACAAATATCCATATATCGATCGCTTAAAGCAACTAAATATACACACACTTATCTCCGTTTTGAACTTTTCCCAACAGAAGCCCTTTCTGTTAATATTGCCGGTCTCGTTAAGCGTAGCTATCATCATTGGTCGAGAATGTTTCGCTACTGGCACGCGAAACCAAATCACAGACAAAATGCCAGAACATTTATTTTCTTGGTGAGCTGACGATATCCTAGCTTGATGATTCCCCACACAATTGTGTAGCTCAGAACCTTAATGTAATGGCGTCAGTTTGATGCAATGATTGCAATGCCAGAGATATCAGCGAGTGAATAAGTTGGCCGCGTCCACAGCTCAATCCGAAACGAAGACATGTGATGACGGAAAACAAGGGTATTCATTGCTTTGAATACAGAACGATACTAAAAGTTTGCCTACCTTCCTTGCTTGAGACTTTAAACATCTTCAGTTCATTCATCTCTAACCTTCAAAAAGACCCTTGGAAAACTTTACTTTATCCATAAACCTCCACCCCTATTGCCTTGAGAAGGCATTCGATCCCTCGCCGTCCAGCTCGCCCAGCAACGATGTTGTTCAGTCGATTTCCACACAAAGAATGAAAATTTGCCTCAGCGAGATCCACTGTTTATACTCTAGGCAAATATTCCACTTCGTTCTTCTTCTTTTCCTTTGTTCACGGAGACTTTACATCTTACGATTTCCCCTTCGTTGCTCGTCGATATGTTGCTTGTTATTGACAGCTCTGTTCGGAAAAGCACACAAATGGACAGAACCAATGTATGAGGAAATGGGAGTACTTCCAATTTTCATCAATTTAAACCATACAAAGATTATGGGATTGTAATGTATAGCATATTAAACAAATCTTAGGGAATTTCCGATTAGTTTGGTATGTAAATCGTCAAAATCCGTTCGCGGCAAAAATAGTTATTAACGTTAACTTTATTTCATAAAAACGTGACCTGTTTTCTGATTTGGCACCCTTAATGAAAGACGTAGTTCTACGTCAAAATCAACCCTTAAATTTCGAAAAGTTGCCCTATGCAAAATGTTCACCACCTCGAAAAAACACCCTATGCCAAATTTCAGCTCAATCGGACTCAAGGGAGAGTCGCGCAAAGCGGTCAAAGTTTGAGTTTTTTGAAAATCCAAAAATCACCCAAGGGGGGAGTAAAGGAAATCGGGGTTTTCGAATTTTTTATTATGCCAAATGTTTAAAATTGCATGAAACGTCGAGATCTAGCGTCATCTCCAAAAAATTTTTTTGTCAAAAATCGGCACTCTGGGACCTTTTTTCTGAAATACGAAACGAAAAGTATGGTTTCGGGTGCCAATAAAAATAGTTATCTCGATTTTTCATTCGGAAATACGAAATGTTGATTTACACGATAGTATGTCCCAGAGTGCCGATTTTTGACAAAAAAAAAAGATGACACCAGATCTCATGCAATTTTAAGACATTTGGCATCAATTTTTTTTTTTTCAAAAATCTCGATTTCCTTTACTCCCCCCCCCTTGGTTGATTTTTCGATCAAAAAACTCAAACTTTGACCGCTTTGGTTTTTTATGGGGTAACTTTTTGAAATTCAAGATGACCATTTTCATTAGCACCCTGATGTACATGTTACCTTATGTTCTAAGAGATACAATCATCATATCTTTCCTAGTTTTTCTTTTTATCTAACATTCTGAAGATTTGTAATCCCTTCTGTAACGACAGCACTTGAGCTTTATGATTGGGCAGTTTAACAAAGTGACAAATGTATCACGGAATTGAATGTCTGTTACTTATCCAAAGAACAGCATACAAAAAGGCAAGTGAGCTTGAGGAACCATTCAATCACGCGAAAACAATATCGGGAACACAAAAATTTCATTGCTTTATTCCTCTAAATGAAAATAAAATCGCAGCTAAAAGGTTTCCAAATGCAGTAGATGATCCCAAAATCTTCAAAATCTATCTATCTATATATATAAAAAAGGATTTCTGTCTGTCTGTCTGTCAGTCTGTCTGATTCTTATGGACTCGGAAACCACTGAACCGATCAACATGAAAATTGGTATGTAGGGGTTTTTGGGTCCGGGGAAGGTTTTCGTGATAGTTTGAGACCCTTTTAGTTTTTAAAATCGACTTTTAGTTTTTAAAATCGATTTTTTTCAGTGTAGGATTTCAAAATATAATTTTTCAGAATTTTTTACTGAAAATTCAATTATTTTCCTAAAACTAGATCCTAGATCACTTTTTTGTAGGACTTACCATTTTCGAGTAAAAAAATATTATAACAAAATAATCAAAAATATTTGGCCTTTTCCATATGTTAGTCTAGATAAATTTTCGGAAAACTAAGTATGACAAGTTGCTTATTTGGTAAGGTCTTCACGCCCAGAAAATTTCATTAAGTTCAGAGAGGTTCATGCCAACATCTGGTCGAGTTTGCGCGAAATCCGTCTTATATTAGGCTGTCAAAAAAGTCCTGCGGTATTTCCGCGAGGTGTCGTTGTGAGCGCGTAGTTCTAGTTGTATTCATTGTATCGAGTCATACTATAGCTTGTTGGAAAGGTATTTTTGCGCGCTATAATATAGTCTTTGACAGTGTTTTGTTTGGTTAAGTCGTTCGTGAGTTATAGTGTCGCAAATATGGAGCAAAATAAAGAGAAAATTCGACATATTTTATAGTACTACTATCACAAAGGCAAAAATGCATCTCAAGCTGCCAATAAAATTTGTGCAGTTTATGGACCCGATACAGTTTCCATTTCCACCGCACAACGATGGTTTCAACGTTTTCGTTCTGGTGTAGAGGTCGTCGAAGATGCGCCACGCTCCGGAAGGCCTGTCGTCGAAAATTGCGACAAAATCGCTGAATTAGCCGAGAAAGACCGGCATATTAGCAGCCGTAGCATCGGCCAAGAGCTGGGGATAAGTCATCAAACCGTTATTAACCATTTGAAGAAGCTTGGATTCGCAAAGAAGCTCGATGTATGGGTGCCACACACGTTGACGCAAAAAAACATCTTTGACCGTATCGACGCATGTGAATCGCTGCTGAATCGCAACAAAATCGACCCGTTTCTGAAGCGGATGGTGACTGGCGAAGAAAAGTGGGTCACTTACGACAACGTGAAGCGCAAACGGTCGTGGTCGAAGCCCGCTGAAGCGGCTCAGTCGGTGGCCAAGCCCTCATTAACGGCCAGGAAGGTTCTGCTGTGTGTTTGGTGGGATTGTCAAGGAATAATCTATTATGAGCTGCTTCCCTATGTCCAAACGCTCAATTCGGACCTGTACTGCCAACAACTGGACCGCTTGAAGGTAGCACTCATGAAGAAGAGGCCATCTTTGATAAACAGAGGCCGCATTGTCTTCCATCAGAACAACGCCAGGCCACACACTTCTTTGTTGACGCGCCAGAAGCTCCGGATGGGAGGTTCTTTTGCATCCGCCGTATAGTCCGGACCTTGCACCAAGTGACTACCACCTGTTTTTGTCCATGGCAAACGAGCTAGGTAGTCAGAAGCCACAAAAGAGGCCTGTGAAAATTGGCTATCCGAGTTTTTTGCCAATAAGGAAGCGAGCTTCTATAACAGGGGTATTATGAAGTTGGCATCTCGTTGGGAACAAGTCATCGAACAAAACGGCGCATATTTGACTTAAAACAGATGATTGTAACTAATTTTATGAACAAATGAAAATTTAAAAAAATATCGCAGGACTTTTTTGACAGCCTAATATATAATTACATTACTGATATATAGTTTATTGCGCATTGTGATTATGTTGGTCTCCCCGGAATATGTCGGTATGTATATGTTTGTATATAGTTTTGAAGTTCGATTATTTTTCTTATTTTAATAAAACTTAGTCTACAGGCTGAAATGTCATTTTTAATCTTTTATTGTGTTATCCGCAGCTACAATGCCACCCCTGTGGATAATCGAGACTCTGCTGCACCAATCTTTGTTTACAAAAAATGTAAACTAAAATGTCATCTTTTAGGCGCGCGTTCCATTGGCACAATTGCATTAGTGTTGCCCGATATATGACCATCAATAGTCATATATGACTAGTGTCAAATAACCTTGGATTCTCCCATCAATGCTCCATCTCGGATGACAATTGTCTATCCAAACTGTCTTTGTTATTTGATATGAGAATAGTTTTCCATTATTATTATTATTGTTCGAACATTTTAATAACCCAAATACCTCGGAAATTTGAATAATCCATCCACTCAATTGATCGTTAGTGCGAATTAATTTCCTACATACCATAATGCTCAATATTCTCTTGAAACTGTTTGTGCACTATTTTTAGTGCTACAAAAAGCAATTGTCAAAAATCCATTAAATTACGTCGTCGGACAAGTGGAAAGCTATGTCGGCCTGTGTATAATTATGTGCCTAATTCACTTTAAAAATAACTAGAAGCTCGATGCTGCGCGCCTCCGTATGGGGAGAGCTATGACACGCTTTTGCTTTGGTCGTGTTTCGTTGTTTTTAATTGATAATGGAAGATTTGCTCTTGAAATTATGAGCCGAGTCTTCGAGAGTTCGCTGCTTTCGTAATGAAGTCGATGAAACTCAATGTTTGGTGTTGATGGGATAATTATGTGTTTCATTAACATAAATGAACCTGATGAAAAGGAAAGCAGCCGTGGGGAATTGCAGCTTGTTGGCGCCAAAGAAAACTGATTTTCTTAAGTGTAATCCTGAAGAAGTGAAATGCTGGTTAAAGTGATCGATTCCGGTAATGGAATCTAATGAAATATGATAATTTTGAGTAACATATGAGGTAACAAGACACGTTATGTAAATAAACAAATAAATACCGTTTCGCTGTATTTTAAAGTACAAATAGGCTCGACGCAAATTAATGCTGATAGAACATATAGTGTGTAACATACGCGTTCAGAAAGCATTCAAATATGTGCACTTCCGGTTTGGACAAATTGTGAACCGAAACTTTTGAAAATAATGCAATACAATTTCCAGCAAAAAGTTTTTTCCGGTACAAAATTCATACGTATACATCTATATATATATAAATGGAGTGATGTCTGTCTGTCTTTCTGTCTTTCTATCTTTCTGTCTCTCTGTCTGTCTGGTTCTTATGGACTCGAAAACTACTGAACCGATCGACATGAAATGGGTATGTAGGGGTTTGATCGAAACAAAATCCATATACGCCTGCCAAAAAAGACGTCACCTCCGTGCGCTTAGTAAAAAAAACGTGAATGTGATAACGAAAAATAAATTTTGGGCGGGACGAAGTTTGCCGGGTCAGCTAGTCTTATATATTGATCGAAACAAAATCCATATACGCCTGCCAAAAAAGACGTCGCCTCCGAGCAATCGCAACCAAAACCGCCAACGCACAAATCACTGTTCAGATTTAATTGATATCAATTCGCCAGGCCTTCGTCCAAAAGTGTCACAGACCGATTGTGCAAGCCTTTCACCCATTATTTCTCCCCCACGATTCACCGTGTATGTAGCCAGCCAGTCAGATCGAGATGTTGGCGGCCTCTAGCACTACTAAAAGAAACGTTGAACTGTCTGTTGTTTATCAAAAGCCAATCGAATATAAATAACTGAACGAGATGTGTGGCCTTCCACTTCCTCTTTTGCTGTCACCAAAATGTAAACGAAAACATCTGCTCGGTGTATGAGTGTCTCGAATTAATCAATGAACATATGTAGCAGATACTACAGATCATAAAATGGACCATTCACCTCGCCATCTACAGAACACTTCTGAACAACCTTTTCTAACAAGTGGTGACCCGAAGGAATCTACTTTTATTCACACCACACTGTGAAACTGTGTCAGTAGTGTAAGAAAACAACCGTCACGTTTACAATAAACTCCATTTACACACCAATTCGACGGTCCGATGGAAACGACAATTAATAAAATTTCAAAAAAACCTGTCCTTGAACCGCGCTGCATCGAAAACATGAATGGAGCAAAAACACTTTGGTTGTACCGCATCACATATTGAATACGAATTCTCCTTTAGTCGTATCCTACGCGTTGCCCATGAGAATTTCGTTTAGCATTGAATGTCGTCTTCAAAAAAAAAATCGGCAATTGAGCAGAATATAAAAAGCCGAATTAACCTTCGATGACGACGGTCACCGGATAACATTTCCTTTTTAAAATGCACACTGCACAAATTTCTTCTGAATGAATCCGATAGAATTCGCTTTTTCCTTGAGACTCCACTCATGGTAACCATCTTAGTTGCTATTACGATTCCAAACCACATGAAATGTTTATATTTTTAGCATGAAGTTCAAGATGAACGTGTAGCAATGCAAGTTTAACCAGTTCGAGAGTAACATTAGTTGTGATTAGTTGCGTTGCTCGCGCAAAACGAAAGTCCAAGCTTCTCCCACGCGAAGTTGACAAAATCGAACTTCAAGCAACTTCCGGGGCAGGTGTTCTACCCAGCGACGGGTAGGGGAAAGGTGGAAAACATCTTCAAACTATGAATTAATCAGGTTCCCCAAAAATACCTAGAGAAACATTTGTCGTATTTCCTCAACAAAATACGACAAACTCGTTCATTTATGGTCGAATTTGGAAGACTTACATTATCGGAAAAAGACGATGGAATAAAATGCCGAGAACAACATGATAGTGGAATAAACGACATCAGAACAGAGGAATTATTCTACAAGTACACATTTACAAAATGAGGAGCGTTCATTTTTTTTAATACACGTTCAAAATTACGTTAAATTGGGGATAACTAAATTTTAATCGTTGCACCCTTAACCGAATGATGGATAATTCTTTGAAATTTACTTCGAGATTTACTGGGCTACTTTAAACATATCTTCACCTACCATTTCGTGTGTTTCGTCTAAGTTTTTTTCGGTTATATACATCCGTGTGCCAATGAATGTATGGGATAAAATTACCTTAGAATTTTAGAACGGGACTTCCTATAAAATGTCGATTTCCGCGAAAAAAAATCCCTATGCAGAATATCAGCTCAATCGAACTTTATTTACTAGTGTCAAAAAGACGTTGAAGTTCGATTTTTTGGAACATCAAAAAAATAACCCAGTGGTGGAGTACTTGAAATCGTAGTTTTCATTTTGCAAGAGGTCCCTTACCATACATTCTGCCTCGTATCCTGAAATAAACAACCCCAATCCCAGAAAGTCAAATTTTTTACCAAAAAAATATACGAGATAGCAGTACATCTCGACGTTCCATGGAATTTAAAAGCATTTGGTATCAACAAAGTTCTTTGTCACAATAGCAAATAAAGTCCGATTGAGCTGAAATTTTGCATAGGGCATTTTTACTTTCCCATTGGTTTATCACCTGGATACGAACTGCAAAAATAATGCAAAATGCAATTCAGAAAGCACAAACAATGATAACAATGACAAACAATAACGAACGGGTTATTAACTATCCGGCAAAACGATCAGGCACTCGATGTTTTTCAAATACCTTAGAGTATATGTTGACTCTAAAAGTACCTGGGGAATACACATTGCGTATTTGAAACAGAAATGCCAGCAAAGAATCAATTTTCTCCAAACAATAACCGGAACATGTTGGGGCGCCCATCCAGGAGACCTCATTCAGTTGTACAAAACAATGATATTATCAGTGTTAGAATATGGCAGTTTTTCCGATCAGCTGCCAGGATTCATATTCTCAAGCTGGAGAGGATACAATATCGTTGCCTGCGTATAGCCATGGGGTGTTTGCATTCGACACATACGATGAGTCTCGAAGTCTTGGCAGGAGTATCCCCACTTACTCTTCGGTTCACACAATTATCTTACAGATTTTTTATCCGTTGCAAGATTATGAATCTATGGTGATTGATAACTTCGAAAATCTACTTCAACAGACTACTCAGTCAACCTTTATGTCTTTATACCATCAGTACCTTACCCACGATGTGCACCCTTCACCAGGCATCTCCAATCAAGTTTGCTTCCCATACTTTATCAATTCCTCTGTCAATTTTGATCTGTCCATGCGACAAAAAATCCATGGAATCCCAGATCATCTACGCTCCAATGTTATTCCGTCGATATTTTCGGAAAAATATCAGAAAGTTAGATCTGATCAAATGTTCTTTACTGGCGGTTCATTGATAAACGGGTCCACTGGTTTCGGCATCTTTAATGAAAATTCCAGTGCCTCTTTCAAACTCAAAGATTCCTGTTCCGTGTATGTCGCTGAAATGGGTGCGATATACTATGCTCTAGGCATCATTGAAACACTGCCCATCGACCATTATTTTATTTTTTCAGACAGTCTTAGCTCAATAGAGGCAATCCGCTCATAACGATAAACGCTCATCTTATTTCCTAACAAGAAAAAGACATCTATTGAGTGTTTTGGTCAAAAATTATTCAAGATTACCTTAGCATGGGTGTCCTCTCATTGCTCGATTTCGGGCGCTTCAGAAGGCACACTTTTTGAAAGGCAAATTGCTTTTAACGAATTTTTTCACATTCCTCGTCAGCACATACTCGTTAGTTGGCAGCGCATGTGGAGTGAAGATGAGTTCGGCCATTGTCATCGAAGGAAGCAACCGACCAGCGAAGTCACGCAGCCTACCAACGCGACAGAAATTTTTCTACGAACTCTTCAAGGCAGACGAAGGCAGCGGTGGACAAGTGATATTGCTCATCTTACAACAACACATCATCCACAAATTCTTAGATATCACTTAGCTCTCTTTCAGAACAACGCATCGTTTACATCAGGTTAGCCGCTGCAGAAAATCCACCAGGCGCGCTTCTGAAGTTTCTTTAGGTCGTCTTCCCCAATTATGGGTGCATTGCTTATCAGTGTATTTAGATGTATTGTATTCAGATTTGAACTTGACATTTGAACTATTTTTTATCAGTAACAGTTACCTGAAAGGGACATCGATCATTTATACAATACTAACCACTCGCGATTCAAGAAAAAAACAAGCAGTCATAACAATCACAAACAAAAACTAGCGGAAAAAACGGTTCAACAATTATCTTCACACTCTACTTTCTCTATCCATTTTGCTAGCATCAAGTTCAATGTGGTTTCACTGTATTAACAAAGCAATTTAAATATTCCAACAGCTGGCCTTTAACAAATTATTGTAATATTTTTTTCTAACGTGTGCTACATGTTGATGGGATTAAAATCTTCGGCTTCATTCCTCATATACTCGCGCACTGGTCTCACAGACCGAAAAATCAATAATTCGTTCATTTCTCAGAAACCATCAACACTACGACTTTGCGATTCTCTCTATCTTCGTCATTCGTCGTTTGTCATCGTTACGAAGGGGACGTGTGTCCTTTTTATACCACTTTCGGTGGTATATGTCTTCAAATGTCTTCACATGGTACGAAAAAATGTCTTCACAGTCATATCGAAAAAACTAAAATTCATAGCTTACATTTGGACAAAAATTGATAGCTTATTTAATATATATATTAATTGACATTGTTATATATTTCACAAAACTAACTTGCCTTGAGGTTTTGAAGTTGATTTCAATAAATGTGAACAATGAACGGCGAACTTAATTTCATGAGTTTAGAAATGATAATTAGCCTGATATACCGTTGATTGGGTGAATATCGCCCCGGTTTTTCCACAAAAACGGAACTGTGATAACTCAATTTGTTTATTTCAGCTTTGAAGTTTTGGTTGTAGCCCAAACCATATCCATATAACTGATTATTGAAACGGTGTGTAACCGGAATACCTTCGTTTTGTGAAGTGGTCGTTTGAAAGATCTAGGTTAATCTATTGTACGATATAGGTCCAAATTAATAAAAATACAACGTCACAATTATTCAAATTTTCTAGTGCGAATGAACTAATGTCTTCTAGAGACATTAGAGGTCCCTCGTAGTTGAATTTATTCTATATACTTGTGGATTGTCTACTTGGAAAAGTTTGAAAAAAGCGAGTGAATGACCCCGAGACCAGCTTTGCGCAGTGGCGATATCATAACCATTGAGGTTAATGTGAGGTGTGATTATTGCTAGTTGAACACTAATAGCGAATTCGTTTTTGTTCAGTTTCAACCCCAGTGCCGCACTAACTGCTGTCAAAACGTTTTTTTATTCACTCAGTTGCGCACTCAGTGTCGCACTAGTTCGTCCCGAAAGCTGCTAGTTTCGCACTGAGATGCTTCACGGGTTGGCACTCGGGTTCACCAATACAACTATACTGAACTGTCAAGTTCCGAGTATTGTTTTGGAAAATCTAGAAATGAAGACTATGAAAATGGAAAAGCTACTGCTCTTGTTGTTGTATTATTGGAATCGTAATCCAATTCGGATTCTGATTTTGAAGAGTATAGTCGTGTAGACGGCATTAAGCCCCGTGTGCTTTCATTGGGAGGCGAAAATTATTATGGATATTCAGGAGGAATAAACATGCTCTCAAAATAAAAATTATGAATGAAAATTTACTTTAACGTATCGAATATTTATTTTATGTGATGAAATAAGAGGGTTTTTTTCCGATATCGCAGAAACATTGAACGAAAACTGTGTCTAACGATGATTTTATATTATAATAGTAATTATTTGTGGAACAAACAGGAAATGCTACGACAAATGGTTAAGTGAGTGTCAGGACTACATGTGTTAGGTAATCAAACAATATGAAGTAAAAAATGTCATTCAAACTTTTATATTTTTACACTGCACTTGGCCCTTCTTATCTGATAGAGAATAATTTACCTCAGAATCACTAATATCGCCACCAGACGTCGACACTGTACATTTGTCGTCGCAAATATAAACAAATCAGACTATATAACGCACACCAACAAACCACCGCATTCGTGAAACTGAAAACGTTTTTTTATTACAGAGTCAGTGTGGCACTGACTCAGTTTTAAAAACGAATTCGCTATAAAACAATCCGAGGCAAAAGTCCGTGTTGATTACTAATAACAAAAGTAAACAAGTAAAGCCGGGTTCAGACGGTGTGAGTAAGCATACGAGTCGGTCTAGCCAGTTACTGCAGTACAGCTACTCACACCGTGTGAACACATCATGCCAGTTAGTGTCATGTGTTATCCGGCGTGCGAGCTACTTCAAAGTTTTTTGAATTCACTCGCACTCGCATCTCTCAAAACGTCAAAAACAGAATTTAGCGTTCGAGTCAGGGATGCCAAATGTAAAGACATGTCTCTATTTTTAAGATATTCGAAAATATGCGAAGGTATTTATAGACTTGAAAATTATTGGAAAATCAAAAAAAACCCTCATAGTTTCTAAACGAAATCCTTGTTATTTTGATATGCACGCTGGCCGGGGACGCTTTCTTTTTGAGATAGTTTTCTTGAGAATCTCTAATATAGAATCACTATCAGGCACAATTTTCATTCAAAATTCACTCACAACTTGCAAAGAAAGCATTGTTCTAAAAAACAGAATACATATTCGATTTTAAAAAGTACATTTTCATTCAAATCTACCATCATTTTTATTTCACAAATTGGTACACGAAGCTGCTGGCTGGGCGAACTAAATAAAATTAAAAAAAAACTTTTAGGTTGTCATTTTTAGCATCACATACTTCCGAAATTATCTTAGCTTTCGAGATTTTAAAAAAATATCGCCAACAATCTGAACGATATTCCAGAAGCAAGGCACATCAATGTCGTTTTTTAATTTCACTCTTGCAGGTATAGCATCCCTCATGAGTGTATCTTGGCGTTGTATTTTTGGACCAATGAAATCCAACAGTGTTTCCACTAATTCAGGTGTTTTTCTCAACACTGCTCTGTACTCCAGAGGATCATCATCGTAGAGTTCCTTCAATATTGTTTTTGTTGCTCCTTTTCCTTGCATCCAATTCCTGGCCCAAATCCTTTTGCCTTTCTGCTTTTTCGGATAGTACCTTCAGTTCGAAGAAACTCAGCACAAAGTATTTTTATACACGGTCAGCGTGTATTTCGCGACAAAATTGTGCAACTAAATAAAATAAATGCAACTGAAAACCTGAGACGAATACGGATCGAATTCGGATCAATCATCTGTCAAATTCGGACCTGATTGCTGTTTCTGACTATTTGATGGACATTTGAAAAATCATCTGGCACCCCTGGTAAGCCAATGCTGCAGTATCTAGTTTCGCGTCAGCAGCTCACACTGTGTGAACGGACAAGGCGAGTCAACCAATTGTCAAGCGAGTTCACCGGGTCAGTAGCTGCTCATTCTCAAGTCAGCTACTAGCAACGTATAAATGAGCCTTAACACTGATTAAAAAAGCGATCGAATGACACTGATACAAAAGCCCTACTTCTTTGACGATCTTTTCACTTTTCGCTTTCGCTTTACACTGAGAAAAAAATTAGTACTCTTTTTTTATTTACAAAAAAAAATTAATTTGCAATATCTATAATTTATATATACTAGCTGACCCGACAAACGTTGTTTTGCCATAAAAATTATTTCTAGTGAATATGTTGGTTGTTAAATAAAAAATAACTAATGTATTGTAAGTGTGTTTAAACGTTTTAACGATCTACATATACGTGAAACGTTCGTTACTCTTGTGTTTGACATACCGAGGAATAGAGCGCCAAGTCGATGACGATTGAAAAACAAAACACAATCCATTCTTTGTATTCCATTCCCGATATATTTTATTAACGAATCTGAAGTGAAAAAAGGAATATATTTTTGTCGTAAAGTTTACAAATTAAATGAAGAACAGGGCTAGTGATTGAATTTTATTCATACAGCTCTCACTTCCACTACAGTCATTTTCGGTGTATTAATTTCAGTGTATCGGGGTGAAGTGGAAACGAAATATTCTCTACGCATACTGAAACATTGATTCTTTTGTTTCGTTCCTTTCCTCTTTCGTTCTCTTACAAGTATAAAAGCAGAAGCTTTCACTGACGATTAAAACTACTTGAACGGGTTATATTTATTTTCATTTCGCATGTTAGAGGATGCTTGCTGTTTTCAAACGTTAGTTTTATTTTGCCAAAATGGATCGTCGCGGACCGTATTCAAAGTTCTTCAATCACTTGTAAATGACATCTCTGTGATTTGGAATACTTGTTTGTTACAGAAAATATAATAAAATGAAAGACGGCACATATCGGACTATTCATTTCTCGAGTTTTTGGGGGCAAGAAATATTTCTATGATTTCTACCCTCTCTAAAGCCGGGTTCAGACGGTGCGAGTAAGCATACGAGTCGGTCTAGTCAGTTACTGCAGTACAGCTACTCACACCGTGTGAACACATCATGCCAGTTAGTGTCATGTGTGATCCGGCGTGCGAGCTACTTCAAAGTTTTTTGAATTTACTCACACTCGCATCCCTCAAAACGTCAAAAACAGAATTTAGCGCTCGAATCAGAGATGCCAAATCTTTACATTTTCTTTACATAGAGACATTTTTAAGATATTTGAAAATAAGCGAAGATATTTATAGACTTGAAAATTATTGTAAAACAAATAAAACCCTCATAGTTTCTAAGCGGAATCGTTGTTATTAAACGGTTTTATTTAGCTTGCCCAGTAATCTGTTTGTATGTTTGTGACATGTTTGTCTGTAGCGCTGACCCACATTAATAGAAATTTGACCCCCTTCCTGTTGACCGATTGATCAGAAATTTGGAACACACCTTTATCTCTGTAGTCATTACAAAACTGCGTATTTCATGATCTTGAAAATCCAAGATGGCGGCTGCTACAAAATGGCGGACTCCTTTCTTCTTCAAAACCTCATCAATGTGGGTTTTCCAAAACCCCATCAATATGGGTATCAAATGAAAGGGCTTGACTAGCAGAATACGGTTATTTAAGAAAAATGCAAATCCAAGATGGCTGCCACTACAAAATGGCGGACTACATATTTCCTCATAACTTCATTAATATGGGTATCAAATGGAAGGGACTGACTAGCAGAATAAAGTTATTTATGATAAATGTAAATCCAAGATGGCTGCCACTACAAAATGGCGGACTACATATTTTCTAAAAACCCTATTATTATGGGTATCAAATGAAGTAGTAGAACACGGTTATTTATGAGAAATGCAAATCCATCTAAATTCTACCAAATGGCGGACTACATATTATGTCAAAACACCATTAATATGGCTCTCAAATGAAAGGGCTTGAATAGTAGTTCACAGTAGATCATGAAAAATTAAAATCCAAGATGGCCGTAATCACAAAATAGCAAATTACTTTATTAAACGGTTTTATTTAGCTTGAGCTGTTCGTATGTCTGTAGGATTGTCCCACATTAATAGAAATTTGACCAATAGAAACTGACCGAATTTCTAAAATACCTTTTTCTCTGCTGTCATTTTAAAACTGCTTATCTTGAAAAATCCAATTTGGCTACAAAATAGCTGATTCCATATCATCTCAAAACAAGAGGTTGATTGAGATATGTGTATCAAACCAACGAACTTGACTTGGAGAACACACTGTGTATTTTCTTTTATTTTTTTTGTATTTTTTTTAAAGTAACTAATACTACTAACCCTAAGTGTTACAGGTGTGGTAGTGAAGCGCATCTGGCTAATGCATGTTCACATAAGAACTCAGTTTGTAATCACTGTAAGAAAATCGGTCATTTGCAAAGGGTGTGTCTCAGCTTTCCGGGCCACAACATTAAAAACAATATTAATTCGAGTAAGCAATACAAATATAAGACAAATTTGGTTGAGGAGGGTAATGAGTCAGACTCAGAAGAAGAGATTGATGAAATATGTGTAGTTGATGTTGGTAAACTTGATGATTCTAGAGCAGAACCTCTTTCGAAAATATTTTTGAAACTTAAAGTGAACGACGTATTGATGAAATTTGAGGTAGACAGTGGTTCACCAGTTTCCTTGATTGGGCTTGCTGACAGAGTAAAATGGTTTAACGACATTACGCTTAATGAGACAAAAGTTGAATTGCGTAGTTACTGCGGCAGTAAAATAAAGGTTTTCGGTACCATTGATGTAGATGTGGCGTGTAACGGGAAAATACAAGTCTTGCGATTGTTCGTGGTCGATTCGAAAAGGCAACCGTTGCTGGGGCGGGAGTGGATGCGTGCGTTGCAGTTCAATTGGAACGATGTCATGAAAAACTATCTTTCTAGTGTCAACAAAATAACGCTGCGTACACCGTTATCCGGAACGGTGAGAAATGTACTCGAAGAGTTCCCTTCAGTTTTCGATGATTCTATTGGAGAGATCACCAAAGTTCAAGCTTCGCTAACCCTGAAACCGAATAGCAAACCTGTATTTTTGAAATCTCGTTCAATACCTTTTTCTATTCAAGATGTTGTGGAAAACGAAATCAATCGGATGGTGGAAAAGGGGATCTTGTTGAAAGTTAACCACAGTGAATGGGCGACTCCGATAGTGCCTGTGATGAAGTCCGCCAACAAGGTGCGTCTGTGTGGGGATTTCAAGCTGACCGTTAACAAGAATCTGTTAGTGGACGAACATCCTTTACCGACCATAGATGAATTATTCGCCAACATGGCCGGTGGCGAGAAATTTTCTAAACTGGATTTAGCACAAGCATATCTCCAAATGGTTGTTAGACAGGAAGATCAACCAATACTCACATTAAACACACATCTGTAGTCATTACAAAACTGCGTATTTCATGATCTTGAAAATCCAAGATGGCGGCTGCTACAAAATGGCGGATCCCTTTCTTCTTCAAAACCTCATCAATGTGGGTTTTCCAAAACCCCATCAATATGGGTATCAAATGAAAGGGCTTGACTAGCAGAATACGGTTATTTAAGAAAAATGCAAATCCAAGATGGCTGCCACTACAAAATGGCGGACTACATATTTCCTCATAACTTCATTAATATGGGTATCAAATGGAAGGGACTGACTAGCAGAATACAGTTATTTATGATAAATGTAAATCCAAGATGGCTGCCACTACAAAATGGCGGACTACATATTTTCTAAAAACCCTATTATTATGGGTATCAAATGAAGTAGTAGAACACGGTTATTTATGAAAAATGCAAATCCATCAAAATTCTACCAAATGGCGGACTACATATTATGTCAAAACACCATTAATATGGCTCTCAAATGAAAGGGCTTGAATAGTAGTTCACAGTAGATCATGAAAAATTAAAATCCAAGATGGCCGTAATCACAAAATAGCAAATTACTTTATTAAACGGTTTTATTTAGCTTGAACTGTTCGTATGTCTGTAGGATTGTCCCACATTAATAGAAATTTGACCAATAGAAACTGACCGAATTTCTAAAATACCTTTTTCTCTGCTGTCATTTTAAAACTGCTTATCTTGAAAAATCCAATTTGGCTACAAAATAGCTGATTCCATATCATCTCAAAACAAGAGGTTGATTGAGATATGTGTATCAAACCAACGAACTTGACTTGGAGAACACACTATGTATTTTCTGCAATCCACTCAATATCGGTATCAAATGAAATTTTTTGACTGATAGAATACAGTACAATGGCTTTATTGTAGAGAAATATTCTAATGAAACAGATAATGTACTAAAAACTAGAAAATAAAATGAGTAAAAAAACTTTTTAAGTTGAACTGTTTATTCGTGATTAAACATAATAATGTACTAAAAGCTAGAAAATAATTAGGAAAGTAGCAGTTAGAAGTTATCACACCTCTCCTTCATTAGTCTAGGGCATTGATAAGACTAAAATGAAATCGTGGGGCACGTTGGATTTCCATTATCCACAATTAGTGACTTCATCATATGTCCCACGATTTTATTTTAGTCTTATCAATGCCCTAAACTAATGAAGGAGAGGTGTGATAACTTCTAACTGCTACTTGCCTAATTATTTTCTAGCTTTTAGTACATTATTATGTTTAATCACAAATAAACCGTTTAACTTAAAAAGTTTTTTTACTCATTTTATTTTGTTTTGCGCGCTGGTGGGACACGTTTTCTTTTTGAGATAGTTTTCTTGGGATTCTAAATATAAAATCATTATCGGGCACAATTTTCATTCAAAATTCACTCACAACTTGCAAAAAAAGTATTGTTCTAAGAAACAGAATACATATTCGATTTTTTTTACATATTCGATTTTAGTTTTTGAGGCGTATTTATTCCTCCTGCAAATTTACTATCATTTTCATTTCACAAATTGGTACACGAAGCTGTTGTCAAGGCGAAATAAATCAAATTTTGAAAAATCTTTTAGACTGCCATTTGTAGCACCACATACTTTCGGAACTATTTTAGCTATGGATGTTTTCGTGATTCTAAAAAAATATCCACAATAATCTGAACGATATTCCAGAAGAAAGGCACACCATTTCTAGTTTCACTCATGTAGGTATAGCATTCCTCATGAGTGTATATTGCGTTGTATTTGTGGAGCAATTAAATCCAACAGTTTTTTCACTTTTTCCGGTGTTATTCTCAACACGGCTCTGTACTCTCGGGGATCATCATCGTAGAGTTACTTCAATATTGTATTTGTTGCTTCTTTTCTTTGCATCCAATTCCTGGCCCGAATCCTTTTTTCTTTCGTCTTTTTCCGGATAGTACCTTCAGTTAAAAAAAAATCAGCACAAAGTATTTTTAAACACGGCCAGCGTGTGTTTCGCGATAAAATTGTGTAATGATAAATTCAACTGAAAACCTAAGACGAAAACTGCCAATAAAGAAGTCGATTTCGCATCAATCATCTGACAAATTCAGATCTGTTTGCTGTTTCTGACTATTTGATGGACATTTGAAGAATCGCCTGGCATCTCTGGTAAACCTGTGTCATAGTATCTAGTTTCTTGCCAGCAGCTCACATTGTGTGAACGGACAAGGCGAGTCAACCATTTGTCAAGCGAGTTCACCGGGTCAGTAGCTGCTCATTGTGAAGTCAGCTACTAGCAACGTATAAATGGGCCTTAAGGCTAAAAGGAATAGTCCGATTTGAGCTGTCTTCATTTCATTATATTTCCTGTATCAAACATGTATTTCGTGTTACGAACAAGCATGTTAGTTGCAAGTACACTGGATTTTTTATACGTTCTTTGCGTGATATTTTTTAGGCTATTCGCTCAAAATTACGCGATTTTTTTTATACGATTTGCTTGAAATTACGCGATTTTTTTACACGATTTGCTCGAAATTACGCGATTTTCGACTAGGTCTGCGCTTTCAGCGTGCCCACGCAGAATTGCGAGTGCACGCACAAACGCATACACAACGCCGGAAGCACGCTCATATCAAATGCGTGCACAAACACGCACACGCAAACATGCACAAACATGTGCACAAAAACACGATGTGCACAAACACACAAACACCCAAAAACGCGCGAACATACACAAACACCCACACAAATACACGTGCACGCACAAACACACCCATACATGCGCGCACACAAACAAGCACAAACATAAACATCGGGCTGTCGAATACTCGGCTATCCGGACTCGCAGCTGACCGGTATCCAGTACCCGACCAAACCACTATCCGTTTCATCACTAATTTCACGCTTACAACTAGCGTCGGTAAATAATTACTCCTGCAGGCATACTACAGGGTGGGCCATTTAAAGTGAAAGGATTTGTTTTTGCAATAGCAAAGTAAAGAAGTGGAATTTAAAAAAAAAATTTTGAAATTCATTTATTTTGGTCCAAGGAGATTTGTTCTAACTACTTTTTGATTATGATATTTCGTAAATGACCGCCTCTGGCCTTGACCGCAAAATGTGCCCTTTTTTCGGCATTTTCCATCACTTTGCCCAATGTTTCGGCCGATATGGCAGCAATTTCTTGTCGGATATTGTCTTTCAGTGCAGCCAGGGTCCTTGGTTTACCAGTGTGTACCTTGGATTTTAAATATCCCCATTAAAAAAAAAGCCAGGAGGCGTCAAATCAGGTGATCTCGGTGGCCAGTCATAATCGCCGTTTTTCGATATTAATCTTCCGGGGAACATTTCGCGCAATAATTTGGTCGTGGCAGCCGCTGTATGGCATGTAGCGCCGTCCTGTTGGAACCAGTAATTGTCCAATTCATTTTCACGAACAAATGGCAATAAAAAATCGGTTATCATTGTCCGATAACGCTCCCCATTCACGGTTACCGTTGCTCCATTTTCGTTTTCAAAGAAGTACGGGCCGATGACTTTATCGGCATAAATGCCATGGTTAAAATTGTACTGAAATGACGCTTCCAACGCGGTATGACATTTGTTAATCTGACATCTCTGTCAAAAGTTATGGGGTTGCCAGATGCTTCCACTTTAAATGGCCCACCCTGTACACAACCCTCACTGCACCGTTTCCATTAGTTTCAGTGAATAAAGGCCCATTTATACGTTGCTAGTAGCTGACTTGACAATGAGCAGCTACTGACCCGGTGGACTCGCTTGACAATTGGTTGACTCGCCTTGTCCGTTCACACAGTGTGAGCTGCTGGCGAGAAACTAGATACTACGGCACGGGTTTACCAGGGATGCCAGGCGACTTTTCAAATGTCCATCAAATAGTCAGAAACAGCAATCAGGTCCGAATTTGTCAAATGATTGGTCCAAAATCGACTTCTTTATTGGCAGTTTTCATCTTAGGTTTTCAGTTGAATGTATCATCACACAATTTTATAGCAAAACAAACGCTGATCGTGTTTAAAAATACATACTTTGTGCTGAATTTCTTTGAACTGAAGGTACTATCCGAAAAAGCAGAAAGAGAAAAGGATTCGGGCCAGGAATTAGATGCAAAGAAAAGGAGCAACAAATACAATATTGAAGGAACTCTACGATGAGGATCCCCGAGATTACAGAGCAGTGTTGATAATAACACCTGAACAAGTGAAAAAACTGTTGGATTTAATTGCTCCACGAATACAACGCCAAGATACAGTCATGAGGGATGCTGTACCTGCAAGAGTTAAATTAGAAATGACATTGATGTGCCTTTGTTTTGGAATATCGTTGGGATTGTTGTCGATATTTTTTAGAATCTCGAAAACATCCATAGCTCAGATAATTCCGAAAGGATGTGATGTTATAAATGGTAGTCTAAAAGATTTTTTTTTAATTTTATTTATTTTGTGAAATGAAAATGATAGTCGATTTGCAGGTGCAATAAATACGCTTCAAAAATTTTAATAATGAATGAAAATGTACTTTTTTAAATCGAATATGTATTCTGTTTCTTAGAACAATACTTTTTTTTGTAAGTTGTGATCTGATAATGATTCTATATTAGAGATTCTCAAGAAAACTATCTCAAAAAGAAAGCGTGCCCCGCCAGCGTGCAAAACGAAATAACAATTATTTCGTTTAGAAACTATGAGGGTTTTATTTGTTTTTCCAATAATTTTGAAGTCTATAAATATCTTCACATATTTTCAAATATCTTAAAAATAGAGACATTTCATTACATTTGGCATCACTGATTCGAACGCTAAATTCTGTTTTTGACGTTGTGAAGCATGCAAGTGCGAGTAAATTCAAAAAACTTTGAAGTAGCTCGCACGCCGGATCACACATGACAATAACTGGCATGATGTGTTCACACGGTGTGAGTAGCTGCACTGCAGTAACTGACTAGACCGACTCGTATGCTTACTCGCACCGTCTGAACCCGGCTTAAGTTTCGAATGCAGCAAGGAAACATTCATTTCTATACAAACTGCCACAATACATGGATGCTTCAAATTAATTTCCAAGTGACGATTTCCAACGTCGCTTTTGTTTGCAGAATGAAAGGAATCAAGGCCCTGATGAAGAATATCTAAATAAATTTCGTTGTTGCAAATGTATTTGTTGCTCTTCATCGAACCACTGAACTCAACATTCATATGAGCATTAAATGTTTTGCTCAGCTGAGGCGAATATGGCACTGCCGAACGATTTTCCATGTCAATGTATGTGTGTTAATTTTCATGAATGATTGTCTGTCTATATAAGTTTTTAGTCGTTAATATATTGGGCATCCACCTAAGGTTGCGGTCGTGTCGTTGGTGAAATCTTTAAGAAAATGCATTATACATTTTCCGTCTGCCATGCAAGGCTATAAAAGTTTTAGATTACCGCACGGTCATGATCCAATAACAATATCTATCACCTGAACAATATCGAACAATCACCTGACCTGACCTGAAGGCAATTTTAAGTTGTTGAAATTTGAATGAAAATTTTTATTCGATGTTGTTTCAATACTTAGTGGACATAGTCCTGTACCTAACTTAACTATTCGTCTATTGATGTTCTTGCATTTCAACCAAAATATCATTCAGAATATAAAATAATTATCAGAGACTATTCTCGTTCAAGATACCTGTATAGAATATAATACTACACAGAACACACAATAGAGCGTGTTTATTATTATACTCGAAAAAATAACAATTTACACTTCACAGAAATGGAACACTAAGCTCAATGATTGGAATTTTTGAGTAAATTACACAATCGATCCTCAGGGCGTATTTTGTCGATTATCCAAATTAAAAATGTGCATATGAGGTAATCCTAATTTTTTGTAATTTTGCCATCCAGCCGAATAAATTCAGCAAGGTGTGGATCCAAATACATGTAACGTTGTAATGAATCTCATTCTACATTTTATTATTTTTTTTGTTTGAACACACTTTTTGTAATATCATGACAATGCATGTGTTTGGACCTGGCAATATCGAAGGCTGCGTCGGCGTTGCTCATGATAGCATCTGACATGTGAGTATATTTTTCCTCACACCGCTTCAGGTTGTTTAGAATCGCAGTCGTTCGCTCTCTACCTCTATATCGTTCGCAATTCATTCTACGTTGAGATGGTGAACGTTAGGAACATTAGAAACATTAGTACCATTGAAGAAGTAGATGGAGAGTGTCGTTTGAACGGTGGGAGTCAACGATGAATTCCGGATTGTTGTTTCTTCTTCGAATCACAAATTCTCGCGTCACTGTGCAGTCGCCTGCCATAACTCCAGCAGTGTATCCAACTACATACGCATTGAATGGTTATTGGCGCATGTGAGGATGAATGTGTTCAATGAAGTGAACTTAGTGCCATCTGTCATTTAACAACGTAAATAAATTCGCTCTCTTTGACAAACTACGGGTCGAATTTTGAATATTATTTTTTTTATTTGAATATTATTTATACCAAAATACTAAAATCGTGATTAAAAATAGGAGATGGGGGTAAACCTTTGAGGTTATATGTATTTTTATGCCAAATTTGAGAAAAAATTGAAATCAAAATTATTTAGATTTTTTTTGCATAGAGCCACCCTAATCGGTATTAAACATATAGTAATTGGTATCCTATCGGTATCATATATAGTTTACGTCCTATTCTCATGCCTACCAAGTTTTTCGGAGGAGTTCGACCATGTTTTCGAGCCGTTTCGGAGGAGTTCGACCACGAACATCGTGACACGAGATTTTTATATAAATTTATATATAAGATATATATATATATATATATATATATATATATATATATTATTTTTTTCATATTAAATAGAAGTCATGTAAAGGGTGTGTCACATCAAATTGCATCACGGAAAAAACGCTGTAGAAATTCGCCCAGTAGACCGATCCTTTTGAAAATTTTAGACAGTAAAATAAAAACTATTAAACAACTTTTGCCATTTTCTTTTTATTCATACTTCGAGCCCAAGCCCGTATGCTCGCACCTTCCTCTTTACCCCGTCCATAAGGTTCTGTACAACGTCAGGTTGTAGTTTTTTTTTAACAGAAATCCATTTTCTCTTGAAGTCCGCCTCCGATTTGACAACTTTTGGGTTCTTCCGGAGGGCCTGCTTCATAATCGCCCAATATTTCTCTATTGGGCGAAGCTCCGGCGCGTTGGGCGGGTTCATTTCCTTTGGCACGAAGGTGACCCCGTTGGCTTCGTACCACTCCAACACGTCCTTTGAATAGTGGCACGAAGCGAGATCCGGCCAGAAGATGGTCGGGCCCTCGTGCTGCTTCAATAGTGGTAGTAAGCGCTTCTGTAGGCACTCCTTAAGGTAAACCTGCCCGTTTACCGTGCCGGTCATCACGAAGGGGGCGCTCCGCTTTCCGCAAGAGCAGATCGCTTGCCACACCATGTACTTTTTGGCAAACTTGGATAGTTTCTTCTTGCGAATCTCCTCCGGAACGCTGAATTTGTCCTCTGCGGAGAAGAACAACAGGCCCGGCAGCTGACGAAAGTCCGCTTTGACGTAGGTTTCGTCGTCCATTACCAGGCAATGCGGCTTCGTTAACATTTCGGTGTACAGCTTTCGAACTCGCGTCTTCCCCACCATGTTTTGCCTTTCGTCGCGGTTAGGAGCCTTCTGAACCTTGTATGTACGCAGGCCCTCCCGCTGCTTGGTCCGCTGGACGAATGAACTTGACAAATTCAGCTTATTGGCGACATCTCGGACCGAACTTCTCGGATCACGTCTAAACTGCTTAACTACGCGCTTGTGATCTTTTTCACTGACGGAGCATCCATTTTTGCCGTTCTTCACCTTCCGGTCGATGGTTAGGTTCTCGAAGTATCGTTTTAGTACTCTGCTGACCGTGGATTGGACGATTCCCAGCATCTTACCGATGTCCCGATGTGACAACTCCGGATTCTCGAAATGAGTGCGCAGGATTAATTCACGACGCTCTTTTTCGTTCGACGACATTTTTCCAAATTTACGAAAAATTGACATTGAAGCATGGCCAACGTGATCTATACACTCTTATCTGATTATAACATTCTACAGCGTTTTTTCCGTGATGCAATTTGATGTTACACACCCTTTAGAAAATTTTAAAAATCAGTCCAAGATGGTGAAACTATTTTTGACAAACTTTGTGGAACATCGAATTTTTATGAATTTTTGAAAGTTCGATTTTTTGTATGTGAACAATCATTTTTAGTCAGAAAGTTATGAGTCCTGATGTGATTTTAAACAAAAAAGCTCTTTATTAATTTCCTTCTAAATGCAGCCATTCTCGAGGTATTTAAACAAAATATTTCTAATTTATTGTCTTGTTATAGTAAATAGGCCCTTTTAATATGTTTGTCATATACCGTCATATTCATGAAATTTCATCAATTTGCTTATAATTCCCAAATACATCATTATGGTAAAAATATATGTTTTAGGCGATATTAAAAAATATTTTCTTTCATCCGAATACAAACTTTTAACATATTATTCGTGTTGCACAATAAAAACATAAGCAGTTTTTAAAGTAGAATTGAGATCCCAACAACACAAATACACCATGAATCGAGTTCGGTTCTCACTCCCGACATTCTTGAGACTAATGTGACGAACCAGCCAAAATGTGTTGAAAGTCACTATTATAGAAAAAAAATACCACAATGGACTGCAACCAAAATTTCTCATTTCTTTCTCGTTGTTTTTACGCTAATCATCTATTGTTTATACTGAGTACCGTTATCCATTATTCATAGAAGCACTATATTAATTCGTGAGCAGGTTCACCAGACATCAAGATTCGTTAAGAAAAAGTCTAAATTGATACATGGCTGAATAAAGTATAAGATAAGTATGTTTCCTTGCTGTGGGGACTGAAAGCAGACAAGCGACCGCAAAGAGTTAAGCAACTTTGCATACTTGAAATATTCAGAAAAGAATTAGACTGCTTTTTGGAAAAGACCAAAAATTTTCTCTTGGTTTTTTCCAAAAAAAAACATAACTCAAAAACTTAAATACCTATGAAATTATGATCAAAGAATGAAATGTAGGCAATTGTTCAAATTTTCATTAAAAAAATACCAAAACTTTTTTATTAATTAACTTTATTTTTTAACTAATAATAATTTTTCACAAAAACGTATTTTTTTAAATTCTCAAAAAATTATATAAATAGCCCTTATAATCTCCAACAAGTCATCCATACATCGGAAGATGGGCACTTTTACAGGGAAAAAGTTTTTCTAACAACAACTTTTTCATGTTGTTAAAAGTGAAGATAGTGATATAGTGTATTCCACAAAGTTTCAGATCTTATTAAAATATGAACTTTCGTCCAAGATGTCAACTTTCTTTTTTATAGTTTCTAGAATATAAAGCATTTTTATATGTAAACTCTCGCGTTTGGCATGTTCTTGGCATGTTTCTAAATAAAAAAAAATAACAGAGCATGTAAATAACGAGTTATTCTTTCCAGCCAGATCGAATATGTAATCAATGATATACCCTTTGATAAGAAGAAATACTGTAGAATATTTCAGTACTAATTAAAGTAAAATTTAAATTTTTAGAAATTTGTTTTCAAGATATCGAATAGTGAGTTAATTTTCGATGACGTCCGATGACAGGTAAGGTTTACTTCTAAACTCTAAAAGTAAAGCTCATCAGTGGTTAACGTGGTTAACGAAAGTTAACTCGGTATTTTATATCCTACAATTACTTTTTTTTTTGCAACAGTCAATGCTAAACATAATTACGAATAAAGAAGAAGCCGTTCAATCGCGTGCCAAAACGTTTTCACTTCATTCATTTGTTTCCGATGCAACGGTTCAAGGGTAGTTTTAATATTAATTGACGTTTCCATTGGACCGTCAAATTGGCGTGAAAATGGAGATTATTATAATTGTAATGGAGGTTCTGTTAGACAGGTGTTACCAGCTCAGTTGAATCTACTATAGCGTATATGTTTTAGTTACATACACTGACACTAACGGTGCTCCCGTGGCCGAGTGGTTAGCGTCATAACTAACATGCCGGGTGTTCGGGTTCGATTCCCGTTCTGGTCGGGGGAATTTTTCGTCAAAGAAATTTCCTCCGACTTGCACTGTGATCACGCGTATTCTAGAGCTTGCCACTCAGAATGCATTCAAGGCGTGTTATTTGGCATAGAAATCTCAACTAAGTACTAATAAAAATGACGCAAGTAATACTACGTTGAGACGGCGAAGTTCCTCTAGGAACGTTAGTGCCATTGAAGAAGAAGAAGAAGACACTAACACTTACACTGAGTATTCGGAATATAACGAGATAATTAGTCCATGTCGTAATCGGTGATATTTCTTATTTCTTGAACATCATTTATATTTATGAAAGAATTTCTGTTTCTTTAAATAACATTTCTTGCGTTATTTGTATAAGTACCTTGTTAAGATGCCGATACGAATAACTCGTATTAATTGTTTTTTTGAGTAGCTAGTTCCGGAGTGTTCGTTTACAGTATTGGTGGCTAGGTATGAACATGATGCGGGCCACATTAGAATTTTCATTATAGCCGCGGGCCGCAATGATTTTTTCTACTTTACTTTTTTTAACTCATCTTTTACTTTAAATTAGAAAGCATTCAGTACTATACCTATAAAATTCATAACTCGAGAACAAAATGAGATAAAAACCCAAATTTTTATTGAAGGTATAAAAGTATCCAGAATTAACATTTTTGGCAAAATTGGTCGACCATTCACACGCAGAGTCGAAAACGCTAAGGCCAATCGTAAATCGCTGCAGTTTCTCGATATAATTCTTCGACGATTGGTAATTCCAATGAGAACGTCCACAGGCACGCTCCTTCCAACTTGACCCAAAGTGAATAAACCGATGAATTGGCCTGGACCATTGTACATTAAACTCGTAATTAATGCTCGTTTTTAAATCAGTAAAAATATAGATAGTTTCTCATGTCAGAAAAGTACATGCATGTAACATATAGAACAACAGCAATTTCTCCCTCAAATGCAACCCGTTGCATATAAATAAAATGATAGAATAAATATACTTTTCAAAGTGTTATGGCTCTGAAAAAATTGTAATGGTCTTGTGTTTTGTTCTGTCCAACCGCTGTGTATACATGAATCGTTCAAAATTTTATTTCAACACAAATAAGTAAAAGTGCGAGACAGCTAGCTTTAACCGCTTAAATAAATCGAGATTTCAAACGAGACTTCCAGCCTTCACCTTCTTTTGCGATGTGTGCATACCGTATGTAAAGACCAGCGATGCGGCGCTGATCAAGTGAGCATGCAGTAGAGAACTTTTTCTGAACAAGTCTGTCGCATCATCAATCGTCGATTGGCGCGGGTGGTAGCATTGGTCTCAATTTATTACGGAAAAACATTGAAGGTCCAGAGCTCCGATTAAGGCAATAGCTATTTCTGACCAACTTCTGTATACAAAATTCTCAAATGTCATGGATAGTCACTGAAATTCTTGACAACACCCACGCAGTTGAGATTCATTGCCTTGGCACCTACCAGACACCACACGCTTTTCGCGATACTTTTACCTTCAAAACGAAAAATTTCAATGACCGCAAAACGAAGGAACTTATTCGCTAGCGCTGAGACATGTTAATGTTCGGCTGTGATTATCGTTACGCACAAAATCACGTTTCCGAAAATTAAATATTATACAACACTGAAAGTGCAACCAATGCCTGGCCGCAATGCACCGGACCTACGACAGTGAAAGGGTACATGAATTATGTAGCAGTGGAACGGTTTCGTTTTGGCCGTTTTATCCACTGAGATCTAAGCTACAAAGTGCCTTTCGATTTCTTTTACACTCTAATGCACATGCAGAAATCAGAGTTTGAGTATGTTGGTCAGTTGGAATGATAAAATTTACGATTTTCTCTAGCGAGTGAAGTCTAATAG
Source organism: Toxorhynchites rutilus septentrionalis (assembly GCF_029784135.1). Lineage (NCBI taxonomy): Eukaryota > Metazoa > Arthropoda > Insecta > Diptera > Culicidae > Toxorhynchites > Toxorhynchites rutilus. The sequence goes on from NC_073745.1 coordinate 125,117,306, forward strand.
CTACAGAAATAACTTACGATCGGGAGGCCCAGAAAAAGGGAGTGAAACTAAGGCACGACTCACGGACGCGTTGCGATGTCAGCAGTGAATTTGTTTTCTGTTCCGATTCGTCCACCGGGGATTTTGCAAGTGTCGTTAAATGTAAAGTGTCGCTCGGAACGAACTGCACGCCGTGTCGTTTTTTATGGAATAGATGGGAATTCCAAATTTAGATGAGGAATTTAGGAAACGTGTGTTAGCTTCCATTGCAAATGATGTTCGTTCACAATAGCGAACTATCACGTGAGTCTAATACAGCTGCGAAAATGGCAAGCGTAGTGAATTCGATTCTTATATTCCATGCAACGAAATATGAAATCTCAATCACATATTACGCAAATCAAATGTTTATAACGAATTATTATACATAATTACATACTGTAAACAACTTGTACAGAAAATACTGCGTGTGGTATGCATCATGGGGAAGCCTGCATAGCAGAGATTATTCTCCCGCTTTTCTAAATAGCTCAAGAAGCTTCCCTATTTTATTTGCTAATTCTTTAATTATTGTTCAATTGCTCAAATATTGCCACTATTTTTATTGTACTTTAAAAATTTGCTAGGCCGATTTCCCGTCTTATGGTATATTGAAAAGGGGTTATCCAAAAAGTAGTAGACGTTTCTGACCAGCGTGACGGTGAGCGGAGCTAGAGCCGCACTGCAATAGAACATCCTGTCACCCTCTAAGTGCGTTCAGTGATTATGGTTTTGTTGGTAAAAAATAACAAACCAATCTCGTACCATCGCGAGCTTTGTAGGATATACGAGAATGAAATAATGAGTGAAAGTAATGTAAAGCAATGGTGTATTGATTTCAAGAAGGCCCGCACCAATGTTCACGATGACGGCTAAACTGCTGAACGCCCTTCACAAGTGACGGGATTACAGCGCACATTTTCACTAGTCGCAGTGAAAAAGTAAGCAAAATTCGGATCTCCTGCTACCCTAGCTAAATGCGTATTAAGTGTGGGAATCGTTTGGCACAAAAACGGCGACCGCTTCCGCGTTTGTCAAAAAGATCTGCTATTTTCTTGACAGCCCTTGTAGAACACCATAACGGTCTTAAAACTACGTCCGACACATTTCAAGCGAAATTTGAGAACTGATTTTTAAAAAGAACTTGTTGTATTATATGACACTAGCTGACCCGGCAAACTTCGTTTGTGTTTTGTAATCAATACCTTCAAACATCCACGTTTTCTTACTATGAGCAAGTTCATGGGTCCAATCGCAGAAATGTTCATTGATTGATCTTCTAATCGACCCCGTTGAATTTATCTTTTACTATAACAATTCTAGTAAAGGGTGTGTCACATCAAATTGCATCACGGAAAAAACGCTGTAGAAATTCGCCCAGTAGACCGATCCTTTTGAAAATTTTAGACAGTAAAACAAAAACTATTAAACAACTTTTGGCATTTTCTTTTTATTCATACTTCGAGCCCAAGCCCGTATGCTCGCACCTTCCTCTTTACCCCGTCCATAAGGTTCTGTACAACGTCAGGTTGTAGTTTTTTTTTTGAACAGAAATCCATTTTCTCTTGAAGTCCGCCTCCGATTTGACAACTTTTGGGTTCTCCCGGAGGGCCTGCTTCATAATCGCCCAGTATTTCTCTATTGGGCGAAGCTCCGGCGCGTTGGGCGGGTTCATTTCCTTTGGCATGAAGGTGACCCCGTTGGCTCCAACTCCAACACGTCCTTTGAATAGTGGCACGAAGCGAGATCCGGCCAGAAGATGGTCGGGCCCTCGTGCTGCTTCAATAATGGTAGTAAGCGCTTCTGTAGGCACTCCTTAAGGTAAACCTGCCCGTTTACCGTGCCGGTCATCACGAAGGGGGCGCTCCGCTTTCCGCAAGAGCAGATCGCTTGCCACACCATGTACTTTTTGGCAAACTTGGATAGTTTCTGCTTGCGAATCTCCTCCGGAACGCTGAATTTGTCCTCTGCGGAGAAGAACAGCAGGCCCGGCAGCTGACGAAAGTCCGCTTTGACGTAGGTTTCGTCGTCCATTACCAGGCAATGCGGCTTCGTCAGCTTTTCGGTGTACAGCTTCCGGGCTCGCGTCTTCCCCACCATGTTTTGCCTTCGTCGCGGTTAGGAGCCTTCTGAACCTTGTATGTACGCAGGCCCTCCCGGTGCTTGGTCCGCTGGACGAATGAACTTGACAAATTCAGCTTATTGGCGACATCCCGGACCGAACTTCTCGAATCACGTCTAAACTGCTTAACTACGCGCTTGTGATCATTTTCACTGACGGAGCATCCATTTTTGCCGTTCTTCACCTTCCGGTCGATGGTTAGTTTCTCGAAGTATCGTTTTAGTACTCTGCTGACCGTGGATTGGACGATTCCCAGCATCTTACCGATGTCCCGATGTGACAACTCCGGATTCTCGAAATGAGTGCACAGGATTAATTCACGATTCTCTTTTTCGTTCGACGACATTTTTCCAAATTTACGAAAATTTGACAGTGAAGCATGGCCAACGTGATCTATACACTCTTATCTGATTATAAGCGAAAGCTGAAGATATAATTCCTAAAAATTAAATTTCTACAGCGTTTTTTCCGTGATGCAATTTGATGTGACACATCCTTTATTTCTAACCAAACTCATCATTATAATAGCAGTTTTTTTCAGACATAATTCTCGTTCAAGATTTTTCAACCACTTGCAAATAACATGTTTCTCCGTTACATGAAATAAATGTTTTATACAGAAAATATGATAGAATAAAGACAGCCCTAAATCGTTAAATTCCTTCTTCGAGTTCTGCCCTTATTAACACATCCGGCGATCCTTTTTTTTGGTATAGATAGAAGTAGATATAGGAGTCCGTTTCATCACGTTAAAATCCATTTCCAGTTTCGAACAAAAATCAATTTAGCTAGCGCAAACATCAAATGGACTAACAGTCACTATGTAATTGTTGAACATATGGGAATTTAATTTTCAGAATTTTCCCTTTTTCCTTCAGAGTTTACCGAAATTTTTCAATTGTCATGTTTGGTTGGAATATTTCCGGTTGAAATATGTGTAATATTTTTATGGATCATTCCAGAGGAGGGAGGGATATCATACCATTAGAGAAACATTTATTGCACCCTAAAACCTTCACATGACATATTTGGCTCCATTTGCTTGATCAGTTTTAGTATTATGCAGAAATTTGTCTTTCATTTGTATGGCAGCTCCCCCTTAGAGAGGGGGTGGAGCCCTAAAACCTCCACATGCCAAATTTGGTTTGATTTGCTCGATTAATTCTGTAGTTATGCAGAAATTTATGTTTCATTTGTATGGCAGCCCCACCTAAGAGAGGGAGGGCCGCAATTTATAGATACGATAAAACATGTAACATGTACACAATTCCGGCTTTGTTACAGCTAAAATGCTAATGAGCCTAATTAAAAATAAACAAATGGGATAAAAAACAGTTCCATGATAATTTTCTGAAACCGCCTCTACTTTAATAAGCGATGGTCCAGTATTCGATGTTATGAAAATGTTTAGAATGCTAATAATCAGGGAGGCCCGCTGTATGTTAAGTAACCAAGAAAATCGTATTGCTCAAAGTTTTGTGAGCATATAAAGAATAGTTGGATCTCCCACGAGATCTTTCAACTATTTCCATTTAGAGATTTCATTTCACTGGACACGGTGATATTTTTTCTCGATATTTCAAGTTGTTTTTTTTTTCAAATGGCTAAACAAAAGTGTCATTTTACCGATAAACTGTGTCAGAAGCACCCATTTTTCACAAAAAAAAAACCTTAGGATTATGAGGCCAACGGTGCATATTTGATTCGTGAGTGTCGGTGACTCGAATCAGTATTTAGATTTAGCCATTTTGTTGAAACAGAAGTTTGAAATCAACAATGAAACATTACAGATCGATCTGATTAGGAAAAGCATATCCAAACACCGAAACATTGCTAGAATATTCGATTGGCATCCACATCCAAATCCATGCTGAACTCTGTGGTGTAGAAATCCAGCAGCTCACAAAATTTGGGTTGCAGAAGGAGCTCTTGCGCTTAATACCTGTGGCTTGTACTTCTGTATTATTGCACTTGATGGTTCATGACTCTGAAACCGCCAAAAAATCTCATGTGCTCGTAAAAAAACAGAAGCCATCATCTCCGGAGTATTTTCACCGCTTGGATCCCCCAAGAAATATGTTAAATAAATAAATTTCACGCTTTTTTATGTATTTATATCACAAAGAATCACGATCCTTCGATCATAAACGTTGCTGTGACAGGTGTCCTGATTTTTCAACTCTGACCAGATGGTATCCCTACCATTACACCAAATTCGTTTTTTTTTTTGTATATCAACCCGTAATATTGTAGTTGAGCGTTATCTTGTTCAAATACTATTTTTTAGGACTGTACATTACCGTACATGTGGTCAAGCTACTTCTCATAAACTGACAATTTATCTTACAGTACGTAAACGCCATATCACGCTTGCATGTAGAACAAAACCCAAGCTAAACCATTCTCTTCCCAATATTACACCTGAAAAGTTCTGCATTTATTTCCGTAGATCTCGCCAGTTTGAAAACTTTTATATTTAACTTTTATATACCCAACTCTACATTCAAACTATCCTCATAAAATTTTTAGAGCTTGCCATGATAAACATATTGCGATGCAGAACTTGTCAATATCTCAATCCTACTCAAAGTTATTGATATTTCTTCCTCAGAACGACCTTTTCATTTGTAATCGTTCTTTCTAGGGCAAACATATTTTTTTTTATTGGCGAAATTTGAAAGGGCATATTTGACTTTTAATGGAAGATTTTCAAAACTATGTTATTATATGTATTTTGACTGAAAAATCATCAATAACTTTGGGTAGGATCCAGATATTGATATGTTCTGTATTGCAAAATGTTTGTCTTGACAAGCTCTATTAATCTTCCGAAGACAGCTTTGATGAAGAACTTTAATTATAAAAGTTAATTCGAGAAAAACAGTTTTTTCATTGTAACCCTAATGTAACTTTGATTTTTTCGGGCTTCGCTATACTGTTGCATACTTTTGTGGATCCCTCAAATGATAATTTTACTCTAATCGCATCCTCCTCATTATAGTTTTCAATCAACCTCTTCTCTTTGATACTTAAAACTTTTCCTTTTGGCATTTTGAAGTTGTGAGCTTAAATAAATCAGCAAAAAAAAGTCAAATCGAAACAACGCTCTCTGTGAAATCTGGAAAAAATGAAATTCCACCAATTAGAATTTTGATTATTGCAACAATTAGATAGTTAATAATTCCAAAAAAATTGTATTTGACTAGTTTGACTCCCTGTAGGTTGTTCAATATATATTGTTTGCTTTTTCCTGTAGGTGAACTTAGTACTACCAAAGAGTAAACAGCGCAAAAGTAGACGGCTTTTACATTCGCGCTATTTTTGCTGGCATTTGGCAGATATGTTCGCGTAATGCTTCCTTTACAATGCAGGCTTTTAATCGCATGCGAAATACTCACTCGCGATATTTTTCAATGCAGCTCTTTACAATGCTTAGCCATATCGCGCGATAATCTGTCAAACCTGCATCCCTCTAATCATCAGGGGTTAGACATCAATTGAATATAGGATACCCAAAATCAAAATCAATATGGCGTCATTTGTTTATCAACATATCATTTACGAGGATTGAAATCGAAAAATGCGCTGCTTTATTCTAACTGCATGAGCGATTTTCATATTTCGGTTTCACATGGAGGTGTTCACATTGAAAATGGAGTTTAAAGTTAGCCACTATTCGACTATATAACCGGACTGAGTTGTAAACAACAGTAATTGATAGAACCAAAATGTCAGTGAACCGCAGCAATATTGGGTACACTGGCAATATGACGTTTGACGTTTTTAGTCGTACCCCTGCTAATCATACTGTCATTATTTGTTATGGACAAGATCGTACTAGATTGGTAGAACAAAATCATATCGCTAGAAATGTGAATGGAAGTATAAAACTCGAAATAATTAATAATTGAAAAACTAACGAATTCAATCAAATATTAACAAAAATGTGTAAAAATAATTATGATTATGCAGCAATACGCTTGCAATAAGTGATCGATTCAGCTCTCACTTTATGAAGCGTTTCATATGTACAGAGTTGAACATTTCTTTCGATATATCGTTCCACACATCAAGCATATTTTGTTCCACCTGTCTGATGTATATAGTGTCTCCTATCAAAGCAACGCGATTTTCGCAGCCAAAGCTTGGAGAGCTCTATCTTTTTTCGCACTGTCATGGGTGATTTCGCGCTTTGCTCTGATTGGTTGACGAGTAAAAATCGCGATTGAAGGAAAAAAATCGCGCTCATCGTGGATGATTGTAAATCCGGCATAAGCAGAAAGAGAGGTACGATAAAAGTTGTTTGACTTTCTTCCCTTTTGTCAACTGAAGCAAAAGTATGGAGTTTTGGCAATTTAAAATGATTTCAAAAAAATTATTTATATGTTAAAGAAAATACTACTTACGAAGCGTATAGTCTACCCAAGCTCAAACTCAAGCTCTATGTTAAAGAAAATATTACTATTATACTATTTTTACTGTAACATAGGAAGCATGAAATAATAAGTAGGAAATTGCAGGCAAAACTGCCCATCAAGGTCAATTTAGCTGCAAAATCTGGAGATTTCGTCATGTTTGACGCACTGTTCCGCATTCATATCGAGAGCCAGTCACATCCAGGTTGTATTGCTACTGATCACTTATATATGCAATCAGTACCAGTAGTTGAGCTTCAACCCATTCCCTTCCTATTTTCTTCTTCGAAAACTATCGACAAATTCATGCTGAAATCCTGTGATGTCTGGAAACAGTTATGTGTCACAAATCACTCTGCACTGCTGAAAAAGACATGGTTGTACTGAAAAAAAAAGTTTGATGACAGCCAGAACACTGAGACCATCTAACTAGTCTTTGAACAAGACTTCAAAGAGACTGCAGATGGATTTGAATGCGAGATTTTGGGATGTAGAAGGGAAGGAAATTGTAAATCGTTACATGACGTCAATGTATTTGGGACGTTCTCAAACATCAGATATCAACTTGCAGCTTTTAGAGGATGCTTGGGAATTATATATTTGAACAAAATTTTTCTTGTATCGATGGATGGTACCAACGCGAATTGGTCACATTACGCGAGCTGCAAATGGACATTCGAAATGGAGAAGAAAAACTTTTGAATTTGGGTAGCTTCGGATTGCATATTTTACAGGGTTCACCAAAGGATGGATGGATTCAATAAGTTCACAGTACTTTTTACCAAAAATGGTCTTCTGTCTCTCGTGTGGAAACCCCAACGTTTTTTTCTCCTTAATACCGAATGTTTTTATGATAACATGAATGAGAAAACGATTGTGCTATGTCACAAGTTTATGATGCTATACTATATATTAGGGTGGCAATGGATGTATGGAAAAAAATTCACCATCGAATTTCAAAAACCGACCATGTACATTTTGTTTATTGGCCCAAAAAAATTATCTCTGCAAAGTTTCAGCTCAATCGGATATGATTTAGGGGTGCCTCAAAGCGCTCGAAGTTTTGATTTTATCATGCTCGAAAATCTTCCATTCGTAAAGGAAATTTGGAAAATCGAAATTTTTTTCCGGTGCCAAATGACTTGAAAATGCATGAAAGTCGCTGCCACCCTACTATATATACTTCGGAAGATAGCATCAAATGTTGAGCTAGTGAATTCAACGAATTCGAAATTGTCATTCTCTTTATCTAGAAGACAAAGAAAGTCAGGAGAAAGAAGCTTTTACGTCAAATGATTCAGTTAATTGATCCGAATCTAAATAAAATGATTAATTTTCTACTAGTGTTCAAGGCCTCTTTCAAGATAACTTTGAACTGTATAAGTAAATCATTTTTTTTATTTTTTACGGCTCTTCTCAGTCGTCGTTTAACTCAGTAAAAAATTACAAACAATTATTTATTGCGAAATATTGACAGACGTCCCTAAATTTCATTGTTTAAGCTAACTAAATGTCTTAGGAGGCTAAAATACTAATAAAGAATTTTATAGTCTACATCTGGAGTTTTCCTGAAAAAATACTGGAAAACTAGCGATCATCTGGGATTTTTTCGGACATCTTGTTTTATCAACATTGACAGACGCACATTCTTACATTTCATCTATTGCATTGGTTACATTGCAAAATGTGAAAAATTAGAGTGCGGTTGGAGAACATATGGCCGGTGTTAAGTCAGACCGGGCCATGTGACATTTTTACGATTTCGAGAAAAACGAGCTTGAAGTTTGGTGCTATAAGGGGTTTTATAGAGCATTCGAAACAATTTCGATACGTTATTTCTACTGCACTTGTGATATTACAAATCTGGTTAATGTGGTATGTAGTTTACGAAATGCTTAACCTAATGCTAACAATAACTCGAAATTTTCAATTTTGCGACTTGGTCCCCTCTGACTTAACACCGACCATATAGAACTTGTCAAAATCTCAACTTTACATTGATTTTTTTGATTTTTGATTTTTTTTTCAAAGTCTTATATTATGTAGTGTCAAATATGCCCTTTGAAATGCTGCCAATAAATATTTTCTTTCGGAAACAACGGAAAGAAAAACTTATATTATGTCAAGTCAAATGACCCATTCCAGCGTGACGTGACAACGATTTGACTCACTAAAAACTCGTTTTTACTCGTTTGTATAAATCACACGATTTCCAAATGGTAAACGATTTTAAAGTGAAATTGAGAAAATTCTCTACAAGAATCATCAGTTGGAGAATATTTTGAAAGATAAACGTAGATTCCTGTATACTCAGTTTTCCAAAAAACTCGCAAGAACATGCATTTTGACGGCATGCATTTTGTGACGTGACAACGCGCTCTGTACGAATAAACAGTCTCCACAAAGCGTTGTCACGTCACATAATCCATAAATTGTATTAAATAAGAATTTCACGTATTGTAGCGAGCGAAATACTATTTTTTATGTTTTTTTGTTACTCTGAATACTCCTTACTTTCCTCTGAGATCTCCCCTTCCCCTTCCAAAAGCCCATCCTATAGGGGAAGGTGGTTCTAACGCAACCGGTGGTCCTGAACCTACCCTCTTTTGTATCTCAGGAACGGCGCTTCCTACTGAATTTTCAATAGTGTCAAATGAAAGGTGCCATAACGCTAACAATTTGATAATATGGTGACATTTTTCTGGATCTCTTCATTCTAACGTTTTTATGCCATTTTACGTTTTCATTCCTTCAAAAACAGAGAAGAAATATATTCGACCTGTGTGCAAAATAAGTTCTATGTTCTTTTAGATTGTGAAACATTTCAAAACAAATCAATTTTAATTGTTTATGGTAATTTCATCAACATAAGCTATATAAATTGAATCTACCTGTTACCTGTAATACACGGTATGCCGTTATTTGAGAAAAGTCGGGATGGTCCTAAACCGACCTTCAGTTTTTATATCGTGATTATATCAACACGTTTACTCTGGCGCTTGCCATCAATGGCTATCACAATCCTGGTTCATCGAGTGGCGCTCGCTACAGGGGGAACGCATTTGATTTTGCTATCAGAAACTTTTGATAAGTTTTTCGTATGCATCTGCGCACATGCAACGGCGTTTATGCTTGCGTGTTGAAGATGACTTTGACTTTGACGTTGACTTTGATCGTTGATCGTTGATGTTTGCGTGTACATTTGTATGTGAACTTTCTTTGTATAACTCCACACACGTCGATCTAAGGCTAAGTCCTTCACACTAAAACATTATCTTCTTCTCACTTAAATACTATCTCTCACTATCAAACATTATTCTTTTTCTTTATTCCTCTTCGCGCACCCATGGATATATTCTCACATTACCATTCACGACCATATTGTGGGATTTCAAGCCATTCCCGGTTTTTCGTATCCGCTTTTAACAAACCGGAAGTCAGCATCATCGATTCCAAAATGGCATCGTAATACAATATTCGACTTCCGCTGGTGAGCTCATATCGTATGGGTTTTCCATATTTTTTAGAATTTTTATTTTTTTTTTATTTCACTACGTCTTTAGCTATAATGTTGCACAGACTGAAAACTCTTATAATATTTGCATATACTACCATCAGCAAACCAGAAGTTGAAATAAGATAATATATTATATATTGGAATCTACGATCATCTGTATGTTTTGAAACGGAACTGTAAATAATTAAATTAAATTAATCATTAATCCAAAATAACAAAAAATCAGGTGTTGCACGACACAGATTGATTTGACTACCGACAATCCAACTATAAAATATTCTACAACTGATGATTGTTGTTGGAAATTTTCTTAATTTTACTATAACATTGTTTAATTTTGTGTGCTTTATTCATGAAAACGCAAAAAAGTATTTGTAATGAACCAAAATGTTGTTACGTCACACTGGAATGGATCGTATACTTTTCGTGACGTGACAACAACTTCTGGAGACAGTTGATACTCCTCTATTTGTGGACCGATCTCAACTAAATTTGGTGGGTTGTTGACCTTCATTGTTTGCTCAGAGAAACCCAAGTATAAAAATGTTTGAAACTATGTTCTTCTGATAAACTAAAAAAATGCTCTATTTTTGTGACGTGACAACGCTTCAAAATACCTGTTTTTCAAATGATTGTTTCTCATAAATTACATAATGAAACGTAGGTCTACTCACGGCTCTTCAAACAGCATTTATTCACTCATTCAATGGTATACAGACATTGAAGTTTGGTCAAGCATGTGCAGAGATATTTCAAGAAACATGAACATAGTGAAAACCTAAAGTATTTTAAATATAATTATGTAGTTTTTTAAACTCGCCTCTCTCAAAGGTTGGTGCATACAAATTGAATTTGTTACAAAAAAAATATGATATAACTAGTGCTTATTCAAATAACGTTTTCAATTTTCTCCTAAAACTAGATTTGAAATTTGGTTCTCTGATGCATGACCTCATGGAATGGGTCAAATATTCAAAGGGCATTTAATGCTCGCGAAAACCTTTTTTTGCTTGCTTCGGAAAGAACGATGATCAAATGAAAATGGCGTAGTTTTGGGGAAGAAATATTAATAACTTTGAGTAGAATTGAGATATTGACAAGTTCTGCATCGTAAAATGTTTATCTTGGTAAACTCTAGAAATCTTATGAAGGCAGTTTGAATGTAAAATTTGAAATATAAAAGTAAGAGCAAAAACCCCAGTTTTTCATGTTTACCCTAATCTGATTTAGAACAAAAGCGCTAAATCGATTGTATTGAAAGATAGAAAAAAATTTGTTCTACAAGAATGTTTAAAATAACTGGGACCATAACATTGTCGAACTATTTTTTGGTCACCCTATTTTTGACAACATGAAAATGAGCGCTGTATCATATGTAACAACTTTGTCGAAGACAGTTTTTGTTTAAAGAATAACTGTTCAGCCCTAGATGCGAATTTTCACCTAAATACGTTCCTCGGACCATTGTGCAGTGGCATTTGTACCTAGTATCTCCACCTCATAGAGTGTTTCATCTGTCACTATTAGTACGACGTCATCCGCGAAGCCAACAATCTCCACGCCTTTGGAAAGCTTCAATATCAGCACACCTTCTTTTCTTCTTCTTGATTGGCTGTAACGTTCCTAGAGAAACTTCGCCGTCTGAACGTAGTATTACTTGCGAAATTTTATTAATACTTAGTTGAGATTCCTATGACAAATGATACGCCTTAAAAGAATTCTGAGCGACCAGCTCTGGAATACGCATGACCACAGTGCAAGTCAGAAGAAATTTCTTCGTCGAAAAAAATCCCTACCAGAACCCGAACCCCCGAACCCCCGGGAGCACTTCAGCTTACCGTTATACATAACATAAAGCCGGGTTCAGACGGTGCGAGCAAGCATACGAGTCGGTCTAGTCAGTTACTGCAGTGCAGCTACTCACACCGTGTGAACACATCATGCCAGTTATTGTCATGTGTGATCCGGCGTGCGAGCTACTTCAAAGTTTTTTGAATTTACTCGCACTCGCATGCTTCAAAACGTCAAAAACAGAATTTAGCGTTCGAATCAGGGATGCCAAATGTAAAGAAATGTCTCTATTTTTAAGATATTTGAAAATATGCGAAGATATTTATAGACTTGAAAATTATTGGAAAAACAAATAAAACCCTCATAGTTTCTTAACGAAATCATTGTTATTCTGTTTTGCACGCTGGCGGGGCACGCTTTCTTTTTGAGATAGTTTTCTGGAGAATGTCTAATATAGAATCATTATCAGGCACAATTTTCATTCAAAATTCACTCACAACTTGCGAAAAAAAGTAAGGTTCTAAGAAACAGAATACATATTCGATTTAAAAAAGTACATTTTCATTCATTATTTTAATTTTTGACGCGTGTGAATAAAATTTTAAAAAGTCTTCTAGACTATCATTTAAAGCATCACATACTTCCGGAATTATCTTAGCTATGGATGCTTTCGAGATTCTAAAAAATATCGACAACAATCTGAACAATATTCCAGAAGAAAGGCATATCAATGTCATTTATATTATCACTCTTGCAGGTACAGCATCCTTCATGAGTGTATCTTGGCGTTGTATTTGTGGAGCAATTAAATTCAACAGTTTTTCCACTTGTTCAGGTGTTATTCTCAACACTGCTCTGTAATCTCTATAAAATTGTGTAATGATACATTCAACTGAAAACCTAAGATGAAAACTACCAATAAAGAAGTCGATTTCGGACCAATCATTTGACAAATTCGGACCTGATTGCTGTTTCTGACTATTTGATGGACATTTGAAAAATCGCCTGGCATCCCAGGTAAACCCGTGCCGTAGTATCTAGTTTCTCGCCAGCAGCTCACACTATGTGAACGGACAAGGCGAGTCAACCAATTGTCAAGCGAGTCCACCGGGTCAGTAGCTGCTCATTGTCAAGTCAGCTACTAGCAACGTATAAATGGGCCTTAACTCTCCTTTGGCAGTGGCCTTATAGAATTTCAGATCCAAAATCTATCTTCACATACGTTTCGTCATCTATCAGCATGCATCCATCGTTCTTCGTCAAAAACCTTGTTATACAGCTTCCGAGCGCGTCTTCTGGCCATCAGATTTTACTTCAGCGTCCTGTTTGGTTGCTTGCAGGCAAGGAAATTACGAATTACGACTTCTCGCATATGGTATTCTCGAATGGTACTTCTGCTAGAATTATGTTTTTGGAGATGACGTAGTCCGAGAGTTCCGAGTTTGCCTTAATTGTTCTTAGTACCTTCACCCTTAGTTTCCGATCGTAAGTTCCACTACGACGCGTTCTCTGATCCACCGAACAACAATTGTACGTTCACGGAAACGTTTCAGCATATCATACATGGTCGATTTAGCAACTTTCAGCGATTTCATGGTTTCATTACCTAACCACGCCTGATTTTTAATGTAGATGTCCAAAACCGAATTTTCTCTCTCGGCTGTAAAACTTTTTCAAAGAAAAACGGATCGAAGGAAATTTTAACCGTCGTAAGATACATGTTTTTCAAGCAATTTGCTGCCAAAACATTTCAGATACGTCCTCTACGACCGCTTCTATAAAATGGACAATGATCCTGGATTCTAACGTAATCGAACCTCAGTGTGTAGTTCTATTAGTTTAGTGGTGTTAGGGCTTCTACATAGAATTGCTCGATGACCGCACGCATCCTAGAATTCTCTTTTTTTACGTAGACAATCAGGACGCCTTGCTCATTAGGCTCTTGAATGTCATCTGTTTGAGCAATCGATCTGAACATTTATGTACAAGCTAGTGAGACAAACTACTGTAGAATAAAAACCCTCCCCACCCGCGTATTTAGAAACGACTAAAAAGCTATAGCCCAACGATAAACTAAAATGTAGCCTGTAGACCACGATATTGCACAACGAATAAAAGCCCAACGATAAACTAAAATGTAGCCTGTAGACCACGATATTGCACAACGAATAAAATGATAAAACTTGTATCACAATTTGCTAACTACGTGCTCTCATTTGCTTACAGCCTGTACGATATCCGAAGTCAATATTTTTCATTATCAGCAATGAATTCAGCGAACGTTTCAACTACTATGGCATGCGAAGTAAGTACCCAGTCGTTCATTCGTTAGACCGCATTATCACAACATTTCGCCTCGTTATAGCGGTGCTGGCCCTGTACCTTACCCAAAAGCTCAACTACGATGATGATACGGCTACCGTGATATATCATGTTTTCACTAGCCTGGCGTACTTCTTCCCTCTGATGGGTGCCATCCTCGCCGACAGCTGGTTAGGCAAGTTCAAAACTATCTTCTACCTGTCTATGGTATACTGCATCGGAAGCACACTGATAGCACTTGGGGCAATACCGCCCCTCAATCTACCAGCCACGTGAGTACATTTTACCCTGTACCATCATCCTTCGGAATGAATTTAATCGAATCTTCGTTGCAGAGCGATGACTGTACTTGGATTGTTATTCATAGCAGTAGGATCTGGAGGCATTAAGCCTTGCGTATCGGCGTTCGGGGGAGATCAATTCAAACTTCCCGAACAGGCAGTTCAACTCGCAAAGTTCTTTTCGTTGTTCTATTTCGCGATCAATGCAGGTTCACTGATCTCAACGACGCTAACTCCAATTCTACGCGAAGATGTCCATTGCTTCGACAGTCCCGATTGTTTCTCGCTTGCCTTCGGGGTACCAGCCGTACTTATGATATTTTCAATTTTTGTATTTGTCTGTGGCAAATCAATGTATAATATCAAGAAGCCTGCCGGTAATATGGTTGTTCTGGTATTCAAATGTGTAACGAATGCTTTGTCAACGCGGATGAAAGAACGTCACTCCAATCCACGTGAACATTGGCTGGATTATGCCGAAACTAAATACGGTCGACAAATAGTTTCCGATATAAAATCGCTAATGAAAATTTTGATACTCTACATTCCGCTGCCAGTATTTTGGGCGTTATTTGATCAACAGGGCTCCCGGTGGACATTCCAGGCAACGAGAATGAACGGCGAAATCGGTGCATTCACTATCAAACCAGACCAAATGCAGGTCATCAACCCGCTGCTCATTCTTGCATTTATTCCTTTTTTCGAAAGTCTAGTATACCCAGTTCTGGAAAAAGTTGGCATTAGAACGCCCCTGCGGAAGCTTTCATTTGGTGGTATCCTGGCTGGTGCTGCCTTCGTCCTGTCCGGGTTTGTTGAAATCGCCTTGGATAAAACGAATGCTGTGATTCCCGCGGCGACCGAATCTCAATTGCGAATTTTTAACGGAGTTCCTTGTGATTACCACTTCAAGACTGATATACCCGAATATAGTCAGTTCACCGTACAATCACTCGGGGCATTCGAAGCTGTACATGTTAATACCATGCAGAACACAACGTTCCGATTCACAGCAGAAACAACCGAATCGTTCTGTGTGCAAGCGAACATTTCCACGATTTCCGGAACATTCTATTTAAATCCAGGACATGCCGTCAGTTATTTCATTAGTCAGAAATCGAATAAAACGACTCTGCTTGAGTTTGCAGACTCAACTGAGAAGGATAAACGTGGATTGCCACGAATCAGAATACTCGGAAACACAAAAACGACCAACAATTTAACCCTGAAGAATAATTGGATCGTTGATGCGCATTATAATGTTTCACTCGAAAGCTTTGATCAGATGACGGTTGCAGATGGGGAATACGATGTATTCAGCGATAATGGAACGAGACGAATTGGGGCACTCAAGCTTGAGCTTGGAGGAGTTTACACTGTTATACTACATGAAGTTTTGGAGAATGAATTTGTAAGTATTATATGCGGCACCCAATATTTTCTAATAATGATTTCATGTATTTATTCCTAATAGACACTTCAACGACACATAATAACACCCCCCAACTCGCTGCACATGCTATGGCTCGTTCCCCAATACGTTGTAATCACGGCCGGCGAAGTAATGTTCTCGATAACAGGTCTACAATTTTCATATTCCCAAGCGCCCGAAAGTATGAAATCAGTAATACAAGCGTTCTGGCTGCTGACGGTCGCCATAGGGAATATGTTGGTCGTGTTTATTGCTGAAGCAAAATTTGTCCACTCGCAATCGCTCGAATTTTTCCTGTTTGCAACACTTATGTTCCTCGATATGGCCTTTTTCATGGTTCTAGCCGCACGCTATACATACGCCGAAAATGAAGATGATGTTGAATCGTGTAACGTCAAAAAACTCGATAATAGACTGGATATGAACCCGTCCAAACTTAATCAGGATCCAATGGTGAAAGGGTTGGAAAATGCTAAGTCCGCCTATACAAACGATGCTTACGAGAAGACTGAGAGCTGTGAAAGTTGAAAATCCTAATCTCATTTTAATTGTATTATTTGTATATTTTAATCTGCCAATATTCAGTTATTGAAGTGATTCAAAGCAACAGGTCTGTCTACGAATAAGTTTGTTAATAATACTATATCTATAAGGCCAGAAGATATATTACTAATTCATGCAGCAGTGCATATATTTTAATACTACCTTTTTATTTCCGCGTTCCCTAGGTTACATATCACATCCTAGCTATACCGTATGCATGATAATGTTTGCACCATCGAACAAATAATGTTCCCGTTTCGCCCGTTTCAGTGCATACAATGCTTTGGCTTTCTTTGCCTGCACGGAAGCTGTAACTGATATCATAATAGGCTGCGGGTAAAAGAACCCGATCTCCTTAACTTGACAGTTGCACCATAACGAAGTGGCAGCGTATTCGTAATTTGTCCCAAGCGCAAATGTCGCAAGAAGACATTTCAATCACTGGTGAACCGTGAAAAGGGTCTTATGGCGGGTTTACATTAGGGAGATCTATAGCTATAGATGGATTTATTCACGTGAAAATAGGTGTAAACGGGTGAGAATAAATATGATACACTTATTCGAGGTATATATAACTTGAATAAATTCAGCATATGTAAACGCTTGTGAATTTCTCACTGGTGAGAAATCACTAAAGTTGGATGCAGTTCTACTTCAGGTGAATAAATTCACCGAAGATATGAATATATTCATTATAGAAGTTCACGCTAGTGTAAACGGTTGATGCGATTTCTATAAATCTCATCATATTTCTTCACATGAATATATCCCTAGTCTAAACCCACCCTTAGGTTACAAATAGTGACGACGTTTTAGGGTAAGGTGACATTGCCTAGGAGTACGCACGAAAATATGATTGTACGAATAGAAACAAACAATTTTGTTCTATAGAAGCAGACGAATTCGAACGAAGCAAGGAGAAAGCAATGTAACCACACCAATACAACTCAATGTGGTTGTTTACTTTCACTATTGCATACAATTCGTACGACCACTTTTCTGCATCCAGTGTCACCGCCGCCTTATTTACAAATGCGAATAAACTTCGCCTAATTCCCCACCTTATAGTGTGGGCTTTGGAATGTTGATGACAAGACGGGTCTATGGTACTAGGTGAGGCCGTTTCGTCACTAAGTTGGTTAGGGGAGCGGTATATGAAAACAGTACGGAAGAAAGCAGAAGGGGAATTTTTTTCCTTGAAGTGTGAAAGAGACAGACTGATCACGAGCGAGCTTGGGCACAAGCGTATTGTGTTTCGTTTACAAACAAAACACAGTAGACTTCCAAT
This sequence comes from Toxorhynchites rutilus septentrionalis, assembly GCF_029784135.1. Lineage (NCBI taxonomy): Eukaryota > Metazoa > Arthropoda > Insecta > Diptera > Culicidae > Toxorhynchites > Toxorhynchites rutilus. Next base: position 125,135,032 of record NC_073745.1, read on the forward strand.
ATGGCTGAAGAGTGGTTTTAGCAAGTTGGCCCACCTTAGGATATACTTCTACGCGCCTTGGTTGAAGGATGCCGGATTGAAGTTTATTTACAATCATTCTATTATGTTCAGCCCATGATACACTATTTGTTCGTCGTAGCTAAATTTGATGTTTTCAATACCTTGCCTATAAGTGATAGAGTGCAGTAATATTTTCTAGCTTTAACGGGTGGTCAATTTTTTTGCGTATTTGTTTAGATCAAACAGGAAATCTGGTTTACTCAAAAATGTTATCAGCTGTAGAATAGACACAGTTCACGGTAATTACTGGACAGTTCAAGTCAACGCATCATACCAACACGTTTCGCTCTCAGCAGTGAACTTAAGCGCGTATAAATTTAAAACCGTTTACCATAAAAATGGATATTTCGTGCATGCCCAACGAGGTAATATTCTTCCAACATTCTGATTTCAACAAGACGAAAACAATGTTGCTCATTTTAGGTGCTTTGTCGCATATTCGATTTACTACCGTGGAGCAATCGGAAGCGAATCTCGCTGGTATGCAGTCGATGGAACGAAATTGTCAATTCTGACAGATACTTACGCCAGACAAAGTTGGTGCTATATAACTATTCCAAAGTTCAATTTTTCTCAGGCGTTGAAGAGGAGCTACTAAATAAACAAAAGGTTATCGAATTTCACTCTAGCGCGATGCTCGATACCAAGGAGCTACTATTGACAGTGGCACAAAGTTTTCCAAGTGGTGAAGCAGCAGTGGAATGTATAGATCTGTTTCTGAGATCGGACCATGAACAACTATTCAATCTCGTTATATCCAACTTGCCGAAACTGACGTGGTTGAAAAGTCTGAGAATACTAGCAAATGAGGCGTTGAAAGCCTACAAAGATGGGTTACCAATTCACAGTGCCATACTAGAGAAGTTGAAGCTAACGTTCTATCAAAACACACCATGCATTCTAATTACACCAAGGCTTAGATCCCTGGATATGGTCATAAGACATGCGAACGATATGAATGTACTGAGAGGAGTTAGTGGTCAACTAAGAGAGCTCACCGTCAATTTTCAATCAAAAGATCTTCTTGTTGAATTGTTTCTTTGTAGCTTTGAGAACCTGGAAAAACTACATCTTTCTATAGAAAATGATAAATATCTGCCGTATATTGTATCGCCATCTGCTGCAATTACTTGGGACGATATACAAATCTGTACGGGTTCAATTGGAAATCTAAGATGCTTGGAAGTTGTTGACAAATGCAACATGTTGAGGCACAATTACCTAAAAGTGTTCGTTTATGCTAAAGAATTAACACATCTAACGGTGAATTACATTCATCTAGATTCTATGGTGGTTGATTTTATAACCACATTCAGAAATCTGCAATATCTCAATTTGCGCGGATGTTCAACGACAGGGGAACCGTTGATTTTGGACCTTCCAAATCTCCGAGAACTACTCATGCCATACAAGCACTACTCAATGTTACCATGCACTAATCTCAACCATCTGAGAACATTGTCTTATAGCAGTTCACAGAAAAATCACGCTCATTTTGTGCAGAAAATTACGAAAACGTTTACAAATCTCGAGACTCTAAATTTGTTGAACTTCGATTATGAATTGTCATCCGACTCGTTCAAACATTTGGATGAATTGAAATTCCTGAAAACGTTAACAATCCGGGATATGTCTGTCTCCAATCAAATATTCGCCAGATGCCCGCTGCTGTCAACTCTACGGAAACTGGAGCTAAAAACTGTCGTTACGGTAAGTGTTGACATGTGTCGTACTTACAAAATATTTAACTTACTTTCTCGTCCGCAGGAAATCTCTCTTCTGACATATCTTCCGCTGAAGATGCCCCATCTGTATAAACTCAACATAGAGAACTGCTTCTTTTACATCATCAGCAATGACCACTCTTCAGAGCATCTTTCTTTCGGAAAACTGCGGGAGAGGATGCCACGCTGCAGGGTTTCTACTGTCGACTCCACGGTTTTTACTAATGAACATTACGACCAGAATCCAATTTACATTCCCGGTTGAAAATTGAGCTGTGCTCACGAAGATTATTGCAGGATTTTTCAGGATACGTTTTTCCAAAGATAATTTTCGTGAATATTCAAGTCGTTTTTTCGGTTTAAAATTGAATGGGATAGACGTTCCAATAGGTTCATAAAAATTGTGGATTTTTAAAGATATTTTATCACACCAAAGAATGTTTTAATATGTGGATATGTAAATTAGGATAGATATTATATTTTTTAGACTGGGAATAGTGTTATACTTATGACAGACATACAGCTGTACTTGCGTTGTACTTCGAAAATTGTATGTCTGTCACCATGTACAGCGCTAGAACCATGCAAGCAACTCGGTACAATCGCTGTACCTGTACCGACCTATTTTTCCGCTGTACATGGCTACAGTTGTACACTGAGAGAAATAATTAGTAAATATAACGAATTTTTTGGTAAATACTACCAATCTATAGTACACATATGTCAAGCAGAACCATGATTCGGAAGCCCAATATCGGCTACATTTTCTCGCCGAAAATTCACGTATCAGAATTACGTCCTTATTATACCTCCGTATTGCCTTATGGGAACAATGAAAATGGTTAATACGCGCCTTTCTCACCAATTTTCAGATATGACAATATCCAAGCTTACTAATGTTATCGAGTAAAATATACTAATCTCTGGTAGGGATGCGGGTTTGTTGACAATATGTACAAAAAATTTGTACATTCTACTAATTTTGCATTACCAAATGTATTTAGTAGTTTTCGACCGAGGATTTTTCTAAGGGTACTGTGCGCAGCGCCATAGTGGTGGATAGCATGAACAAAACGAATCAAAACATTTGGTATACATTCTTTTTATTGACTTTCTCTTGAGTTAATAACTCAGATTGAAACATATTTGTTGTGTTCGATAGTTTAGACGCTAAATAAAAACCTTTTTCATTGAAATATTGGTGAAAATACAATGCAATAAATTCAAACTTCTGATTGTCAGTCTGACATGCGGTACAATGTACAACCAAAGTATGTGTGTCATGCTATCGTGGTACCTGTACAACGCTGTACACGTACAGCGCTAGTACAGTTGTATGTCTGTCCATGGTATTATTGGCGATCTAACGTACAAATCTACACCTAGGCGGCGCTGCGGTGTAAGTGATGATGGTTTCAAATTTTGCCATGTGAGCTTATGGAAGGTTTGTAGTTCTTTCCATAAATTACAATGTTATAATCATAATAGATTATTTGATTGCGATAAGTTTGTAAGAAATTTAATTCTGCGCAATTTTATATATAACATGTTATTTATTTATCTCTTTCAGTAGTGAATACTATAAAAATGTTGACAATGGTTGAATTAAAGAAGGAAATTCGAGAGCACAATCAAACACAAGTAGAAAAATGCACGATTCCTGCATGTGAGAACTACCTTGGAAAGCCCGGAAGTAAAATATACGTGATTTGTTTTTTGAGTTTTATGTTACATTAGCATCATTTTCTTAGTTCAAAAACAAAATCCAGCTGTCTCACCGATCGTTTACGTTTTGCGTTAGATCGCCAATCTGCTGTTTGATGCCGTTTGCGCCTATTGGCGATCTAACGTACAAATCTACACCTAGGCGGCGCCGCGGTGAAAATGATGATGGTTTTAAATTTTGCCATGTGAGCTTATGGAAGGTTTGTAGTCCTTTCCATAAATTACAATGTTATAATCATAAAAGATTATTTGATTGCGATGAGTTTTTAAGAAATTTAATTCTGCGCATTTTTATATGGACCTGTGGAAGTGTATATGGATACACTTCACGGTGGGAACGGAATGAAACGTATCTGCGATGACAACGGTACGGTGTCGACATCTGGATACGAGATTAGTTTCCCACTAAACTTATCATTATAATATCAAATTATCTTCAGTTGAAATTTTTATATGTGATTATTATATCACATGAAGAAAACAAAGTTTTCCACTCACATTGAAATGATTTTTTTATTTTAAAAGTGCTCATTCTGCCTGAAAACTTATTATCATCTTCGACGCTTCACTAACTCGTAAAACGTAGTTCAATGGCGTGCCGTTTATTTTGTTTCCACCGTGAGTGAAGTGTATTCGAGAATCAGGCCCTATATAACATGTTATTTTTTTATCTCTTTCAGTAGTGAAAATTGTATAAATATTGACAATGGTTGAATCAAAGACGGAAATTCGAGAGCACCATCAAAAACAAGTAGAAAAATGCATGGCTCTTGCATGTTAAAACCACCTTGGAAAGTTCGGGAGTAAAACATACGTGATTTGTTTTTCAATTTTAGGTTACCTTATCATCATTTTCTTAGTTCAAAAACAGAATCCAGATGTCTCACCGATCGTTTACGTTTTGCGTTAGATCGCCAATCCGCGTTGACGGCATTGAGCTTCGTATTATGAAATGAGGGAGTAGTTATGACAATATGGGTTTGCAGAAGAAATGAACACAACTATAAAATCAAAATTATGAATGAAAATTATTTTTCCCAAATCAAATTAGTACTCCATGTAAATAAAAATCACTTTTGCTTGCAAGTAGTGAAAAAATATCACACGCAAATTTAGTTTAAAGATAATTTTATATTGTAATGGTCAGTTTTGGTGAGAATATCTGAAAATTCATAGAAAATAATTTAAACTTGGGTCAGAAGAACGTATCTTTATTAGGCAAATAACGCCAAGAAAAAAATTTCATACAAATTTTAGCAGTTCAAAACTGCCATAGGGCCGACTAATCTAATTGCCGATCTAACGCAAAACGTAAACGATCGGTGAGACATCTGGATTTTGTTTTTGAACTAAGAAAATGATGCTAATGTAACCTAAAACTCAAAAACAAATCACGTATATTTTACTTCCGGGCTTTCCAAGGTAGTTCTCACATGCAGGAATCGTGCATTTTTCTACTTGTGTTTGATTGTGCTCTCGAATTTTCTTCTTTAATTCAACCATTGTCAACATTTTTATAATTTTCACTACTGAAAGAGGTAAATAAATAACATGTTATATTTAAAATTGCGTAGAATTAAATTTCTTACAAACTCATTGCAATCAAATAATCTTTTATGATTATAACATTGTAATTTATGGAAAGAACTACAAACCTTCCATAAGCTCACATGGCAAAATTTAAAACCATCATTACTTTCACCGCAGCGCCGCCTAGGTGTAGATTTGTACGTTAGATCGCCAATAGAAAATAGTTGGCCTCATAAAAACTAATGTCGTATCCAGATGTCGACACCATCCTTCTTCCTTCTTCCTCCTTCCTTCGACACGCCAATTCCTTCTGGATAAAAAAAATATTTCCGCCTGTCAGTCCCTTGTTACTGTCAGCTTACGATTTTGTCTACGCGAATTGGCGATCTAACGTACAAATCTACACATCTGGCAAACTATGTGTTGCATCACGAACAAAAAGAAAAATGAATGTCGATAAGAACGTGATGTCTATGTCTGTATGCCTATGATTCGCATTCTGCGCATTCATACATCAAGTAGATAAGGTAATAAAAACGAGATCTAATTGGCGATCTAACGCAAAACGTAAACGATCGGTGAGACATCTGGATTTTGTTTTTGAACTAAGAAAATGATGCTAATGTAACCTAAAACTCAAAAACAAATCACGTATATTTTACTTCCGGGCTTTCCAAGGTAGTTTTCACATGCAGGAATCGTACATTTTTCTATTTGTGTTTGATTGTGCTCTCGAATTTCCTTCTTTAATTCAAGCATTGTGAACATTTTTATAGTTTTCACTACTGAAAGAGGTAAATAAATAACATGTTATATATAAAATTGCACAGAATTAAATTTCTTACAAACTCATCGCAATCAAATAATCTTTTATGATTATAACATTGTAATTCATGGAAAGAACTACAAACCTTACATAAGCTCTCATGAAAAAATTTAAAACCATCATCACTTTCACCACAGCGCCGCCTAGGTGTAGATTTGTACGTTAGATCGCCAATTCCTTCTGGATAAAAAAAATATTTCCGCCTGTCAGTCCCTTGTTACTGTCAGCTTACGATTTTGCCGACATCCATCATCGTCAGTCTCTCCTCGACTGTCGTTTCGTAAGGTGTACCGTGCGTGATAAGAAATATTTCAGTTCTTTGGGATTGTAAATACAATTATTATATCCCATTTACCGCTATCACAACGAGAAACATCATCCCGTTTCAATTTCATCCCATATTAGCGAAGAATGAGTGTGATTTGGATCTTCTTGTGATTACATCTGTGTGACGTGTCTTCTAATATAGCTTGTGTGTTGTACCGAAAAAAGAATATATGTGTAATCGACAGGGTTTGACTTCAGGTATTACACAGATAAAGCGACGAGCCAAGCCCAAGCTTGTTTATTTTTGGTCTATTTCTAGGAAGATGAATGGGACACTGGCTGCATAAAGTCAAGCCGTGGAAACTATAGTGATAATATTTTTGCTCTGTGCGATTGAGTGACTGCAGAATATATACAAAATAAAAAGAAGATAACAGTGCAGTGCTGTTGAATGTCTAAGAAACCCAAACCCAACGTGCCTTGATTGTTCTCTTATCTCGTATTCTGTTAGATGATATATCAGTAAAACGGCGTTTACTAATACCTGTGGTCACAATTGGATTTCGGGCTGTTTGCTGACCGACAGATGTGTTAATAGTGCGCAAAGGTGTAACCAATCAGTGCAGAACTATATACTAGCAGATCGTACCCAAACAAAACTGCGATTCCGCCATGCCGAAATACTACAAGGTCGAGATCAACAAAACAGAATGGGAAGTTCCGGAGAAGTACCAAATGCTCACGCCAGTCGGCAGTGGAGCATATGGACAAGTGTGGTAAGTTTAGGATTTTTCGCAATAAGCTACGAATTCGATGAACCGATTGGTGAATTTATAACGTCACTCTAGTAGCTTCATTCACAAGTGCTATCTATAGTGAATACGAACTCTCACTCACAACCAAAATTATCTATAAACCGGCCCCACCACTACCCACGGTTGTTTTTACGAAACAGTCACTCCAGTACCATCACACGTGATAAATGAACAGTTTGTTGATACATCGAAAGCAAAAACTCTCATTCTCGTAGTGTATCCCAGGAATCAAGAAACTATATCGTGTTTATTTTGCTAATGTGAATGGGGCAACTTTATTTCCAATGCAAATCAAGGGGCGTTATATAAAGCTGTGCAACTATTATTGTTTGACCGGCAAATACTCTTCAACCAATTGTTTCGATTGCGAATAATGGTCAATTTCATCCGTGAAAACTTGTTCTATTTGAATTACGTTTGATAAAAAAATTCTTCGTCGCTTGTATTTTTTCTGTCATTATGACCCATTCCAGCGTGACGTGACAACGGTTTGACTCACTAAAAAAAGGGTTTTTCTCGTTTTCATGTATAAATCACACGATTTCGAAATGGTAAACGATTTTAAACTTCTACAGCCCAAGCCCGCCTATAGACGGGCTTCGCGAATTCTCTTTTCAAATTATTTTTACATTATTTTCAATGTTCACCCCCACTAGAACGTCTTTAGAATATTTTCATCTATAACACATACATATTGTTTTTATGCTGGCAGCTTTCTGCTAGGAGTATTTTATGATGAAAGTCGGAAATTCGAGATAGAAGTGGAGTAGGTTTTTTCAAATAAATAAAAAAACTTGGGCGGTAGAGGGTTAAAGTGAAATTGAGAAAATTTCCTACAAGAATCTTCAATTGGAGAATATTTTGCAGTTTTGCCAGCCCAATACTTTTGTGACGTGACAACACTTGTCTTTTTGCGGGTTCCGACTTTTGAACATTGATGTTGTATTTTCAGTTCCGTTTCAAAACATACAAATAAACGTTGTTCTATGATTTGTCAATGAAAGAAGAACGTTGATTCCTGTATAATCAGTTTTTCAAAAAGCTCACAAGAACATGCATTTTGTGACGTGACAACGCGCTCTGTGCGAATAAACAGTCTCCACGAAGCGTTGTCACGTCACACAATCAATAAGTTGTATTAAATAAGATTTTCACCGTATTGTAGCAAGCGATATACTATTTTTTATATTTTTATTACTCTGAATACTTCTTACTCTCCTCTAAGATCTCCCCTTCCTCTTCAAAAAGTCCATCCTATAGGGGAAGGTGGTCCTAACGCAACCGGTGGTCCTGAACCTACCCTTCTTTGTATCTCAGGAACGGTGCTTCCTACTGAATTTTTATTAGTGTCAAATGAAAGATGTCATAACGCTGACAATTTGATAATATGGTGACTTTTTCTGGCTCTCTTCCCTGCAAAACAAGTTCTATGTTCTTTTAGATTGTGAAACACTGCGAAACAAGTAAATTTTAGTTGTTTAGGGTATGTTCATCAAAATAGGCTATATAAATTGAATCTACCTGTTACCTGTAATACACGGTATGTCTTTATTTGGGAAAAGTTGGGGTGGTCCTAAACCGACCTCCAGTTTTTATATCTATTTATTTATTTATTTATTTACCATCTTTGGTCACAGACCACACAGACTATTTAGACATTCTTAATTCTATCTTTAAAAACTAGTCTACTTATGTTAAAATCAAAAATATCGTGCACATCGTTAAAAAGCCTACAGCATCTATCTAGCGGATTGTTATATCCGTATGTAGTACGGTGCCCTTGAACTCTGAGAAAGGAAGTGCTTCGGAGTTGGCGGTTCGGAACGTGAATATTAATATTTTGCAGTATGCTGCCGCAGTCGATGTTGTTGCTTAGTACGTCGTAGATGAACAGCCTTTGCAGAAAACTACGCCGGCTCGACAGAGTTTGGAGTCCGATGAGCGCGCATCGATGTTCGTAAGGCGGTAGATTGTCGGGATTTGTCCATGGGAGCCGCCGTAATGCACTTCTTATAAAACGTTTCTGGATTTTTTCGATACGTGTTACGTGCACACTGTGATACGGGGCCCAGATCTGCACTCCATACTCTAATACGCTGCGAACCAGAGAACAGTACAGTGACTACATGGCATGTACGTCGTCAAATTGCGCTGTATTTCTTCTCAGGAAGCCAAGCATGGAGTTTGCTTTAGTGACTGTCATCGATATGTGCTCGTTGAATCTCAATTTCCTGTCTAAAAGTAGCCCAAGGTCCTTGATAGAGCATACTCTCACAAGCGGTGACTCATTCATCGAATATTCGAACGTGACCGGTGTTCGACTTCGGCTGAAGGTGATGATTTTGCATTTGGCTGGGTTTGCCAACATTCCGTTCATCTTACACCACGATGACAAGCGTTCAATATCAGCTTGCAGAGCCAGGCAATCAACCGTCGTCTTGATAATGCGGTAGAGTTTTAGGTCATCTGCATACAAGAGCTTGCAGCAGCTTAGGTGGTCGCATACATCGTTTAAAAAAAGTATAAAGATGAGAGGACCAAGGTGACTACCCTGAGGAACCCCGGACGGTAGTTGAAACGCATTCGATGTGGCATCGTGAACCTTCACGAAAGCTTTCCTGGACGAAAGGTACGATTCTATCCAGCGAACAATCCACGAAGGAAGACCGAGGCGGCTCAGTTTTGTGATAGCGAGACCATGCGGAACTTTGTCGAACGCCTTGGAGAAATCGATATACACGGCATCAACTTGACGACGCTTCTCGATGGCACCAACCAGAGTGTTAGTGAAGGTCATCAGATTGGTAATGGTGGAGCGTTTCTTCATAAACCCGTGCTGAAATTCCGAGATTAACGATCGGACTGCCGTGTACAGCTTATCGTGTAGCAGTCTTTCCAGGACTTTCGCCAAACAGTCCAGTATCGAGATTGGACGGTAGTTTTCCACGCTGTGAATGTTTCCAGATTTGAAGATCGGGGTTATGGATGCTAGCTTCCATGACTCAGGAAAGACGCCGTCAAGAAGTGATCGATTGAAAATAAACTTCACAGGGATGGTCAATGATGCAGCACAATTCCTAATGAAGGAAGGTGGAATTCGATCCGGACCAGGACCTTTCGAGGCGTCAACAGAAGAGAGGGCTTTGAAAATATCGTCGTGGCTGAAGGTGATTTGCTGTAGACGAATATCAAAACTCGGCAAGTTATCGATGTATTCCTGCGGAGTCGGAGTCTGATCGACTTCGTAAACGGTTCGGAAGAATTCCGCAAAGAGATTAGCAGAGCTAGCAGCGTCAGAGGAGCTTTGACTACAGTATGTAACGTCCACTGGAATACGTGCAGAGCCTTTTCGGGAATTTACGAAATTCCAGAAAGATGATGGATTTATCTTGAAACTACTCTGCAAATTGTCAATGTACTGCCGAAAGCTAAGTTCATGTAAACCACTATACTCGGCTTCAGCCGACTGTACAGCAGTTTTATTAGCAGCTGTTTTGGAGCGGAAATAACGTTTCCGAGCTTTTCGCAGATGGTTACGCAGATTACGGAGTTCGGAATTCCACCATGGTTGTGTGAAATTTAGGGAAGGCTTACATCTTTTAACAGGAACGGTGTCTTGAATTATTTGATATATGTTGTCGTAGAAGGCAGAGACGGCTGCATCAATGTCAGAGAGGTCAAGAAGCTCTGTCCAATTCAACGAGCCGATTCGCTCGTTGATAGCGTTAAAGTCACACCGTGCAAAGTCATACTCACTGCGAGCTGCTGGAACACCGGGCGGGCGGATCTGGCCAGGCGAATGGACGTCAAGTTTTAAAAGTAACGGCTTATGATGATCGTCGATTTTTAAAATAGCAGATGGTGGATCAAACAGCTCAATACCGTCTGAATCGCTAACGAATACCAGGTCAAGTAACTTGCCATTCACATTGACTAGATCGTTGATTTGCTTGAGTCCAACGGACAAAATGGACTCGACAAGAGCAAGTTCTTGTTCAGACGATGCATTGAGTGGCAACAGGCCGTTGATGTCTTCTTCGAAATTCCACACTAGATATGGTAGGTTATAATCACCCACGACGATAGTTGAATCATGAGGCTTTGCCATATCTATAAGTTGTTGCACAGACTCGGCGTGTTTGGTATAAATATCCAGATGGCTGTTGGGACGAATATAGATGCAGCATAGGAAGAGCGATCGATGTAGAAGAACAATTTGTACGGCAATTTGTTCAAGGTTCTCACTGTCTAACAGATGCACAGATTTGCAATTAAGTCTGGGATTGACAGCAATCAAAACGCCGCCGCCGCGTTGAAATGAGCTGGTGCGAGAGTTCCGATCACAACGATAGATTGTATAGTTAGCTGCCAACTCGGTATTCGCAATGTCGGAATGAAGCCACGTTTCGGTGAAAATTACCACGTCGAAATCACAGGAGAGCAACGAGTGAAGCAAAGCGTTCGTTTTAGTACGTAAACCACGGACGTTTTGATAATAAATGGTCAAGAAATCACGAGTGCTGATTGAGGTTGGCAGAATTGTTACGTCGACGTTGCTCCCGGGTCGGCTATTGGCACAGGTTTCCAAAAATGCCGTGTGGAGGTGCCATTGTCCACGAATTCGCGAAATTCAATTCCTTGCGGCCAAGTAGAGGGGTCCATTGCCTTCATCTTCAGGTTTTGGTTGATTCCCAACTTAAACGACACAAACGTCAACGTGGTTGACGGTCGGCCCCTTGGAATAAGCGATTTTGCCACTACATCATCCGTCTGCAGACATTCCTTGGCGAGGTTTTGGATCTCCACTTCAGAAACTTCGGGTGAAATTTTCGAAAGATACAACCAAAATCTGTTATCTGATCTTTCTGTGGCTGCGATAGTTGCTCCGTTCGCCATCAAACCTGTACCACGAAATATTTTCGTTGGCCGTTCAGGTCGTTCGGGATCTTCGTCGCGGGCTCTTTTCGGTGTTGATCGATTGCCAAATTGAAAACGGTGAGGCAGGGGCGACAATACCGCTGGAGAAATTTTATTGAAGCCTCCTTGTATCTCCACTCTCAGCTCGGCAATCAAGCTGTCTTTTATCTCCGTCTTCAGATTATCGACAACCTTTTGGTACACATCGTTCAGTTCCTTGGTGGCAGCATTCATCGATGTTATCGTGTTCTTAAAGCGTGCGTTTGCCATGATGTCGCGACATCCTTTACACATCCAGAAAATAGCGGGATTTCCAGAGATTTCCTTGTATAATGTATCCGTTATTCTGGCGCATTTAAAATGGAAAGACGCTTTACAGAAACCACCACAGACAACTTCAGCAGATGTCATGTTTGATGCGCAACTATTGCAGATTTCCATTTTACGGAGGAGCAAAACAAACTGGCAGCACTGTAATACTTCTCGAAAAACACCACCTGGGCGCACGTATAGATGTCAGATGGTAATCAAAACACACAATAGGCAACGGAACGGGACGACGAAATAGAAAGAAACTATTCGCTCTGAGCAATTAGTGATCCCCGATTTTTGAAATTAATCGTTCATCAGCTAATCGAATAGTTTTCAGCAGTTTGTTATTCGATACGATTAATCGACCCAAATAATCGATTAATCGATTAATCGCAACACTGAGAGAAATAATTAGTTAGACTAATACCTAAACCTCATTTGCTAGAAAGCCATGTGGAATCAAAAATATGTTCATTCCGCCTGAAAATCAATTATTATCTTTACGCTCCCCTAAAATCGTAAACGAAGCTCAATTCGCGTTGACGGCATTGAGCTACGTTTATGAACTTAAGGGAGCGTCAAAGATAATGATTGATTTTCAGGACAAAACTGCAGCAGCCGTACGTTTTTTCCTCTCTGCGTTTGGATCGATTAATCGACGTAAATTATTCGTTCGCTTCGATTATTGGTTATGCAGTATTCGTTCGATTAATAATCGATTTCTGTAGGAAGTATTCGATTAATCGATTAATCGAACGATTATCGGGGATCACTATGAGCAATACGCACACTAACTCACGATTGGTATGTTTACGTTTTGCTCTTGGATGACGATGAGGGTGATAACTGCCGCGATGCGGAAAAACTGATGATGATGGATGTATGTGCGAGCTGCTTGTGGGTCTGTTTCGGAATCCGGAGTGAGAAGATGAGCAGCAGCGGGATAAATATATTATCAGATTGATACAGATGAATTTTTATGACAGTGGAAATTGATGATGAGATGATGAACGGATGATGAGCCAATGTTCTTATTTCGGTGGGCGGCACGGGGCGACAGTGTTGCAAAAAACAGTACAGGTGGAGAGCGGCGAGGTGGGAGGCTTTTGATATGGGGCAATGGCGACGGGCAGTTTATTTCGACCACACTCCAGCCAGCTCGGAAAAATATGATTTTTCACTTATCCTACCTGACTGGAATATTGCGATTTTTCGTAGGCGGTTTATTCGAGTCGTAGCGGATGAGCAGATGCAGCGCTGAGCGATGGTAGATGAGGAATTTCGATGAAACAACAATAAATAAACGGAACGATAGGAGAACACGACTCAATAGCACGGCAGTGATGCCAAGAATGTTATCGTATGTTAAACACGTTCACTCTAGCGCTTGCCATCAATGGCTAGCACAATCCTGGTTCATCGAGTGTCACTCACTACCGGGAGAACCCATTTGATTTTGCTATCAGAAACTTTTGATAAACTCTTTGTATGCATACGCGCACATACCTGTGCAAGGGCGTTTATGTTTGCGTGTTGAAGATGACATTGACTTTGACGTTAACTTTGATCGTTGATCGTTGATCGTTGATGTTTGCGTGTGCAGTTGTATGTGCACTTTCTTCGTATAACTCTACACACGTCGCTCTAAGGCTAAGTTCTTTCCACTCAAACATTATTTCCCTCTCACTTGAATCCTATCTCTCACTATCAAACGTTATTCTTTTTTTTTATTCCTCCTTCGCGCACCCATGGATATATGCCAACATTACCATTCACGATCGTATTGTGTGGTTTCCAGTCTTTTTTATCCGTTTTTAATGAACCGGAAATCACCATTCTCGATTCCAAAATGGCATCGGAATACGATATTCGACATCCAATACTACTTAGCAAACCGGAAGTTGAAATAAGATTATATCTTATATTATCTACGTTCATATATTGTTGATAAAACATAGGAGCTAGATGATGTTTTGAAACGGAACTGTTATTAATTAACTCAATCATGAATGCTCAACAGTCCCAAACAGCAAAAAGCTGGCAACAAGCCAATCTAACTATAACATATTCTCCAACTGATGATTCTTGTTGAAAATTTTCTTAATTTTACTATAGACGAATTTCATACCAACTCGAATGGCCATTGGCAGCACCATCTCAAATAGCAGGGGAACGTTGTGGGTGTAAAGACATGGGTCATTTAAGCAACTTTGCATACTTGAAATATTCAAAAAATAATTAGACACCTTTTTGGAAAAAGCCAAATTTTTTTTCTTAAATAAAAAAAAAATTATCACTTAAAAACTATGATACCTATAAAATTCATGTCAAAGGATGAAATGTAGGATTTTTTTTTTCTTTTTTTTTCTCAAAAACGTATATTTTTAAAATTACCAAAAATATATATATGAACAGCCCTTTAAATTTCCAACAAGTCGTCCATACATCGGAAGATGGGCACTTTTACAGGGAAAAAGTTTTTCTAACTGCAACTTTTTTATATTTTCTTTGAATAAAATACTACTAATCCTAATTTTGTTTAAAGTCAAGATAGAGATATAGTGTATTCGACAAAGTTTTAAATCTTATTAAAATGTGAACTTTTGTCGAAGACATCAATTTCCTATCTTTTATAGTTTTTGGAATATATGTCATTTTTGTATGAAGACTCCTGAAAAAATAATGTTTTGCTCGTAACATTTTTGTATGTAAATCTCACGTTTGACATGTTCTTGACATGTTTCCAAATAGAGAAAAGTTAGCAGAGCATGTAAATTGTGATAATTAATACATAAAAATGTTACGAATTAAACATTAATAGTATTTTTTCAAAGAAAAAAATGAAAAAGTTGTTGTTCGAAAAACTTTTTCCATGCAAATGTGCCCATCGTCCGATGTATGGAAAACTTATTGGAAATTCTAAGGGTTATTTATATTCTTTTTTTCAGAATTTTGAGAGCACATGTTTTCGAGAAAAATGAATTTTAATTTTCAAAATATTTTTTTTTCAATGAATTTCTTTTCCAAAAAATTTGTTGATAATTTTTAATGAAAACCTATGTCATTTCCTACATTTCATTTCATTCTTTCATTCTTAAACAATTTCCTATATTTCATCCTTTGACAAGAATTTTGTAGGTATCATAGTTTTTAAGTTATAAATTTCTATAAAAAATTAAGAAAAAATTTTTGGCTTTTCCCAAAAAGTAGTCTAATTGTTTTTCGAATATTTCAAGTATGCAAAGTTGCTTAAATGACCCATGTCTTCACACCCACAACGTTTCACTACTATCTGCGATGGTGCTGCCAACTCCTAGGACGAGTTGGCATGAAATTCGTCTATAACATCGTTTAATTTTGTTTGCTTTATTCATGAAAACGCAAAAAAAGTGTTTGTACTTAGTCAAAATATTGTTAGGTCACACTGGAATGGATCGTATACTTTTCGTGAGGTGACAACAACTTCTAGGGACAGTTGATACTCCTCTATTTGTGGTTCGATCTCAACCAAATTTGGTGGGCTGTTGACTTTCATTATTTGCTCAGAGAAACCCAAGTATAAAAAATGTTTGAAGTTATGTTCATCTGATTAACTAAAAAAATGCTTTATTTTTCAGACGTGACAACGCTTCAAAATACCTGTTTTTCAAATGCTTGTTTCTCATAAATTACATAATGAAACGAAGGTCTACTCACGGCTCTTCAAACAGCATTTATTCACTCATTCAATGATATATAGACATTGAAGTTCGGTTAAGCATGTGCAGAGATATCTCAAGAAACATAAAAATAGTGGAAACCCAAAATATTTTAAATATAGTTATTTAGTTTTTTAAACTCGCCTCTCTCAAAGGTTGGTGCATAAAGATTAAATTTGTTACAAAAAATTTATGATATAACTAGTGCTTATTCAAATAACGTTTTCAATTTTCTCCTTAAACTAGATTTGAAATTTGGTTCTCCGGTGCATAACTTTTTTTTTTTAATCCTGTTTTTAACCTAATCGAGAAATGAAGAAACAATCGAAATTAAATTAGTTTCGGAACTGTCCACTTATTTTTATCTTTCATGTTCTCCAGTTGTTCTCCAGATCTTTCGTGACCTTGGTGGCCAGTTGCTTTTTTGTTTGACCACAAAATTATTGGAGAACTTCCTACATTTGTGGTTCGCCAGCAATTTTCTATCAGTCGCGGCTGGGAGGGACTTTGAGAGGGTAGGCGGATTTCGGTACAACGTCTATCTTCAGCCGCTCTTTCTGCTGCTCAGTCCATTTTAGCCATGTACTTGTTCACAGTTTGGCCGGTGCTCCGACCTCCCGGCCCAAGGCGTGGAACGAACAGACTATCTTGCTCTAGGTTTCCCTCTCCAGCTTCATACTGCATACTATAGCTGCATACGTTAGAGAAAAAGATAGAATCGAGGCAAATATACAACTTTGAACATATCTTGACAGAAATCTATAGTAGTTTCAGGCAACGATCGGTTTCTTAACTTAACTTTCTAGTACAAAATCATAATTTTACATCCATCCCGAACACTAAGCGTGACGAATGGCACCTCGTCGAACTCATTCCACGTGTTTTGCATATTTGGTAAACGGTCGGCACGTGTATTCCCATTTCGCGGTTATTGATTGAAGCTAATTGTTGGCACAAACAAATATCCGCTTGAACCTTTGTGAATATTTTTTTCCAAATACAGGGCGGACTCGATTATATACAGTCTCGGATTTCTTTTCACTGTGTATAATCGAATCTAAAAAAAATTATTCGTTTTCTTTTGCATATATTTTTCGTTTCTTGAATATAAAAGAAGAATTTAATTTTTGATTCATCTCCTTAAAGTCAGAAAACACCTTTTTCAGATGAAAAAAAAATTATCCAGAATCCTCAATAGGTGATAACGATTATATTTGATGGAAATATCCTACGCATATGTTCGAATTTAATTAATGATAGAGTTATAGAATTTTTTTTGTTTCGGACTCTGTTGCCTAAAACTGACTCCACATCAAAAAGGACCCTGCGTAACACAACTTTGAGAATTTAGAATATAGTAGTGGAACATCTAAATCAATAGATTTAAATAACATTTTGAAAGTGAAAAACTTAGTAGGAATATTTAATGTATTTATTATTATAAATTTTATCCAAAAAAATCATATTAAACTAGATTGTTTCTATCAATTCAACTAATGTTCTCTAACTGATGTGCAATTTTTTCTTTGACTTTCAACTTCTATCTTTCTTAATTTCAAAATTGCAATACCGATATAAACAACTCCTGGTGAAAATTCAAGCAGAGTCATAAAAAATCACGACTTTTACCCTATCGTACTAATAATATCCACGTAAATTTAACCTTAACGTTGAAATATTACATTTTTTCCTGAAATAAGTCATTTTTGAAATATATAAAAAAAATTGTTTCAAACTGTCCAAAATTATATACAGTCAACTCTCCCTAACTCGATGTTCTGTATCTCGATATTTTCCCTAACTCGATGGATTTCATGGCACCTTCGATTTTACAAGCATTCTTCTCTCCATAACACGATACCTCCCTAACTCGATGCCTCTCTTACTCGATGTGTTTTGATTCATTTTTCCATGGATTTTCACCTCCCTAACTCGATTGATTTTCGCGTACATGTTTTTGTGCGTTATTACCTCAGATTTCAATTGCCCTTGAAAGTGAAGACGGAGTGTTCGTGTCATCAAACAATTTCTTTTCAAGTATGGAAAACCACGAGAAACCTTTCAAGCGAACAATCAAAACGCTAACCATTGCGCAAGGTTTGAGCATCATCGAGCAGGTCGAAAAATATGGACGGAAGGGGTCTGAAGCTGCAAATAATTTCAGTATTGCACAAAGTGCGATATCAACACTACTCAAACTAAAGTAAAAATGGAATCGGAATGGAAAATTGTATCTAGACCAAAAGCATATAAGGTTGGTCAGAATCGAGAAGCTGGAGCGGTCAATGAATTTTTGTCTTGTCAAGCTAGACAAAATAATTTACCCCTCTTCTATTCTTCGGGATATGGCTTGAGAATTTGTCCAGAAACTGGGAAATCCTAACTTTAAAGCACAACCAACATGGACGGGAGTGATATTCCGCTGGCATAATTAATGTGTCGTGAGCGATGTCGACGGTACAATACCGTTCGATTGCTCAATGTATTTTAATAATTAGTGCAAAAAGGACCAAAACGTGATTTGCTGTGATCTGATGCCAGATACCGATATACTAGAAAGTGTTGAAAAACCTGAGAAAAACGCTGAAGATAGTAGTTTTATTGAGATGTTAATTCGAACGTTAAATCAAACCTGAAGAATATATCCGGAATATTGAAATCAACTGAAAATGTTCCTGTGAAACTATTCGAACATTTCTTTGTGATTGAACAGTTCCTGCGTGATCGTTACAATTCAGTTTGAGTAACATACTTAATCAATATTTTCTTTGTTAACCTAGTGCCTCGTGCAAGTCGGACTCGATTATATACAAACTCGATTATATATGATTAGATTATGTAAAATTTAGGACTCGATTGTATACAGTTTGAAAAAAAAAGTTTTTTTTTATAATTCAAATATGAATAATTTCAAGAAAAAAAATTAACCTTTCAGCATTAAGGTGAAATTTAAGTGGCTTTTATAAGTACAGTGGATTATAAATCGCGATTTTTGAAGATTTTGATTGAATCTTCATCAGGAATTGTTTATATCGATATTGCAGTGAAATTAAGAGAGATAGAAGTTGGGCGTCAAAGAACAAATTGTAGAGAGGTTAGAGAGCTTTAATTTAATTGATAGAAACAATCAAGTTTAGTATGAATTTTTAGGATAAAATTAATAATTACAAATAAAAAAAAAATTTTAAATTTTCCACTTCAAAAATGTTATTTTAATCCACTAATTTAGATGTTCCACTACTATATCCTGTACTAAATTTTCTCATCTTTCAAATGAAAGCAACAAAATCGGATTACGTAGCATACTTTTCAATGTAGAGTCAGTTTGAGCCAACAGAATCCGAAACAAAGAAAAAGTTCTATAAGTCTGTCATCGTTGAAATTCTAACATATGCGTAGAAGGATTTTTTTTCGTGAAATATAACCGTCTATCACCTCCTGAAAGATTCTGGAAAAAATATTTTTTTTATATGAGAAAGGTGTTTTTTCACTTTAAGGGAATGAATCAAAAATTCAAATTAATACCATAATTGGGACACTTACCCTAATATATGACAATTTAAGACATAAAAAAATTAGGAAAAAATGTTCTGTATCTCGATACCTCCCTAACTCGATGGTCCCTTTGGATATCGAGTTAGGGAGAGTTGACTGTATAATCAAATATAAGCGAGTCTGTATATAATCGAGTCCGGCCTGTATAATGAACATGCAACTAAATTACCCACATGCCTGATGCTTCTGGCATTGCTAACGTTGAAAGGAAATGACTCCATGCCATTTCCCCACCAGGGATGCCAGGTGATTTTCCGCTTAGGACGTAGGACTACGCATTCTTTTTTTTTAAATTTGTTGGTTTATCATTTCGGATATTATTTGCAAATACGTCGAAATTTCATAAATAACTCTTCAGTAAAAAGTTCCGGGACCCTGTAAAGGTTTAATGGCTTGCGTGGTTTTGTAGAATCAATCGAGAAACAACGATTCTTTCTTGTCTTTGCGAGAGCAATACACTAATTGGTCATATGTCGCAATTTGTTTCTTTAAATCAATGCACGCATTACACAGTTTTGAACAGTTTTTAACGAGAGGCATCTTCCGTGCATCGCCATCCAACAAGCATCAAACACGCGTCTATTGGATGCATACTATGCAATAACTCTGCAAGGGTGGAGTTTACTTCGCAAATATTCTCTTTTTGCTATCCACCTTCGTTGTTTCTATTCTAGCGGCTGCATAAGTTGCCCGTTATTGACTGCTCTGTTCAGGTAAGCACACAAATGGACAGAACAAATGTATGGGGAAATGGGAATGCTTCCAAGTTTCATCAATTCAAACCATATACAAACTTTGAGATTGTAATGTATAGCATATCATACAAATCTTAGAAAATTTCCGATTCGATTGGTATGCCAATCGTTAAAATCCGTTCGCAGTAAAATAGTTATTAACGTTAACTTTATTTCATAAAAACGTGATCTGATTTGACACCCTTAATGTAAGGCGTAGCCCTACGTCAATAACAATTCAATACTAAAGTAAAATGTATGAACGATATATTCCGATGAACAATCGCAAATATAAATATATATAGAAGGTGCATTTGCATATGAAGTAAAATCCGGATTATACGCGAGCGTAACATGAGCAAATTTATAACACATGCGAATTGGGGCTCTTTTGGTTTTAACAAGTTCTTCCTAGTAACTCGATGTTGATAATTCCTTAATATTTTCCTTCGTTGCTTTTCGGACATTGTCCCGTAGATGGGCAGCTTCGCGCCCGAAACCGGTCGACATTTAAGGTAATTTTTAAACCGTTTCAATAGTAAGAACAATAAGTGTTTGTCTTGTCGCGTCTTAGTGAATTTCCTTCGTTGATCGTATTGTTTTCACATATTCACGTTGGAGAGCCTTAACCCTTCTCTTCGTTGGCCGAGGCATTTTGATTGAATGTAATACTTTCCGTTTACTGACTTGAAAGCATAGGCATCCGTGGCAGTGTTTCGAGCTCTGCAATATAATTTTCTTACCCATTATTGAAGTTGCTAAAACTTACATTATAGACCCATTAAACGTAAAAATAACGCTATGGCTCAGGAATTACATTTTATTGAGTGGTTTTTATAGCTGTTTCGATGATGTTGTCTGGCATCAGTATCGAATGAATGACGATGCTTTCACCATTACAAACAAAGCCATTGCCGAAAATTGAAAAATGAAAATTTAATTTTCAGAGCACTAACTAGCTCGAGTTTTCCGACGTTTTGCACTGTACAGTGCGACAGCAGATGAAAATTTAATATCTTGTGAGTAATCGATTAGAGTTTGGTTGATATTACTTGATGGGAAGTGTGTGAAAACGATCATTTTCTTCACACTGTTTCGCATAATTATTGATTTTCGGGCGAGGGGTAAGGGAGAGAGAAATGAGCGCCATTGTGGCTAGCTTCCACCTTTACCTAAAAACGAATCCTGTCGTAGAGTAGTGGGCTTATGATCCGTCCGTTCAGTGCGTTGCAAAAAAATGTTATGTCTGCAATTTTCTGCAGATCTACCAAACAGCGGAGACCTTTATATGGAGGCCGGTGTTCTTCTCTCCATTCCAGATTTCTCAGCGCAAATTTCTAAAACTTCTTTTGAACATTTTCAAGTCTTTGAATTTGTAGATCGTACTGCGGTTGCCACACCACACTCGCAAGGTCGAGTTTGGATCGTACAAGGCAGGTGTAAATTTTTAGGATTGCGTGCGGATCGGTAAGGTCCTGCCCGGAGCGACGAGTGAGTGCAAATAGTTTCAGCGCTTCTTTGACGATTCGCTCTATGTGGCAATCAAACGAAAGAGATCGATCCATCGTTACGCCTAAGTCACGAACATTCTCTACTTGTTGTAGATTCGAACCTCCCAGCCTATGGTCGAAGCTTATTGGCTGAACTCTCCTTGTAAAGGTTCTAACGGAGCATTTTTTGGGGTTTACGCTCAGTCCATTGCTCTCGACGAACCTCTCAAAATTGTCCAAATCCTGCTGAAGCAGATGACAGTCAGCGATGTGTTTCACTGGCTGGAGAATCTTTACATAATCCGCGTAACTGCACTACTGCGTTGGTCAAGAATGATGGAAGTCTATTCATGACCATAATATTAAATTCATTTTTTGAGTAAGATTTTATAACAGTGTGTTATGTGTGTAAATGTTATTTATCCTAAATTGCCAATTCATTTTTCAACAACTTTGTCGAACATCATATTTTAATCAGACATCGGGATTTTAAGTCAGGATTTCTTGAAATAAAGATCAATTATTTTGAATACGCCCTTTCCAAAAATCAGTCGTAGTTTAAATTGGTCATTTTATGATATATTTTTTTTAATTTTGGGTAGCTTTCATCATAAGTACTAAATTTTAAAAAAATCGGAGAGGGTCGGGTCAAAATTTGCTGTGTTTTGGCAGATCTAGGGTGGAAATGCTCTATGTCTTTTAGCCTACTACACTTTTCCTTAGCGGTTGTTTCTGCTACAGTTGTTTTCTGGGGCGATTTAATCCGGGAACTATCATCATCATAATAAAAAATTACATGCCGTTCAATTCAGTTCTAGTTTAAACAAGCATAAAACCAGTTTTAACTGAATCGGGGTGTGATTCCGAACTGTGGAATAGAATCTACATACAAAATTATGGAACATCTGGTGGTGACTTTCATAGAATGTTTGAAGTCATGCTCTGTGAGTGCGAACCAATGAATTCAATTGGAGATATCTCTCATCACAAGCCCATACAATGTTCACATCTAATAACCGCAACTGAGTGTGATCATTCATGCTAATGGCGAACTCTAATTCTGCGGCTCAAATCATGCAAAAATCAACGGTAAGTGTTGTAGTAGGTGATAAAACAAATAAAAAAATCTGCAACAAGTTTCTCCGGTATGCTCGGAGTCGAGCAGAACATACGAACCGAGAAATCCAGACCCTGATCTAAATTCTTCACGTGAGAAATTCTGGGTTAAGTTATATATAAATTACCATGGATATGATGACGTTTGTTTCGATCGAGAAAAAATGTACTATTTGAATAGTAATAAGTAGAATAGCAGAAATAAGAATCGAAAACCCAGTGAATTGATAAACAAAACCATTCAACAAGATTTAGAATGTCTCCAACGACGGCGACGTTCACAAAAAAACACCACAGCGGATCAAACTAACGCTGTTGGCACCGTGTAATAAATGCCAACAAGTCACAAACATCGTCGCTCAGACGGCTTCGATGGCGACTTTTTGCTACAAAACATTTTTCCATTGAAAGGAATATCAAAACTAGAGGCGAATGAACTGAAAAGTTTAAACCCTCTTAAAGCCAAAAAGAAGAAGAAGAAGGAATATCAAAACAAATGACAATAATTGGGAATTGGAGAAATCTGAGTGTGCCTTTGTGATAAGAAGGATTATTTTTTGTTGTTATCGAATCGATGAAGCAACATATTCACATCGCAAGCTTATGCTCCATATATTATGCCTCTGGCATGAAGAATGTTATTCTTCAGACTTATTGTAATTGCACAATTACTACCCTGTCGGTTGTAGTTGTTGAAACAAGAATCTGATATCTGATTTCAGAACAGCAATCGATCGCTAGAAAATAATTACCCATGTGATTATGGTAATTAGACATGTCTACACATTATTTACATAGCTGTAGGCTAGAGAGAACTTCGTCCACTAGAACTGCAAGTGCTAGTGTTCTTACTTTTTTTTCTTATTTTTTACAGTTCAGCGACAGACACTCAACACAACGTGAAAGTTGCCATTAAAAAGTTGGCACGCCCCTTTCAGTCTGCGGTCCACGCGAAGCGAACCTATCGTGAGTTACGTATGCTGAAGCATATGAACCACGAGAACATAATCGGTCTGCTCGATGTGTTCCACCCCGGAGGTAACACGATGGACTCCTTCCAGCAGGTCTACATGGTTACTCACCTGATGGGAGCGGATCTAAACAACATTATTCGAACGCAACGACTCTCAGACGACCATGTACAGTTTCTAGTCTATCAAATATTGCGTGGCCTTAAATACATTCACAGCGCTGGAATTATACACAGGGTAAGTGAGTGAATGGGTTAACCGATCGTACTATCGATTTTCAGTTGCATCCGACGGCATTGGGCTGTGTTGTAAATTATTTATACTCATTTTGTCACTTAATTGGTGCATCATAAAAATGTTCTCTTTCCACAGGATTTGAAACCGTCCAACATTGCAGTGAACGAGGACTGTGAGCTCAAAATATTGGATTTCGGTTTGGCACGGCCAACGGAGAACGAGATGACAGGTTACGTTGCGACGCGATGGTATCGGGCACCGGAAATTATGCTCAACTGGATGCACTACAATCAAACGGTGGATATCTGGTCGGTCGGATGCATTATGGCCGAACTGCTAACCGGTCGGACACTTTTCCCCGGAACAGACCGTATCCTTTACAAAGAGACATTCTTTTTTTGTTGATTGGGTTTACTATGCGTCTACTTCTATGGGTTTTCATTTACTGCCTGTTGCTTCAAATGTTTGTGTTCATGGTGTGGTTCATAACCGCTACCTCAAAATCATTATTTGCTCTTCTAATATTAACAGCTATTTTTTTATGATATTACCACTGTGTATTTGTTCTTGTGTTAATCGAGTTAAAACTGTCACACCCTGTCACATGGAAACAATGCACCATTTTTCCTAGAATATAGAATAGTTTTGGGGATACTGTCCTTACCAGATTAAAAAAATCATATTGTTCTCGAGACAATCAACTAATTCATCAAATCAATTCTACGAACTAATATGGGATGCCCTCTTTTGGCTAGAAGCACAACATTCTTATATATTGTTTTACTAATTCATAATGCATAAAATAGCATTCAGACTTCTCTCACATTCTGCTTAAAAAAGTTCAGTCAACAAACATGCAAACATGTCCAAGCATTTTTACCACTCTCTCATTCATGTGAATCGTAACAACGATCTCGTTCTGTAACTGATGATTTATGTACTGATCGCCACGTGATTTTCTCTCAATTCATGTAAACTCGAAAAACTTTTCGCTGAATAACTTGAATCCATACAGACATCCATCAACTTAACCTTATAATGGAGATATTGGGGACACCGAATGAAGAATTTATGGCGAAAATCTCCTCGGAAAGTGTGAGTAATATTCTGTTGTTTGCGTTATGTTAAGTTCACCTGAAATTAACCATTTCTAGCGTAGCACTGCTTTTTAATATATTGCATACATATAGATAACATTGAAATATTTAATGAACCAAAAAGGTACATCTTTTTCATAAATGCTCATGAATACTTTCTTTCGTTTTGTTAGTTTTAGTTTCTAGTGATGATTCTTAGGACTGGTGCCTTTCAACTATTCTTGCTTGTTCTATTTAACTTCAAACTTTCATGCAGTAAATGTCCAGAAAAGCATTGCTTTGCTGAGCTTGTTAGGTGTGGTATACAAAGTACGTAACGCTTAAAATGCGATTTCTGTCATGATCTTCAAAATCCAAGATGGCGACCGCTATAAAATGGCGGACTATTTTTTCAAAACATCATCAACATGGGTATCAAATAAAAGGGCTTGACTGGTAGAACACAGTCATTTATGAAAAATGCAAATCCAATATGGCGGCAGCCACAAAACGACTGAATACATATGTTCTTAAAAGGTCATCAATATGGGTTTCAAATGAAAGGGCTAGACCAGTAGAACATTGTCTATATATATATATATATTTTTTTTTTTTGGTGAAGAAGGTGGAGATCTTCATAGACACCCAGTCGTCATGTTGACTGGGTAGTGTGAGATTCTTACTCACTAAAACCACCTCCTATGCGCTGTGCCTTTTTTCCCCCCCGGAACCACCCATTGGTATTACTTCAGGGGGAGGCAGTGCTCACGCACTCATTTCATTGGGCCATTCTCTGGTCTTCTCTCGATTTGCGTTGAAGCTCTGACATTATCAGCGTAATCGCTTTTGTTACTGCATTCCACGTACTCTCGTCGCGGCACATTTTTTGGGTCACATTACTCTCGTTGATTTCGACATCAGATGCGAGCATTTCAGAACGTTCTTGGACGAATCGAGGACATTCGAACACTACGTGGAACGGAGTTTCCACTATGTGTGCACACTGGGGGCAGTGGGGCGAATTCGCATGTCCGAATCTGTGGAGATATTCCCGAAAGCAACCATGACCTGACAGGAACTGCGTCAGCTGGAAGTTCGTTTCTCCGTGATTTCTGGTAATCCACTTGGTTATGTCTGGAATCAGCCTGTGGGTCCATCTTCCTTTTGAGATGTTGTTCCACTCTTGCTGCCACTTCCTCAACGAGTCACTTCTTGCTCGTTTTCGAGCATCTCTGGTATTCCGTCCAGTTGAAGCACGCTCTTTATAGCACGCATTGTCTTCCGCCAGAACAATATCGATGGGAATCATTCCCGCTATGACACATACAGCTTCCATGGATATGGTCCTATATGCACTCGCTACTCTCATCGCCATAGCTCTGTAGGTTCTGTTCAGCAGCGTTCTGTTTTGTTTATTGTTGATCGCTGCCACCCAGGCTGGACCAGCATATCTGAGTATCGATGTGGATACGCAAGCCAGAAGTCGCCTTTTACTGCTACTATTCCAGTCATTATTCGGCATGATTCTGGCTATCGCCGTTATGGCCTTTGCCGCCTTCTTGCAGGCGTAGCTGACATGACTCCTGAAGTTAAGTCGGTCGTCTAGGATCACACCCAAGTACTTAAGTTCCCGTTTGGAGGTAATGGTGTGATCCCCCACAGTGATTTCCGCTCTTTGTACAGCCCTGCAGTTGCTGACCAGTATAATTTCCGTCTTGTGATGCGCTATCTGCAGTTTTGCCCCGAGCATCCAGTTCTCTATCGTTCTTATCGCCTCGGTAGCCAGCATTTCCACCTCCTCCAGTGTCTCGCCCGTTACTGTTAGAGAGATGTCATCTGCGAATCCTATGATGTTGACGCCTTTTGGCAATTTTAGCTTTAACACTCCATCGTACATCCCGTTCCAAAGAGTTGGGCCCAGAATGGAGCCCTGGGGGACACCTGCAGTTATATTGAACACTTTTTCTGCCTTTCCTGCGTTGTAGAGCAGGATTCTGTTCTCAAAGTAACTCTTCAGGATCGCGCACAGTTAGTTCGGTACCAACATCCTGTGTAACGCCTTTGCAATGGCTTCCCAGCTGGCACTATTGAACGCGTTGTTTACGTCCACTGTTACTACGGCGCAGAACCGGTCGCCCCGTATTTTTTGTTTCAGAGCTTTCTCGGCTATTTCGATGACGCGCATAATAGCATCCACAGTCGATCTACCCTTCCGGAACCCGAACTGCGACGATGAGAGTCCATGTTCGCTCTCTGTACACTTCGTCAGCCTGTTTAGTATAATTCTCTCCAGCAGCTTACCAAGTGTATCTAGAAGACAAATAGGCCTGTATGATGACGGCTCTCCTGGTGTTTTCCCCGGCTTCGGCAGTAGTATGAGTTTCTGCCTCTTCCATATATCGGGGAAGACTCCTTCATTCAGACAATTTTGCAGAGTTTCTCTGAACATATTCGGGTTCGCTTGTATGGCCGCTTTTAACGCCACATTGGGGATTCCGTCAGGGCCTGGGGATTTATTTCCCTTCAATCTTTTTGCTGCAGCTAATAGTTCTTCCGTGGTTACTATTTCGACTCCTTCTCGTTCTTGGCTGTATGGTGGACGTGGCCAACTCGTCGGTGCATGCTGCGGGAAGAGCCCATCAATAATGCTATTTATCCTTTCCGAACACTGTTCGGTGAGGGTCGACGGGCCTTTGATTTTTGCCATCACAACTCTATACGCGTTTGCATCAACGTCATGGCAGAGTTCTTTAAAACATCGTCTCTTGTTGAGCCTGATTTCACGTTTTAGTGAAGATTTCGCCACTCTAAGTGCTTCCCTGCGTTCTTCTCTGTCTGCGGGAGACCTAGCTCTTTGCATGCTCCGCCTAGCTCGAAGACAGCTAGCGCGTAGAGAGTTAATCTCTTCGCTCCACCAGTAAACTGATTGGCGTACGTTTTTTGGTTGTAGCATTCGTGGCATGGCAGTGTCACAGGCTCTTGTCACAGTATCGGTCAGTTCGCTTGCATTCATGTTGGGCGGAGTTTGTACACGAAGTGCTTCGATGAAGAGATCTTTGTCAAAATTCTTAATCTTCCACCTCCGTTCTCTGGGCCTTGGCCTTCGAGTTGATGATGACTTTCGACTGCCGAGATTATATCGAATGGCTTGGTGATCACTGTGAGTGTAGTCGTCGCACACCCTCCAATTCATATTCGCCGCTAGCATCGGACTACAAAAAGTGACGTCGATGATCGATTCTCGACCATTCCTGTGGAAAGTGCTGGTTGTGCCTTCGTTAGCTAGTTTCACTTCTAGTTTCGCAAGAGCTTCTATTAGATCAAAACCTCTCGTATTGGTAAGTCTACTCCCCCACTCCACTGCCCAGGCGTTGAAGTCTCCGCCGATGACGAGGGGCTTTCGACCAATGAGCTCTTCTGTTAACTTGTCGAGCATCAGGTCAAATTGTTCTATCATCCACCTCGGGGGTGCGTAGCAGCTGCACACAAAGACTCCATTGATTTTGGCTATCACGAACCCCTCATGTGTCATTGTCTATATATATAAATGGATTTATGTCTGTCTGTTTGTCTGTCTGATTCTTATGGACTCGGAAACTACTAAACCGATCGACATGAAAATTGGTATGTAGGGCTTTCTGGGGTCGGGGAAGGTTCCAATGATTCGTTCGAGACCCCTCTCCCCTTTCTTGTTGGGCTGCCATCCAAATGAAACACAAATTACTACATTACTCGAGAATTAATCAAGCAAACTAAACCAAAGTTGGCATGTGGAGGTCTTAGGATGCAATAAATATTTCTATAGTAGTTAGACTCTCCTCCCCCCTCTCCAAGGGGGTGCTGCCATACAAATGAAACACAAATTTCTGCATTACTCGGGAATTAATCAAGCAAACTAAACCAAAGTTGGCATGTGGAGGTTTTGGGGTGCAATAAATATTTCTATGGTAGTTAGACACTACTCTTCCCTCTCAGAGAGGGGTCTACCATACAATTAAAACACAAATTTCTGCATTACAGTAAACCTGTTTTTGTGCGGTTTTTTTTGTGCGAATTTTTTTTTGTGCAATTTTTTTTGTGCGTTTTTTGTACTTGTGCGGTATATGAAAAGAAGCATATTTGACGAAATTATCGTCCATTTAGTTTTTTTTTTTCGATGGTTTATATGCATTTCAGTGCGAAAAAAGCATATTTGCGTTTCAATTGTCCACTTCTGAAATCATTCCCCTCCTCCCATCAAATGCTCTAAGTTTTTCTTAGTGTTTGCATGACATGATTTCTAACAGCAACACGCTTCGACATACAACTAAAAACACAAAACAGTCACGCGCAACCGAAAAGGCAAACTGTCCCATCACAAAGTAGGAAAACAAAAGGTAATTGAACGGTGAATGGCGTGGATTTGAGTTATTTTCTTGGGGGAAACTTTTTTTATGCGGTCCCTATCTACCGCACAAAAAATGTTTTTTTAAAATGTGTACCGAACACGATTTTATAAAGCTACTGGTGAAGTTTTGCACGATTTTTTTATGCGATTTTTTTGTGCGGTCCCTATCCCCCGCACAAAAAAAGGTTTGCCTGTACTCGGGAATTAATCAAGCAAACGAAACCAGTTGACATGTGGAAGTTTTAGAAATGAAACACAATTTTCTGCATAACTCGAGAACTAATCAAGCATATGGACCCAAATTTGGCATATGGAGGTAATTAGTGCTTGTAACGGAGCTTAGCGCTTATGAAGGAAATTAGTGCCGCACCTTATCACGATTCTTACGTGCATTTAGGTGTTGGGTAACGGGTAGCTCACCGGGCGGTACAACGGGGCGGGGTTTTTACGGGCAGCGATTCGTGAATGGATTTCCCTGTCTACTTAGCTCTGAACAATATAACAGTGGAACTGCACGTGCATCGGCAGCAGAGTGTACAGATCACAAGGGAATCTTCTAGCAACAGCAGGTGACCTCATTCGTGAGGAAAACCGAACTATAGCTACCAGTAATCAACGAAATTGCAGGAAAAAACTACGGGTTTTCGTAAGCGAGCAACACTCAACTTTTTACTTCCGTTCTACGTAAGAATAGTCCCATTTGATATCTATCATTAGGTGAGATGTTTTTACGCGGGTTTTTTTACGCGGATTTTCCAATTAACGCGGTTTTTTTTATGAAGCGTAAAAAAAACTTGGGTGTACACATTCATGGATAAATTTGCTCGTAAATTCGTCATTTGGCAAGGTATTTGCCCTGGTGGAGCGAAAATCAAAATATTTGTGACAGTATTGTTTGTTTGATGGACTTTTTGGTTGTTTTGGTTTGGATTTAATTGACAAGAACCCAGATCCACCCAATTGTCCTCAATTCCTCCAAATAGAAAAATATTAGGCTTGAAGCGGAGGATAAAGAAGATTGGAAAATAGCTAAGAACACTGCACAGATGATAAAACTTCGGGACAAATTATCGAAAGAGTTTGATACTACAGCTGTGCAATGTTGGATTGTGGGTGTCACAAGGAAAGTACACAGATATATCAGAAATAAAGTGAAATACATAATGCGTATTTTTGCGTATCTAACTCATTTGATCCCGAGATATCAGTGATTTTTATGTGAGTTAGTCTCAAAGTATACATTACAGTAAAGAAATTTAAAAATATGAGAAAAAGATGGATGTTCGACCGGGCAACACTATCAAGCAGCTCTAAATTATTTTACTAAGAAAAATACGAAGTACAAAGGGTGGACAGTTTTAAAAAAATCGTTGAAAGTTCTGAACAAATTTCAGACTTCATTTATACCATAGTTATTAGGCGTGCCCACGTGGACATGATTCATAGCCCCTACCCCCCCACCGTGGATAACTGTGGACATTCGCGTACCTCCTAAAATTTATAATCCTGATCGGCGACACAGACCAAATTTCCTTGGTCTCCAGAATAGCTTTATCAAGGTGTTGAAGTCTGCGTCTTGTTAGAGCAAAAGTTACAGAACAAATGTTCCGAGGTTTCGCTTTCGGCATTACAAAAGCGACAAATACCATTTTGTGCTAAACCTATGTTTTCAAGGTGGTATTTACTCGGAAAGTGTCCTGCTACAAGACCAGTGAATGTGCTGAAATCATTCTTATTAAGGCTCAGCAGTTGTTGAGTAATCCTAATACTCGGCGTAATATTTTTTGCCTGTTTAAGTTTTGCAGCCATCCAATTGGCTGTCACTTCTCGGTCTTCCCATTTATTCAGCTCACTTTTCAACACACAGTCAGAAAGTCCACAGAATGATTTTGGACCAATGAATGGTGAGTTTGAGCCGTTCCTGGCAAGTTCATCTACTCGTTCGTTGCCCTCTATACCGCAATGGCCAGGAATCCAGTACAGTTGTACCGAACTTATCTGAATTGATTGCCTTAAAAGGGAAATGCATTCTCAGTGCCTTTAAGTGCCGCTTGACTGTCTGAGAATATGCAGATGTTAGCATGTCTATATTTTATTGCTATAATCACATTACCCGGGCCGTGATCGCCTTTTTAAAAACGGGAAATGTTTATTTTAAATCACTTTTATTCACAATTATTCACTTTACAACTACCGGTTACGCTCTGTACTTCTTACTAACTAACTCGGTCTAGCACGATCGGTCTTATTTATTGACTAAAACTGCTGATCGTGCACATTGGTGAAGATGCGCTTATCTGGCAGTCTGTAGCCGCGTGCGGTGTCCGTTTCTGGGCTGACTTGGCTGATATGCTAACGTGACTCTATATTTTATTTTTATTATTATATCTGCCTGAAAAACTGTTGCTGGTCCAATGGGTAAGAGGTTCAGGATGCTCAAGGGACCTGTTTTGCCCCCGTCTAGTATTTTTTCCATCTTTAGAACGCTTTAGAACGCTTTTCTTAGCCTCTACCTGAACATTTTGGTTCAAAGGTCGCAGGTGAAGGATAGCCTCCAGTGCCTTCGAGGGTGTGCTCCGCATTACTCCAGTAATTGCAACGCACGTTGGAGTTTGTTTTGCTTTTTTTGTAGCTACAGTATCCTAAGTCTTTGGCCACCATACAAGTGAGGCATAGGTGTGCTCCCGTGGCCGAGTGGTTAGCGTCAAACCTAACATGCCGGGGGTTCGGGTTCGATTCCCATTCTGGCCAGGGAATTTTTCTTCAAAGAAATTTTCTCCGTCTTGCATTGTGGTCACGCGTATTCCAGAGCTTGCCACTCAGAATACATTCGAGGCGTGTTATCCGGCATAGAAATCTTAACTAAATACTAGTAAAAATGACGCAAGTAATACTACGTTGAGACGGCGAAGTTACTCTAGGAACGTTAGCGCCATTTAAGAAGAAGAAGATAGGTTATCCTAGGCCGCACAACTGCTGTGTAGACCCACATAACCATTTTTGGTTTAAGGCCCCATGTTCTTCCTATCATGAATACAGACTTTATGTATTCATATATTACTTTTTTCATAGTTTTCAGCAGTATTGACGATAAACTAATTGGTCTGAATGCCTTTGGGAGTGATTGTCACGTTTCCCCGCTTTCGGAATGAGAACTACTTTAACAAGTCTCCATATCGAAGGAATGTGCTCTAGTATCAGACTTGCCTTAAAAATCTCGATTAGAGACGGAACTAGTTTTGAGAAATCCCATCTGCACCTGCAGATTTGTAAGGTAGAAAGGATCTCACCGCGTTCACTACTCTGGCCCTAGCGAAGACTAACCCAGCAACTATGTTTGCGACATCCTTTGCACTTCAAGGTCCTGTGAGGCGCCAGGATTTGTATCCGAGTGGACAGATGTAGATCCCGGGAAGTGAGTCTTCATCAGTAAGTCTAGTACTTCGGAGGTAGTTTTTTTTAACGAACCGTCGTCCTTTTCAAGGGAACCTAACCCGTTCGAGTGGTCTTTTGCCAGAGTCTTATTGAGTCTAGCAACGATTGGAGTTTTTTTCAATGCTTTCGCAGTTGTATACCCAGGATTTTCGTTTGGATCGTATCAGTTCTCTGGTTTTGTAATGAGACCAGTCCGAAGTAATTTTTGCTCTGTTGAACAGTTTCCGCGCTGTTTTGCGAAGCCGTTCGAACCTTTTATTCCACCAAGGAACGTTTCTTGTTGAAGAAACTCTTCTTAGTGGGCAACTGCTGTTGTAGGCAGAGACTGTCGTTTCGTTCAATTCTTATTGAAGCTGATTCAAGCTGCTGAATCGACCTAATTTTTGAGTTTGGAGTTTTTGACTCGAATTCAAAGGAATACCGATCCCAGTTGTTTTTTTTTTGGGATATCGGTTTTCTCTCTGAGCTGTCATGCCACCATCCCATTCAAAAATAATGTGTCCATGATCAGCCAAAGATGCCTCTTCCGACACATGCCAGTTATGATTTTTTCCTAAAATAACCCGACTGCACAGCGTTATGTCTAATACTTCTTGTCTGATAGCGTTTATGAGTGTTGGTTGATTTCCTTTGTTAGAGATATCTATGTTGTTTGACGAGAGAAATTCTAAAAGACACTCACCTCTATTGTTAATGTCGGTACTTGCCCACATAGTGTGATGAGCGTTGGCATCACATCCGATGATGAAGTCCTTGTTGATTTCCCTACAGAAGTTTACAAACGCCGCTACCTCTCGTGGGGGAACCTCAGGAACGTCGCCAGGAAAGTAAGCCGATGCAATTACGATGTCGGATCTTCCTTTGGCGGTCGGTACTTCCACTCTGATCGCGACGATGTCCCGTTGAATGAACTCTGTAATAGAAAAACATTTAATGTTTGCATTTACTAAGACGGCAGCTCTTGGGGAGTCATGCTTGTCAACGTAGAACAACTTACATGAACCTGTTTGAATACCTAGTATTCCATCTTTGTGAACCGTAGGCTCTTGGATAAGAACTAGATCCACAGTGTCTTTTGTAAACCTCCTGGATAACACGCTCGACGCTGCATTAGCGTGATTTATTTGCAAAACTTTAGTGTTCTGCATTAGGTTGGGTTGACTGATCCGGGGGTTCGGAATCCTGTTTTTTTTGAAAATAAGGTCAGATCTTTTATTTATTCCAGGAGCCGTGTTCGTTTTGAATCTGGGCTGATAGGGGGTTCGAAGAAACTCATTTTTTTCACATGGAATAATCGAAGTTCTTGATCTGTTTGCGATCGCCGTTGGGTTTGTACCGCTAGGACCAGCAATGCTAGGATATTCAAGCTTCATGTTTTTCGGAGGTTCTTCACGAGGAAACTTCGGTTTACCAGAAACCCTGCTGACGACTTTTTGATCATTTTGTGGCTCCACAAGGTTGGAGTCACTGGGCTCTGAAGACTTCAGATTACCTGGGTTTTTGGAATTATGAGGTTTCTCGTTTCTTGGCACCAGATGTCCATCGAGCACACTGGAGTTTTTTTTTTGAGTTTGTGGTTTGGCGCTGCTTTGGATTTATATAGTTTCAGCATAGTTTCAACGAATCGGAATTTTATTTTGAAGTTGTTGCTAACACGTTGACGCATTGAACCTTCGTCGACTGTTAGCGTCCAATCCGAGTGGATTTCATTGGGATTGGATCTCTTGAGTATAGGGCATTTATCGGTGGAGGTATTTTCGTTTTAGCTCTCTATGAGGCTTTTGAGTCTCTCGTCGCTGTATGTTGCACAGGTTTTTGCACTTTGTGGAAAAAAGGCATGAAGACTTTCCGAACGCGGAATATTTTTTTGCGTCTAGAGCAACCAGTTTTATGTTCTCTTCTAGGTTTATCATGAAAACCACTTTCTTCAACCATTCCGAAGTTTGATGGTCTTTACAAGAAAGGATTAGATAACCCGACTTATGGCAGCAGTTGAAAAACTTGGGTTTCACCGGTTCATTTCTTTTTTGCTCTATTGCAGTGAGTAGAGCATTCTGAATGGAATCTAGCTGAGCTGTAGTCAGTTCAGTGTTGGGATAGTTCTCCGGGAGAATTCCAACTTGGATCTGCTTCAAGGCTTCTTTGAAGGAGAATCCAGATTTGATAGTGGTTTTTGTGGTGTTGTTTTGAAACGTGTTATGTGCATCTTTTTTCTGCTCATTCAGCTCCACTCTTTTACGGGGGCAGAGATTTTGCTTCGATTTTTTATGAATCGGTTTTTCGTCGCTACTGGGTAGCTCCGATCATCGGGGGCGTTTTGTTGACCCATTTGCCGACTCAGTGCTTGCAGCCAAGCATCCTTTGCAGGGATCCCAACTGCGACCAAGGGTGCCCTGGTGCTCCACAGGCTCCGTTAACGACAGGGTTTAGACCCCCCCCCCCCCATTCAACCCTCGGCACGGGTCGCATCACACCTTGGCTTAGGGGTTTAGCCATTACTTTGTTTCCTATTGTGTACAATGGCGAAGATTGCAGTTCGTTGTGTTTTTTGTCTATAAAAAAAATACATAGTTGTGTGTGAAATCCCGTTTAAATTTGTGATAAGTCGTAACCAGAAGAAAGCGTAATTGATTCTGCAAAAGATAAGTAAAAGTTGCTACCTCAACTGATATTTATTTCCAGCATTATCCGCTAAACCACAAGCTGCTGCTTGTAGAATTTAGATATCACAGATCCGCTATTGCGTTTGTATTTCGCTAGATATAAAGCGCCTAGGCCAATGGATGAATGTAGTGAGTGTAACGAAGGAATTGTGATCAGCGATGATCCGGTTGCGTGTGTTGGTAGTTGTGGCGCTTGGTCGAGACTGTAAACACGAACTTTTGGTATAGGGTAAATGAGGTTAAAATGAACAGAGTAGGTAAAATGAACCAGTGCTCAAACTTCGATACTTTAACTATAAACAAATTGGTACTTCTTCATTATCCTACTCTTAGAACATTTGAAGCTGTTTAAGACACCCTGTTATACATGAAAATGTCAAATGTAAAAAATAATAAATAAAACAGAAATCACGGTAGTCATTTTGATGTAATTTTGTGCGCATCGTATTTAAGGAATTTCCCGTGAAATTTAATTTATTCGACCTGATATCTTCGACAAATCATCAGTTTGGACAACTGTACACATATTCAATGAGAGGTAAAGAGATATTTTGTTTGGTTTCAGTGATTAATTCGCATTCGATATTACTTTGTTGTTTGGGGCAAAATGAGCCACCACTTGATAACGACTAACAATGTCATGTTTTCCAAAGCTAATCTACCTCATCGAATGTTGCTTTTCAAGGGGTTCCTTTTGTGGCTTTGACCCTGCAAAATATGCCACCTCGATCAAAAACAAACCTCAATATGTGAAGCGTTATGTGTTTCTTACTACTTATTCGCACGTATGAGTAAATTCTAATTACTACTCTAGGTGAATAAGCTCAGCTAGATTCATACATGTACCTACTATTTCAATAATGATTTAAACAAATTTAGATAAGGAACAACGCATAAATCTATCCCATTTTGCATGTTATGTGTAATCGTTCATTTTACCACCACCATGTGATCATTTTAACCGCACGATAAAAAAAAAGCTCGATTTTACATCTTATTTTCTTTAATGAAAAATGTACTATTTTTATTTTTTATAATAAAAACCGTTTGATATCATGAACAACAGTTAGTTAAGCTATAATTTTCTTCGAAGAACGGAAATTGTAGCAGTATGTAGGCGAAGTAAATGGGCATATTCCTTAGGGTATTCATTTTAACCGCTTTTCCCCTACTCTGGACTTAGTGCGAAAAAAACGTACGAGGGATAGATGTTACAAAAAGTTTCGTAGAACTAATAGAGCTACCGATTGGCGTTATTATACAATTGCTCGCAATGTTTATTCGAGATCGCCAGAACAGAATATATCCAGAGAAAGATTGATCAGAA
This sequence comes from Toxorhynchites rutilus septentrionalis, assembly GCF_029784135.1. Lineage (NCBI taxonomy): Eukaryota > Metazoa > Arthropoda > Insecta > Diptera > Culicidae > Toxorhynchites > Toxorhynchites rutilus. Next base: position 125,171,897 of record NC_073745.1, read on the forward strand.
CAAAAATAATAGCAAACAGTTGTGGAAAATTTTGAAACGCTTAGTAAAAGCTAAAAACAGTTGACCTTCGGAAATTCAGTGATAACATCAGAAAACCTAATTGCCAAAAAGTTTAATTCATATTTCGTTAACAGTGTTTCACTTATCAATGAAAGTATTGATTTGGTAAGTGAACCTGACGAAATAATACAGCCGACGGCCAGTGGATGTAAACTGGATTTTTTCACCGATTAACTTTTGCAGACCTACACATAATTTGTTTTACACGAGAAAAGTCGGCTGGTATTGATGACGTCAACGCAAAAGTTGTTCAAGATTGCTTTCATGTCATCGGACCTTCCCTGCTGGATAGTCCGATGACATGAATCGTTGGTGGTTCCAATACAAAAAATTGTCTGGACGATTAAATCCGAAGAGTTTTGTCCTATCAATATGTTGCACACCATAGAAAAACTACTAGAATTAGTCGTTAAAGGCCAGCTGGTGAATCATTTGAATAATAACTCAATACTAGCACCAGAGTAATCGGGATATCGGGAATCACATTCCTGTGAAACCGCTTTGAATTTGATAGTACCACCATGGAGGGAATATTTTTTTTTTATCTGTATTATATTGATTTTCAACTCATTTGGCTGGTTCGTCACTTTTACTTCCATTTTTGGAAGAATGTCGGGAGTGAGAATTGAACTCGTGAGCTTAAGCGTGAGAGGCATGGATGTTACCACTACGCCAGATCACCTCCACTATGGAAGGAATACATCGAGAACAAAGAAGCGGTCATTGCAGTATTCTTGGATCTGAAGCGCGCCTTTGAAACTATTTCCAGGCCCATGTTACAAACTCTACGGCGCTTTGGTTTGGAGGGTTTTCCATTCAAATGGTTCGAAAGTTATTTGAGTAATCGAATGCAGAGGACTGTTTTTGCTAATTCTGTTTCTGAACCAATAGCTAGTACGTTTGGTGTTCCATAAGGTAGCGTGTTAGGGCATATCTTATTCATAATGTATATAAATGACATGAAACGAGTCTTACGTTTTTTAGAGGCGAATGAACTGAAAAGTTTAAAGCCTCTTTAATCCAACATCATCATCATCTTACGTTTTTGCGACATAAATTTATTTGCTGACGATACAGTTCTGTTCGTAGCTGCTAGAGAATTGGAATCCGCAGCATTGCACTTAAATAGAGATATGCTTTCTCTCAGTATTTGGTTGAACTATAAGCAGTTAAAATTAAATGTTGGAAAAACCAAGTACATGGTATTTTCTTCGAGAGATGAATAAAAAAAAGTATTTACTTATTCTGCCCGTTTCCAAGTAAAGTAAACTTTCCTAGTATTTACTTGAATCCGTATGAATAAAAGTTTACTTTACTAATTTGATTTTCGAATTCGAACATAGTTTTTACTTTGTCAAACATCTATCAACTGATTGTTTAGGTTTCGTTTCAAAAGGTTTTTTTTTTGACAAAGCGAGAATTCGCGATGAAAAAGGAATAGTGTTGACGTCTGGGGCGACTTTCAATTAGGGACCATAGTTTGGGTACCTATCTCGTTAGTGTAATACCTATCATATTAGAAGACACGAAGCCAGTTTTCAATTGTTAAAATTTGAATGAAAATGTTCACATCGTGTTATTTAATCACTTAAAACACTTTTTTCCGACTTTTATTTAACCCTTTGTCTATACATTTCCAACATCATTACTGAAACTTTTAATTATAACATAAAGTTGTCTTCAAAAACAATATTCGTACCAGATTTTTTCACCACCTGCAAACAAAAGTGTTTTTCATTTAAACAGAATGCCAAATTGGTACGGAAAGGTTATTTTTCATTCATAATTTAAATTTTAAAAACGTGTTCATCCCGCCTGAAAATCAATCAATTTTTTTTACGCTCCCCTAAACTAGTAAACGAAGCTCAATGACATCAATGCGGATCGTTAATTTGTTTAACTTTAAGCGCAAGATAGCAGCATTAAACATAAATCGGATATGACATCAGAACGAATGAATGTGTTTTCAGATCCAAAGTATGCTCATGAGCATACTTGATAATAACGAAGTAAATACTTGATGAATGCTGTTTTATTCATACGAAATCAGCTAAACATCCATTTTCGAAAAGTAAACACTTTGTTGTTTCTTTTATTCATACCAAACGTAGTAAAAACTTAATCTCACTGCTCGACTGCTCGAATGAAGTAAAGTAAAGGTGAATTTTGTTTTTATTCATACGGCCTATTATAACACCGTTGTTTTGTAAAGATAAATAGTGAGACACTTGATCGCGTTAGAGAGATAAAGTATCTTGGTGTTACTATAGATGACAAACTGCTTTTTAAGTCTCACATAGATAATGTCATCAACAAAATTGCAAAAAATACGGTATCATGTGCCGTTTAAGAATGGCTATCTGAGAGGCAAAGAACTGTATATTTGACCATGGTGTTTGTTTTCAAAATTTTAAAAGGATTCCTGCCTCGATATTTGTGTGATCGAATTGAAAGAGGAAGTGATATTCATCGATATAATACTAGAAATGCTGACGAGGTATGAACACCAAACTTCTTAAGTAGAGTGTCACAGAACTCCCAGTTTTCCAAAGGTGTTACTCATTTCAATTCGATGCCTAGGCACATTAAAAGGGCAACCACATTAGCGGATTTTAAACGGCAATGTATTTCACATGTCAAAAATGTAATTTGGATAGTGAGATTGTGATTAACGAAGTAGTTTTTAACGAATTTTTACGAGTTGTGTGTATATGGAAGTTCATATAGTTGTGCATATATGGAAGAATGAACTGCCATCTTCGTCTCAATGATAATGAAGGATTTCTTATATGTTTATAGAAATTGAAAGAAAGAAAGAAAGAAAATAGAATGTAGCTATGAGAAATCTGAATTGTGATAACGATTGGAACATAGTAGAGTTTGTTCTTATTGTGGAATTGAGTTTGCAAATCTTGGTAAAAAGAAGCTCAGTTATGATTGACGTTTGGTTGAAGATCGTGAGAGCAAATGTTGTCGTGTAAAGAGCTTTTTCTGAAGGATCAAGCAGACAACCGTCATAATGAACGGAAAGGCTACAACCTGAAATTCATTCAACGGGTCAAATGTATGGTTAATCTGAAGATTAGAACAGGTTGTCAGACAAATTTGGCAGTCAAGTTACAGTGAACTCAGAAGATGATGTGGGATGGCTTGACGGAACAGCACGTGTTTCTTCTTGTGAATTGGCTGAACTGAAGGAATTACTGTTTACTCTTCAAGCATGTCCAATGAAACGATTGAATAGATGAAGCTTAGTGAAACACTGGTATCACAAAGATGGGATTTCATATCTGTAGATTAAATCAGTTCGTTTTCTTCTGTAAAACTGGTTATGTATTATTTAATTATCACCTAGATAATCGACCAACTGAAACCTATGTAGGAGAATGAAGCGGGACCTTCATTATTATTATTAATAAGCATGGATAACATCTATTACAACCATCCTCCTTTTTTGGGCCCACTGCTCTGGTTCTCAATAATTTCAGGTTCTTATTCGGACATGCTACTATTAAGATCCGTCATTCACAAGCGGAGTCAGGTTTCTTACAATTTCCTGTTTCAGTTTCGTTCTTAGTAATGCTTTCAAGTATGTTCAGAAACCACTTGGTCAACTATTTCCAAAAAAATGTTATCAATTTTACGATAAAGTGTGATGTAATGACATCAATAACTTTATATTGGTCGGGCGCAATTGTAAGTACAATTTTGCGGCAAAATCTGCGCTCTCGAAAATATGCTATACACACACACCTAATGCGTGTTAGCGTCGCTCTGATAAGCACTCAATCTCATTTAACATTGCGACGGAAAAATATTCATTGCCTGGAAATTTACTCTTTCATGGACAACATCACGTCGAACGCCAACAAATGATTAATGATCTGACATTTGGTTTTTGTCGCTATCGTCAAATATTCGTTTCAAAAAATCTCGCAAGACGTCCATTTTGTACTCTGAAAGTTTTTGAAGCCAGTCGTATACAAATTCCTCAGGTAATACTGCTTTTTGATGGACAGCATTAATGTGGAGGTGTTAAAACTTGCTTTTCCTCCTACTGCTCTCTTCCCTATTTTGGCTGTATAATTTCACCCTGACAATTCAAAATTATTTTCCCCGCGAAATAATTATACCGTGAAATACCTTAACTCAAGTTATGTACATGCTGCCTGATTCTGATGCACCTTATCCGCTGGCTCTATTATTGTTGTACAATTTTGCCATCTCCCACTAATCAAACGTAGATATAAATCATCTCGACCGCATCATGTTCTTTTGTGGAATACCTAGCGATGAGCAGATGCAAAAGATAACAAGTGAAGAGGTACGTGCGTAAGCTTAAGCAGTGCTACTCATCCTATAATACGTGCATACACGCTAAATCACAAACAAACTGCATTCTTTCATGAACCCTTTCGTTGACAGGCTAGGCACTACATCCGATCGTTGCCGAAGACGGAGAAACGCAACTTCAGCGAGGTATTCCGCGGGGCTAATCCGTTGGCGGTGGATTTACTGGAGAAGATGCTGGAATTGGACGCTGACAGCCGGATCACCGCCGAGCAGGCTCTAGCACACCCGTGAGTTAGAGTATAGATGTGTCTGTTCACCTTTGCATAACCGAAACATATTTTTTAGATATTTGGAAAAATATGCCGATCCTACTGACGAACCTACATCTTCGTTGTATGATCAAAGCTTTGAGGATATGGATCTTCCAGTGGAAAAATGGAAGGGTATGTATATTGAACAGTCCTAGTGTTGTGCAGTTCGTTAAAATTTTCTCTTCTTTTCAGAGCTTGTTTTTCAAGAAGTTCTCAACTTTGTCCCTCAACAACATGCACACATCGGTGGAGAGGCACAATAGGCGCTTGGGAAGCTGAAATAAACATACAAACGAGACATAGCCATTTTCAAAATAGCTTTTTTTCTGTTAGGAGTATTCTTGTACAGTGGAAGGCGCAAATCAGTCTTTAAAAGTAACGAACTAAGTAATCGAACCAACTGTAATCTTTCAATCGTAGTATTCACCATTTACGTTAAAGCTATAAAGACTCGACGTCATTATTGAAAACAAAACAAAAATGTGATGTGTCTTGAGGGCAATGAGCTCAATGTCCAACAGGCAGGGAATTATTTAAAAAACGCATCAGAAGATATTGTGTAGCTTTGAAAAAATAACAAAAAAATGTTTGGTTGTTAAGTTTATACTAAAATTGTGAATAAAAAGTATTCTAAAGGCTCACATGACCACAGGTATTATGTTAAACTGACCAGTAAGATTCCGTCCCGCGAAACGTCCCGCATTTGGCAAAAGAAACGAAAATGTCCCGCGATATCAATATCATCGTTCGCTAACTGGTCCTGGTTTAACTGGTCTGCTGTTTAACTAGGCGAACGATAACTGGTCCTTGGACCAGTTAAAAAGCAGAATTTCGTAAACAATCGACGCCATATTCAAATGGAAGATTTGCTGTGAGGGGCATTCGAATGTAATTTGAAATGATATGAAAATTGACATTATTTTCGCATGACAAAAACATTGATTAAATTACAGAAAAACAATTTCCGCAAATTATATTCCATATCTGTTGTCGCACTTAATGCGAAACGTCCCTTGGAATCCTTCTGTTTATCCAATTTCATGATCAACGCGAATCAAACAATTCAATGAAGTTCCCCTCGATTTTATTTGACGTTTAACATGCCGGACCAGTTAAAAGGTGAATTTCGATAACTGGTCTTCCCTTTTCGCCCAGTTAGTGAACGTTTACTATATTTCAATATCACAATTTGATCATGTTGATTTTTTTAAATGGATGAACTTCAAAAAAAACTTTTATTTTGCAGACTGTTCAAGAGCGCTGCTTTCATCGCACCGACATTGTGCGATGTTTGTTTAGAGAGTGTCAACTGGAAGCGACAGCAACAAAATTGGAAAATGATTTATATAAAGGTCCCCTATCGATCCGCAGGAACCAACGTGAGTTAGACAAAAAGTTCATTTTTGGTCCCCTAGCTCGGTCAGGGCTTAACGTTTTAAATAAGCCGGAAGAACTAGTGTATACTCGACAGGAAGAGGCAGAGTTGTTTGATGAAATATCGTAAATGATGCGCTGGGCGGTCTTACGGAAGTTGGCCGGAACCTGAACCATGGCCGATGAATAGATGTATATTGGCATGTTATTTTACCTTTTCGTGGCTTTGGTGGTCGTCTGTCTCTCTATTTTGGCCATTCGCCCAAAAGTTTTATATCGGGCGCAGCTGGGGAATGTTGAGAAGGTTAGTGGTCTTCGCGATAATGTTTATCTCCCACCGATTCATCCTCCAGTGATCTTTTGGCATAATGGGCTGATCCCCGTTTCGGCATAAAGACCACATCACCTTCGCAAGTTTCGGCAAGCTCTTCGTACTCGTTCCCCGTTCACCATATAACTCAAAAGAAGAGCGGCTTGGACATTCCCTTCACGCCTGTCAGAGAAGGACCTTCTTCGAGAACATGATGTGAATGGTATATTCGAGGTCATCGCTTATCTGGGGAACGTAAAGTACTCGGTCCCCTGCCATTCGTTGAATTCTAGCATCAAGTACGTCTCGTCTGTCATAATGAGTGTGAAAAGAAGTTTTTCACTTCTTTCGCCGGAATGAAGTTTTTCACCAGCACCTCAAGCTACTCCTCCTGCTTCTCAGATACGGCCGGTCTCGGTCCAGATTCTTCTCCACCGTTTGGTCGGTTGCTTCGATCTCCCGGCTTAAGGAGCGGCAAAGAGATGATAATGTAAATACCAGATCGGCTATATATGGCGGACACAAAGTGCCTCACGATGTCCAACTCCTTCGCTGTGGGGTGGAGCTTGCAGTATGGAAAAATCATCAAGTTGCTTGACAGTGCTGCTGCTGCGAATCAACAGCCTTGAATCATTTTTGTTGTTCACTTAATAAACGTGAGATTTGAAGAAAATTTGTTCCTATTAATTATCTTTCATCGCCATCCGAGATTAGTCCATTTTTTTAATGCCTACGTTAACACTAAAATCGATGAAAAATGAATTGGAATTTTCGAGCATTCCATTCGGTAATTTGAAGAAAATTGTAGAATTTTAATTGTGCTTGCTAGGCGTAAATGCTCTGATTGAGCGAGTGATTTTCGGGCGTAAACAAAATCTATACTCAAAACCGATACTCAGAAAGAAATAATACTGATCAGTTTAGACTCGCTAAACTATGGTTTATGTTCACATAACGTATATACATAACGTTTTGTTTTTTGTGTCCCACGTTAGACCTCTGACCATCTGGTCACTTTATATCATGTATACATCAAAACTAAAACTGAATATCTGTAAGTACACTTGGGAGATGCCCTTCAGAGGGAAATGTAAGATACATAGATCGTTTAACATATTTTTCACATATTTTGGAAGTTCACGATAAATGATAAATGAACATGATGCCTTGTTACGTCAGACTTGCAACGACGATCCTAATTTACACCAAGCGCTGTCAATTTAATTAACTTTTCGAATATCTAAGTAGTTTTTCTATGTCTCTTAGCAAAATTACATCTCAAACGCTCCCAAAAGCCTCAGACAGTTTACTTCGATTTCAACATGATCAAAAAAAATTAGTGACATTGACGTTGGAGACGAATAAATAAAAATATTTCTCATATAATTAAATTTATTGACTTCGCTACCACCCAGTGAATGTCCATTAGAGTGCCAATGAAAATGGCCATCTCTAATTTCAAAAAGTTATCTCATAAAAAATGTTCACCACCTCGAAAAAACACTCTATGCCAAATATCAATCGGACTTAAGGGAGAGTGGCGCAAAGCGGTCAAAGTTCCAGATTTTTGAAAATCGAAAAATCACCCAAAGGGGGAGTAAAGGAAATCGGGGTTTTCGAAAAAACAATTTTGATGCCAAATGTCTTAAAATTGCATGAAATGTCGAAATCTAGTGTCCTCCCGAAAAAAAAATTTTTGCCGAGAATTGCCACTCTGGGACTTAGTTTTTTTAGAATACGAGACGAAACGTATGGTTTTGGGTACCAATAAAAATAGTTATCTCGATTTTTCATTCGGAACTTGTTGCGAAATGTTCATTTGCACGATAATATACCCTATTCTAAATATGAGCTCATTCGAACTTCATTTATTAGTGTCAAAAACTCAAATTTTAACGTCTGCAACACTAATAAATGAAGTTCGAATGAGCTAATATTTTGCATAGGGTATATTATCGTGAAAATCAACATTTCGCAATAAGTTCCGAATGAAAAATCGAGATAACTGTTTTTATAGGCACTCAGAACCATACGTTTCGACTCGTATTCCGAAAAAAACTAAGTCCCAGAGTGTCGATTTTTGGCAAAAACATATTTTTGTACAGTGTCTGTTCACCATAGAGGTGTGGCTCAAAATAGCTCCCCATGTTAGTGGCGGTTGATCAATATCCTCGTGCTAGCGTGAGATTCTAAACAAAGCTGTGCACGATGGTTCTCCGGCGAATAAGGGGATTGGCCCTGCAAGCCATCCGGAAAAATGAAACGCACAGGAAAATTCACAAAGAAATTCGAGACAATCGGACTAGACTCAAGCAAAGAACACGGATTAGAGATTGGGAATTCGGGACATGGAACTACGAGTGTTTCGACTTTTTTTGCGAGTACCCGAATTCTTTCGAGAATATTGGGAACCCGAATTTGAACCTCGTAGCGCTGCAGGAGGTGCTCCCGTGGCATTCTTCAACATCAGAATCATCGACGTCCACATCTCCCATCCAGGTAGCACCGATGAATCGTCATCGGTGATCTGAATACTCAGATCGGCCAGGAGAAGAAGTTCAAATCGATACGTGGTAGGTTCAGTGCCCATCCACGAACCAACGAAAACGATAAAACCGATCATGACGGTTATGGTTTGCTTGCTCGTGTATCATGAAGTGCGAACCGAAACAGAGTTGTCTCGTTCTCTGTTGTGTCATGATGTAAAAGCAAAAGAATGTCACTGGGGGAAAATTATTTCTGTACGATCATATTTGATTAAACGAATGCGAATTATTCAGTGGAACGGTCAATCGACAAACACTGCTGTTTCACATGCAACACGTAAAACTGGTATTCAAATTACAGCAAGTTATAATTTTCATTCCTTCATTTGATGCATTCTTTTTTCCTCGTTTGTATTGAAGAGGCTTTAATCTTTGCATTTAGTTCGCCTCTTATTGATTCATTCTAACAATTTGTAACTGCATCCCGCCTTACTAATCTGATAGAGAGTATTTACTTTACAAATATGGATGAACACACTTGGATTCGAGTCGAACAGATTGAGAGCGATTAAAGCGTTTCTCAGAACCCACTCCACAGGAGTAACTTTGATTCTTTTTTAAGTTACATCGATTTGTGAGGTACTTTGTTACTTTGTACTTTGTTTTGTTATCCTAAAATACAATTGTAAATTCGTAATATCATTCATATAATTTGTTGATTTGTTTGAGTTTAAATTCATCTGACAACATCATCTTAATGAAATAAAATACTTATAACTAGTTAAAAACACATTAATAAATTACATTGAGCACATTCGAATTCTCGATCCTGTTTCTGAAGCGTTTTGGCGGTTCTCCGAAATTAAAAAAATGTTCTTCTAATGAAAATGTCCTTATCATTCCCGTTATCGGTTCATGATGACCAAACGTTGAACGATGCCGGAACGATCGCAGCAAATACGAGGATCGTAGGATTCGACTGTTGTGTGCTCCCGTGGCCGAGTGTTTAGCGTCAAACCTAACATGCCGGGGGTTTGGGTTCGATTCCCGTTCTGGTCGGGGAAATTTTTCTTCAAAGAAATTTCCTCTGACTTGCACTGTGGTCACGCGTATTCTAGAGCTTGTCACTCAGAATGCATTCATGGCGTGTTATTTGGCATAAAAATCTCAACTAAGTACTAATGAAAATGACGCAAGTAATACTACGTTGAGACGGCGGAGTTCCTCTAGGAACGTTAGTGCCATATAAGAAGAAGAAGGATTCGGCTGGGAGCGCGAAAGTTAACCATCTCTAGTTAGGTGCATCTAATTCACCACAAATTAGTTTGGCAACGAAAGTGACTTGTTGAATACGCCTACGACGTTCAAGCGTATCCAGATTCTGTAATCGACATCTAGCTATATATGGCGGCAGATTCCGTGGATCACGCCAAGGTATATGCCTGAGCGCTCTACGGATGAAGCGTTTCTGAATTCGTTCAATCCTGATGCTCCACATATGTTGGTAAGGGTTCCAAACTACCGATGCGGTTTCAAGAATTGGTCTTAAAAAAGAACAATAGAGTGTCTTCAGGCAGTAAGGATCGGTGAAGTCCCTAGATATTCTTGAAATGAACCCAAGCTGACGATTAGCTTCAGTGATCAGCGCAGAGAGGTGTGCGTCGAAGGTGAGTTTAGAGTCGAGCGCTACACCCAAGTCGTTGACCTGACTTACTCTCTCCAAGATGATATCATCAATCATGTACTCAAATATAATTGGCTGTCTTTTTCGATAAAAACTCATGATCACACACTTAGCCATCAGCATGGTAAGTTTGTTCAGCCGGCACCGACATACTTACTGGTGAAGCAAGCTCTGCAACCGAAGGCAATCCTCGAGAGTTTTGATAGCCAGATAGATCTTCAAATCGGCAGCGTAGATCGATACACCGCCGGATGCGAGAATAAGCGACTCGTCGTTGTAAAATATCGCAAACAGCAGATTGCTGCCTTGTGGAGCTCCCGAACAAACAGCAAACGGATATGAAGTGTGAGACTGGAGCTTAAAACGGAGCGTCCTTCCAGAAAGGTATGACCTCAGCCAGTAGATGAATCCTTCAGAAACACCAAGACGAGATAGTTCACTCAACAGGATGCGGTGGTCAATTCGGTCGAAAGTGGCTTTTATGTCGATATAAATAACATCAACTTGAGCTCGTTCTTCAAGGCGGTTGACACAAAACGATGAGACCTCTAGAAGATTTGTGCTAACCGAGCGTCCTGGCATAAAACCATGTTGTATTGGTGAGTTATAGCTCTTCACTTCGAAGAAGACAACATCGTTCACGATCATCTCAAATAGCTCAGATGCGGCAGAAAGGCTGGTTATCCCGCGGTAATCGATCATGTGGCACTTATCTACTTTTTTGAAGACGGGAAACAAATAGGAGTGCTTCCACACATCTGGGAAGATCCCTTGATCCAGCGAAGCTGTGTAGATACGGGAGAGTGGCAAAGCCAAAGCTGGAGCACAGCGACAGAAAACTATTGCAGGAATGCCATCTGGGCCAGGAACTGTTGACCGTTTCAACTTTTTTACGCTTCTCTCAATCATCTGTGGAGTAACAGCGAATGACCGCAAGTCTATTAAAGCCTCCGGTACATTAGCTGCAGCACATTTGGCTTCGGACGGGGTGGCTGCATCGGCTACAAACACTGAAGCAAAGTGTTTTGAGAACAAATCACACGTTTCAGGATTTTCGGCAAAAAAATTTTTGCCGAGAATTTCCACTCTGGGACTTAGTTTTTTTTAGAATACGAGACGAAACGTATGGTTTTGGGTACCAAAAAAAATAGTTATCTCGATTTTTCATTCGGAACTTGTTGCGAAATGTTCATTTGCACGATAATATACCCTATTCTAAATATGAGCTCATTCGAACTTCATTTATTAGTGTCAAAAACTCAAATTTTAACGTCTGCAACACTAATAAATGAAGTTCGAATGAGCTAATATTTTGCATAGGGTATATTATCGTGAAAATCAACATTTCGCAATAAGTTCCGAATGAAAAATCGAGATAACTGTTTTTATAGGCACTCAGAACCATACGTTTCGACTCGTATTCCGAAAAAAACTAAGTCCCAGAGTGTCGATTTTTGGCAAAAACATATTTTTGTACAGTGTCTGTTCACCATAGAGGTGTGGCTCAAAATAGCTCCCCATGTTAGTGGCGGTTGATCAATATCCTCGTGCTAGCGTGAGATTCTAAACAAAGCTGTGCACGATGGTTCTCCGGCGAATAAGGGGATTGGCCCTGCAAGCCATCCGGAAAAATGAAACGCACAGGAAAATTCACAAAGAAATTCGAGACAATCGGACTAGACTCAAGCAAAGAACACGGATTAGAGATTGGGAATTCGGGACATGGAACTACGAGTGTTTCGACTTTTTTTGCGAGTACCCGAATTCTTTCGAGAATATTGGGAACCCGAATTTGAACCTCGTAGCGCTGCAGGAGGTGCTCCCGTGGCATTCTTCAACATCAGAATCATCGACGTCCACATCTCCCATCCAGGTAGCACCGATGAATCGTCATCGGTGATCTGAATACTCAGATCGGCCAGGAGAAGAAGTTCAAATCGATACGTGGTAGGTTCAGTGCCCATCCACGAACCAACGAAAACGATAAAACCGATCATGACGGTTATGGTTTGCTTGCTCGTGTATCATGAAGTGCGAACCGAAACAGAGTTGTCTCGTTCTCTTTTGTGTCATGATGTAAAAGCAAAAGAATGTCACTGGGGGAAAATTATTTCTGTACGATCATATTTGATTAAACGAATGCGAATTATTCAGTGGAACGGTCAATCGACAAACACTGCTGTTTCACATGCAACACGTAAAACTGGTATTCAAATTACAGCAAGTAATAATTTTCATTCCTTCATTTGATGCATTCTTTTTTCCTCGTTTGTATTGAAGAGGCTTTAAACTTTGCATTTAGTTCGCCTCTTATTGATTCATTCTAACAATTTGTAACTGCATCCCGCCTTGCTAATCTGATAGAGAGTATTTACTTTACAAATATGGATGAACACACTTGGATTCGAGTCGAACAGATTGAGAGCGATTAAAGCGTTTCTCAGAACCCACTCCACAGGAGTAACACAGGAGTATTCCTTTTTTAAGTTACATCGATTTGTGAGGTACTTTGTTACTTTGTACTTTGTTTTGTTATCCTAAAATACAATTGTAAATTCGTAATATCATTCATATAATTTGTTTATTTGTTTGAGTTTAAATTTATCTGACAACATCATCTTAATGAAATAAAATACTTATAACTAGTTAAAAACACATAAATAAATTACATTGAGCACATTCGAATTCTCGATCCTGTTTCTGAAGCGTTTTGGCGGTTCTCCGAAATCAAATAAATGTTCTTCTAATGAAAATGTCCTTATCATTCCCGTTATCGGTTCATGATGACCAAACGTTGAACGATGCCGGAACGATCGCAGCAAATACGAGGATCGTAGGATTCGGCTGGGAGCGCGAAAGTTAACCATCTCTAGTTAGGTGCATCTAATTCACCACAAATTAGTTTGGCAACGAAAGTGACTTGTTGAATACGCCTACGACGTTCAAGCGTATCCAGATTCTGTAATCGACATCTAGCTATATATGGCGGCAGATTCCGTGGATCACGCCAAGGTATATGCCTGAGCGCTCTACGGATGAAGCGTTTCTGAATTCGTTCAATCCTGATGCTCCACATATGTTGGTAAGGTTTCCAAACTACCGATGCGGTTTCAAGAATTGGCCTTAAAAAAGAACAATAGAGTGACTTCAGGCAGTAAGGATCGGGGAAGTCCCTAGATATTCTTGTTTAGAGTCGAGCGCTACACCCAAGTCGTTGACCTGACTTACTCTCTCCAAGATGATATCATCAATCATGTACTCAAATATAATTGGCTGTCTTTTTCGATAAAAACTCATGATCACACACTTAGCCATCAGCATGGTAAGTTTGTTCAGCCGGCACCGACATACTTACTGGTGAAGCAAGCTCTGCAACCGAAGGCAATCCTCGAGAGTTTTGATAGCCAGATAGATCTTCAAATCGGCAGCGTAGATCGATACACCGCCGGATGCGAGAATAAGCGACTCGTCGTTGTAAAATATCGCAAACAGCAGATTGCTGCCTTGTGGAGCTCCCGAACAAACAGCAAACGGATATGAAGTGTGAGACTGGAGCTTAAAACGGAGCGTCCTTCCAGAAAGGTATGACCTCAGCCAGTAGATGAATCCTTCAGAAGCACCAAGACGAGATAGTTCACTCAACAGGATGCGGTGGTCAATTCGGTCGAAAGTGGCTTTTATGTCGATATAAATAACATCAACTTGAGCTCGTTCTTCAAGGCGGTTGACACAAAACGATGAGACCTCTAGAAGATTTGTGCTAACCGAGCGTCCTGGCATAAAACCATGTTGTATTGGTGAGTTATAGCTCTTCACTTCGAAGAAGACAACATCGTTCACGATCATCTCAAATAGCTCAGATGCGGCAGAAAGGCTGGTTATCCCGCGGTAATCGATCATGTGGCAGTTATCTACTTTTTTGAAGACGGGAAACAAATAGGAGTGCTTCCACACATCTGGGAAGATTCCTTGATCCAGCGAAGCTGTGTAGATACGGGAGAGTGGCAAAGCCAAAGCTGGAGCACAGCGACAGAAAACTATTGCAGGAATGCCATCTGGGCCAGGAACTGTTGACCGTTTCAACTTTTTTACGCTTCTCTCAATCATCAGTGGAGTAACAGCGAATGACCGCAAGTCTATTAAAGCCTCCGGTACATTAGCTGCAGCACATTTGGCTTCGGACGGGGTGGCTGCATCGGCTACAAACACTGAAGCAAAGTGTTTTGAGAACAAATCACACGTTTCAGGAACAGAGGACGACTCTCGATCTCATAAGAACACCTTAGACGGGATATCTGCAGTTTTCCGCTTAGAGTTTACAAACTTCCAGAAACTTCTTGGATTCCTGCGCAAGTTCATCTGAATACGAAGTACGTATGATTTGTAGAGAGTTGTGAAGACTGCGGTATGCATTGCTAGCGAGTTGAAAGTTGTGTTTTGTTTCAAAACTTCGTCGACGACGCAACTTGCGTTGGCAGGAATTTTTGTCGCGCCTTAGAACGCGTAGGAATGGAGTACTCCATGCTGGAGATATCTGAGATATTTTTCGTGGAGTATTCGTTACTAGCCAGCTACAGACAATTTCGCAAAAGCGCGTCGCCATGTTGTTAATGTCCTGACCAAGGACACTCCAATCGTAGCTACACAGAAACTCATTGAATGCAGCGAAATCAATTTTAGAGTAATTCAACGATTTTTCAGCTTCGTCACGATCCTCAGCAGCCGACACTACTCCACCTGTGGCTGATAACGACAGTTCTAATGGTGGATGGTGCAGATCCACCGGTAACAGTGGCGATACGGATTCGCTAATAGCTATGTTAATGTAGGGTGCGCAGAAAACCAGATCCAATGTTCGGCCACGAAAATTGAACTCAGTACCAAATAGCTGCAGGGAGTTGATACTTTCGTCAAGTCCAGTTTCGGTCAACATGATGACGTCGTAATTGCAATCGCTTACTGCCACAAAGAGATCGTCAATTTTCGTCCTCAGGCCGCGTACGTTTTGGTAGTACAGCCATATACCATTTGTGTCGCCCCCGCTAGAAACCAAAGGCAGATCAGGTCGTGAATGGTTCCCAATTGAAGTATACTCGCCTAGGATGGCACGTTGGAAGACCCCTTCCCCAGAC
The DNA here is from genome assembly GCF_029784135.1 of Toxorhynchites rutilus septentrionalis. NCBI lineage: Eukaryota > Metazoa > Arthropoda > Insecta > Diptera > Culicidae > Toxorhynchites > Toxorhynchites rutilus. The sequence continues at coordinate 125,187,547 of NC_073745.1, forward strand.
TCAACAGCAGGACCGGGACGGCTATTCTGACACAGGCTGCAGGGCTCGACTGAGTTGTACGGTAGGGGCTTCCATGATGCTGTTATTCATGCGTCCCAGTGGTCGAAGCTCATCATCAAGCTGATCGGTCAATGTTAGTTGAACGGAGTGAGGCAGGTACGAGTGATCACAATACGCAATGAATATCATATAGTAAAAATTCAACCAACCGCCGCCCAAGCCAGCCACCAGTCACCCAAGCTACCATGCCATATTCACCACAACCAAGGATCCGATTCCCGCTGTGTCTGATCAATAGTAATGAGAGAGATTATAAAAGGACGTAGGATGACGTAGGTTGGTTCTATTCGGTCCTCAAGAGTCTGAAAGGCAACACGTTGATAAACCACAAGTTTTGCAGAAGTAATTCGCCGGTGATTGTATCATGCAATATCGGTGTACTCGAGTGAGAAAAAAGGAAATTCTGCGGGAATGCTCCAGAAAACGTTCATGCAAGTGAACGAAAAGCCGCGTGACAGTTTTCATTGTGCTACGGTCTTCCCCCAATAATTGTGGAGTTTTTTTTCTGTATTATAGTGATTTTCAACACTTCTGGCTGGTTCGTCACTTTTGCTTCCATTTTTGGAAGAATATCGGGAGTGAGAATTGAACTCGTGATCTTGAGCGTGAAAGGTATGGATGTTACGCTAGATCGCCTCCTAATTGTGGAGTTGTTTGAGAGAACGTACACCTTGTGACGGTATAAAGCACAACATTGCGTGACAGCAGATATTTTCTCTCCGGAATGTCTGCAGTTCATGTAAAGGAGTCATCCAGGACATCGGGGACCAGCAGCAACAGACATGGTGTGGTGGCTTGGGTGGATCCGGAGACAAAGAAAATTCATGTGAACAATAGATGTTAAGGTTAGTTTAGTCTAAAAACCAGTTGTCGTGATTTAGAACGCCCCACATCCGAAGCGACTCTGATTCTTTGAGCTAGATCTCATTGTAATCAGCGGACAAAAAGGTTCAGTTACAGTACACAACGGTTGAATTATTCCCTTCGCACCGATCTGCTCTGCAATATCACTCTTTAATAATGACCGGGGTAATCCTTCACCCAGGCATACGTATTCACGACACCTGTTTGTTCATAAAGCACTCTCGAGAATTACTTACATTACAACTTCGATCCAAAATCGAGTGTTCTTCCAATATATCAATGAGTGTGATTCTCTGCTAATTGAGCTGACAGACATGCCCTCTGCCTTGTTGAATGAAATAATGGGTGGTTCCGAAACTGGCAGCCATAAATATTGCTACGATTGCCACTTCTACACGATCTCCTACCATGATTGAAAAGACAGTTCTAGCGCCCGTTCATATTTCATTTCCTGAATCTTCTGATGATGGTTCTTCCGTTTCAGGAACGTGATCAATTCGTTCCGTGTTCCTCTGTGCTTGGTCGAATTCTCTCTCGCTTGAAGCTCAGATAGCCCGGTAGCCCTTTTCTCTGCTACTGCTTTAACTTCATGTTATCATTGGAAAGCCGTGAAATTGCGACGGGATCATAGTGGTGATCGATCAATGGAAAAATATATCGAAAAACAATGCAACATAAAACTTTTGTAAATGTATGAAATTTCCAACACCACATATATTCTCTCCTCTGGTTTGCGGGAATCAATGGGAGACGAATTACAATGATATTGACAGTCTACTCAAGACACTTTTGAGTTAGCCCAATTTCAAAAACGACACAATCTAGGGTATTAGCAGGTTTTATAACCTTTACGAGATGGCAAAAAAGGGTAATAGAGTCTGAATAATTTTCGTTAGTAAAAGCACAACACGTTTTGTTTATGATATATGTATTTGTGTATATATATTTCCTCTGATATTACATACAGTACGCACACAGATCAGAAAACTCTCTAACCATATCTTCTGTGAAAAATAGAAGCTGTGTGAATGATACAAAATAATGATAGTTTAACAGACTCCCTTTGTGATTAGTTCTAATTTTTAAGTGGTATAGTTGTCAACAGCAGTTTAGTTCGTTTTTCTTCAGCATATTTTTGTGTTTCACGATTCAGAATGTAACTGTACACAGCATATGTATGGATATATAATCTTTATATGATATTCAATCTCAATTACCTATACCTCTACTATCTCTAACATTATCACACGCATTTTCTTGACTTGCTCTTCAATCATTTGATGAAATTGTATATACAGATTACAAAACATAAGCTAAATGTAGCTGGTCATGAGAAAGAAGCAAACTTTAATTACTCCTGGCTGTTGTAAGGATGAAAACTAAGAATATTCAATCATGAAGCTAACAGCGTGTGAGATCATAAGTTAGTATTATCATAAATCTCTGCGTATCTGATCCTTGATTATTTGCCTAGCAGGAAGCTACTTTTGTGGTTACATATGAATCGCTGTGCAGAGCAATAAGTTTCTGTAACATTATACAATAATGGTTATGTTGATTTTCTTGAAAATTATAGGTCATTTTCCGTGGTCCATGCAACGAAAGCGATGTTTTAGTAGTCAGCGGAAGTGAGAAAACCACGAGGACTATACAATTTCATCATTTTGTTTAATCCGAGCTCAGATTTCTTCTCATTTTTCTTCATTAGTTGGACCCCAATGTATGCAATCAAAGCAGCTTGGACCATGTTCCAGCATAGAATAGCTAGAATATTATCGTTGAGAAGTAGTTTTCCATTGCTGAGTTGTTCGAGATGAGAACGAATTTCATGACTTTGACGGCGTTCTTGTTGATCGAGTCTATCATCAGACACATGTCTTCGGTTCTCAGTTCTATCTCTCTCAAAACGCTCACGTCTCTCGGTACGTAAATAAAATTCGCGATTCTCATCATGGGCAATCAAACGGTTGTCTTCAATACGATTTCTATGGATACGGTCTGAACCATGACGATTTCCTAGACGGGTATCACGCTCATTTGATTCTGTTGCTTCGGCATCTTCGTTGTTGCGGGTTATTCGTTCGATTATTCTATCATTATCACCAGTCCTGTCCATACGTTCACGTCTATACTTACGCGCCTGATTATCACGGGCTTGAATATCACTCAGTCTTTCATGAACTCGACGGTCTTTAGGATCATCATGGATACGGCTGAATTGCATTGAATTGCGTGCCTCTCGTCGGTCGTTCGTAGAGTCACGATCACGTATAGTTACCCTGCGTCGTTCTTCAGCCACTCGATCCAGATCGATTTCCTCAGATCGTCTTGAATCCTGACGATCAGTTTCGACGCGTTCATCCAATGACCGGCGTTCATCACGTCGATCGGTCACAGACATAATACGATCTTTATCGGCGAGTCGATCTTGACGATCACGTACATTTAACCTACGGCGTTCATCTGTGACTTGATTGATGGTACTTTCACAAATTTCCCTGGATTCCCAGCGCTCGCTTACTCGGCGATCGTCTAGTGATCGACGGTTATCTAGTCGATGACGTTCATCCGTTATGCGGTCACTGTCAATACGATCGCCCGACGACCGACCTTCGATTCTCCGATCACGAGCATTCATTCTGTGGCTTTTGTCAGGGTGCCTTGATTCTCGGCTCTCAATTTCTACCCGATCGCTCAATGCTTGGCGTTTGTCACGTCGATCGCGTACACTCACCCTTCGGCTTTCATCGCCAGATCGATCATTTCGTTCATCTGATTGCCTTGAACTTCGGCGCTCACTCATCGATCGGCGTTCGTCTCTTCGATCGCGTGAATTCATCCTGCGGCTTCCATCCCCATTGGTTCTATCAGACAGTCTTGATTCTCGACGCTCACTATCAACACGATCGCCTAACGAACGTCGTTCAGCTTTTCGATCACGTATACTCATCCTACGACTTTCATCGGCCATTCGATCTTGTTTAGTTTCATCAGACAGCCTTGATTCCACGCGTCTAGGTTCAATGCGATCATCCATCGCACGGATCTCATCTTGTCGTTCACGGACATTCATCCGGCGATTTTCATCGGTGATTCGCCTTAATTCCCAGCGCCCAGCATGGCGTTCATCTCGTTGATCACGTTCGTTCATCCTGCGACGTTCATCGGTTCGATCTACGGCAAGCCGTCCGGAAAATCTCGTCTCTTTTTCGGATTCACTATTGAACAAAAGAAGCCGTTTTTCCTGATCCTGGTCCAATCGATCCACTCGTCGATCCGAATAGAAACAACTCTCGCCTTCACGCAGCTCATCACTCATGCAAAATCGTTGATCCTGGAGACCAAAGGTGAGCTGCACAAAGCACAAAACTAGCACGCTTGAGCCAAAGTAAAACAACTTTGAGTGCACTTTAACCTTGTCCATTGTACCCTTACAGTTTTCGTTCGTTTGTTTGAAGAACGCGGATGCTAAAAGAGCTAAGAGGGAACTGTGACAGGATTCTTCCGGTAACGGCTCTTTTATAGCAACGATTCGAGTATCAATCTGTGCTCGCAGGATAGGCGATTGGTTCGGAAATTTCATTTGTCTCCAATTTCATACATCGATTGAGCTCAATTATTGCGCAAGTGTGAACACTGCAAGCAACTGATAAAAAAACGCCCCACGAATGAAGTATAACCAACACGGGATACACAACGGATTCCCTACAGCAAGAGTGCCCCCAAATGTGTCACCGAAGGATGAAAGGACAGGCGCGATAAGAATGAAATAATGCTGCACAGATGATGCCCTTTTAGTGATGCTTTACTGTGATTTAGATGATAATAAATAAATAGGATCCAATGTTCGTGGCCACCCACAACAGATGTATGAATGAAACAACTTTGATTGTGAATGGTTCGAATTGGAAAATCAGTAAATGTCTCGAAAAATACATTTGTATTCATATTAGTTTACAGACGTTTTAAAATATATTTTTGATGATAGAATTCTAGTCGGAAGACGATATTATTTCAACAACTTTACATTCAAATCATTACCTCTTAGGCTCATAACATTGTGAAAAGAATTTAGTTCAATTTTTAATATGCATCCGTAACATAAATCATCAATTATACATGCCAATATTAAAGCCTTCTTTTAGTGTTTATAAGCAGGTAACTTCCTTATGGGTAAGTGGAACTATTGTGTTGACATGCTCAACCGAAATTTCATTCAACTTAAGCATTCCACTAGCTGTGTGTAATGAGCACCCATGAGTGTCCCAACAAGGATACAGTGGAGTAAATTTCGTGCCTTTTGAATATGCCGAATGGAAACCAATTTGATATACAATCGATATAAAATTATAGGAACAGAGGGCGAAGCCAAAAAATGTTAAATGATTTCACCGAAACTTCGTGAAAAATGAACGCATATACCGTTTTGAATCATATTTCGGACACTCTGTAACAATAAATTGAAATGCTTAATACCCTGATGATATAACTATAAAATTATAATCACAATTGATTTTGAGAGTAACAGTTTAGTTATACTATCAGGCAAATGGGGTCATATTATTCACACAATCGACGCCGACGACTGATGACTCCTACTGACATACTGCACATCCTTTCACATTGCCGTTTTCATTACCTTTAGTGAATACGATTCGAACCCAAACGGAACATTCACTTGAATAAGAACACTTTCATTTGATATACGACACGAAGATGTACACAAGGCCGAAGAGAGTACCATTTACGTACTCTCTTCGGTCTCTTCGGAAAAGTCATCCCAGGGAATAAGTGGATATCGGCTAAGGCAAAGGACAAGATCAACTTTTAGGTAGTGCGATAGTCGTTCGCGAACTGGATGTACACTCTGTCCAACTTCTATAAGTCATTGTAAACAAACAATGCTTCAATTTATATTCTAGTGTATTGTATGTATGTATTGTATGTAGTGTATTTATATTCTAGTGTATTGGTGACTACCATACACTGCATAATTTTCATTTCGATCAATAAATCTGAAAAATGCCGTAGAATTCGATGCATTTCACCAATAAAATGTTGGTATCAGAGAAATTGCTCGTCGGGTTGGATGGACCCATCAAGTAATGCTCAATTATTTGGCGAATCCTCAAGGATACGGTTAGGAAGAAGAGAGCTCTACGTAAATATATGCTCTCTGACCAGGTTAAAGCGGGAAATAATTAGAACAGCTTCGAATACCTCAAAATCGCTTATGTAAATAAAGCAATCTTAGAAATTTAAATGTTTCCTGCGCGATCCTGCAACTGTGTTTTGCCCTGAGTGCCCTGAGAGCGTGAGCCCTGTTTATGCTGCCTACGCTCAGTTTGCATTGGTTGGGATAGGGTTGACAAAGCCCCGACATGAACCGACAGTGGGGCATGGTATGTTATGACCTAAGATAAGATCAGACAATAGGAGGTCTTTTACGGACCAAATTTCTGTCATATACGGACCAAATTTCTGTCAGTCGTTCTGATTTCTGATTGGCTGATTTCGATAAATTTTGTAAACAAAGTAGATTTTTTCAGTGTTGCCAATAAAAATAAATAGCGTTGGATTTGTATTGAATTCAGAAATAGTGAATTTAATGAATATTACGATATTTAGTTTGAAGGAAATGTGCAGGAATTATATGCAGGTTATGTTGTGTTTTTTCACAATAGAATAAAGTGTGCCGTTCACTCATTTGTCAATTTAGCTTCGTTAGGTCCCTAATGCGATTTCACATTTCCGAATATGACTTCCATTGCTAAGAAGAAATGGAAAGTCTCATCATTCACTATGCGGATGGGAGAGTTGTTAGCTCTAGCTCGTAAATATGAAAAAGAGATGATTGATACCATCCAGGTTGTGTTTTGCTAACTACCAATTGTTACACTGCTGACATGTTCTTTCCCGCTGACTTATTTTGATAAGGTAAATAGCTATATAGAACAACGAATTTTGTTGTTCTGTCGAGGAAAGTTTTCGCTTCACCGACGGTGTACTCATAGTCGAATTCAATATTCATGTCATGCACATTATCACTAAAATTAGATGAAGGTGAAAATCGATATGATGTCGATACTGCTTCACTGTTCATCAATTTTTGGGCTGAACATTCTTCTAGTCGCTTTGATAACAAGTCCATCAATCCAACAAGATGTTCTTGTGTATCGGCTGTATACGAAGCATTCGGTACTACGGTCATGTGTTGCGAATGAGTCACAATTTTCAAGTTGTTCCTGAATAGCAATGGAGTTGAGCGCCATTGTTGTGCACGGAGAAAAGACTCTCCAAACAATTTTAGACGAGTTGTTATGGATATCATTATTATATTATAGATATGGGTATTTAAAAGACTTATTTTATCTTTTTAATACATATTTTTGAGATTGCCTAATTGAAAATATGCAAAATCATTAAATTCGCATCAACCAAATGTTACGATTCATAAAAACCAAAAAAATCCTAAATTTAATAATATTTGGCAACTTTGGCATCTTCATGTCATGGCTTCGTTTTTGGACGACGAAGAAGAGTAATGGCGAGTTTACATTAGGGAGATCTATAGCTATAGATGGATTTATTCACGTGAAAATAGGTGTAAACGGGTGAGAATAAATATGATACACTTATTCGAGGTATATATAACTTGAATAAATTCAGCATATGTAAACGCTTGTGAATTTCTCACTGGTGAGAAATCACTAAAGTTGGATGCAGTTCTACTTCAGGTGAATAAATTCACCGAAAATATGAATATATTCATTATAGAAGTTCACGCTAGTGTAAACGGTTGATGCGATTTCTATAAATCTCATCATATTTCTTCACATGAATATATCACTAGTCTAAACCCACCCTAAGAAGCCAGTTGTCTCATCTTATCTTATATCATGGACAGACATACAGCTGTACTAGCGTTGTACGTGTACAACGTTGTATAGGTACCATCGTACCATGACAGACATACTTTGGTTGTACATTGTACCGTATGTCAAACTGACAATCAGAATTTTTTCCGATTTTTACCACATATTTCAATGAAAAAAGTTTTTATTTAGCATTCAAACTATCAAACATAACAACCAAGTTTAAAATCTGAGTTTATAACTCAAGAGAAAGTCAATGAAAAGAACGTTTACCAAACGTTTTGATTCGGCTTGTTCATGCTACCCACCACTAACCGTCTATGGCGCTGCGCGCAGTACAGCTGTAGCCATGTACAGCGGTAAAATAGGTCGGTACAGGTACAACGATTGTACCGAGTTGCTTGCATGGTTCTAGCGCTGTACATGGTGACAGACATACAATTTTCGAAGTACAGCGGTAGAACAGCTGTATGTCTGTCATAAGTATTAGGTAATGACAAAGGATGTTTTAAGACGAATGCATTTTGCTATATACATGGTGGCCACACGACTTTAGTTTTAGAATTCCCGCATTTTTCCCGACTTTTTCCCGCATGATTTCACGAAATTCCCGACTCTCAAAAAAGAAAATTTACTAAAATTGTGTTGTTAGTTAAAAAATGATTGTAGAAACCAAATTGCGAAAATATTTTTTCTTTATTGTTTCTAAGTATCGCATGTGGATGTGTTTCTCAGCAAAAAATTTTGGGTTAGATGTAGGGTTCAGGGAATACGGACTCCAACTTCACTTACTCAGAATTGAAACATTTTTATTTGTTAGAATAACTGACCAGAACCTCATTGATCACATCCAAACACATTTCGGGCATGTCTGGGTACCTTTTATGATCAGTTCCTGAGTTGAACCAAAAATCCATAATGCGACTTTTCTATCGAAGACAATTGTGAAATTTCTCACAATTTTTTTCACAATTTCACAAAATTCACTTAATTTGACTTACACTGAATTTCACAAAATTCAGTGTAAGTCAAATTAAGTAAGTTACTTGAATCAAATTTAATTGGCATGCCTGAACAAACAGAATGAAAAAATTAAGCAATCATGTTTTTGAAGTTCATTATGTGATTCAGTGAAACATGTGAGTTTGTTCAGATTGCTGCGTGCTTAACTGCCGTAATTTCGCAAAGTGACGCAAGCGCCAAGGTTGACGTTTTTCGTTTTTTGTTATAGATCGATAAAGAATACAAAATACTTTCAATAAACCGCGAAATTTTGCAGAAATGTGGAAAAATGACCCCGTAAAAGCTTGAAAACGAAGTGGTGCAAGCGCCATTTCCATTGTGAGGCGGCGCAAGCGCCAATTTCCACTATGATTAGATCAAGCTGATTGTTATGCGATGTTATTTTTTATCTGATTTGATGGTATAGAATAAACGAGCTGGGACAGTAAATTCCACACAGCAACATATTCCATAATGGACGTTTAGCATAATGAGAGTCACATCTCTCTTGTAAGAAACCACTTTTAATGTTTTAATGGAAAACAGTCCATCCCCACGCAGTGCTACATTTATAATAACCATCTTCTATCAGAACTGTAAACCACGCATTTAGAATCTTTATTTTAAAATCTCGTTCAATATTCAAGTTCATAAAATGAAAGTCAGCTTAAAGGAATATTTTATCCTAGATTGAGATGTATTTCTGTTATCATATTGCACATTACAATCTTTATTGTAACTAAATAATTAATCGTCATCAGTGTTATTGTTGATCGTGAGGTCTCCCCAGAAGTGTCGTTTTTTTCTCAGGCTTCAAGGGACAAAGCTTCTTGACGATATTTTCTTTCCTCGACTGCGCAATTCCTCTTTCGGAAGAATTGAAGCTTAGTGTTGATTGGAGGGTAAATGACGGTTTCTTCACTTCTTTCAGCTGAGTTTTGGTGAACAGTTGTACTCTCTTAAATTCTCCATCAAAACGTATCTTGTAGCAAAACTCAAAGCATCCTCGCGTGAACTGTATATGTTTTACATCAGATAATTTGGGACGCTGCTTCATGTGTTTTAATGCGGATGGCTTTAATTGTATTTTGTTTTGGAAAAAATCGGTGTAGTTCATTATTGTTTGACGCACGTAACAAAGTCGGAAAATGTGTAGAGCTCTTCGTTCTGATGTTTCCTCATACTTCGCTCAACGGCGGCATGAAACGCGTCAGCAGACATGTAAGTGTGTCCTGATTCTAAGTATTTGAACGTTATTTCTTCAGTGTTCACGAGTGAAGAATTTACTAACAGAATCATGTGAATGAAAAGGTTCCAATTCTTGTTCTGGCTAGAACAATTGTCTAACCAGTATAGAACCCTTTTCGTGGAACCATTCAAAATCAGATGTTTTTAGAAAACACTCATCAAATCTGATGACTTTCGTCCGCTTATGGTTTCGTTCCATAACTTTCCTCCTGCTAGTGGTGCAAATGTTTCATTCATGGCAACAATTCTCCTGGCAAAAATGACATCCTTAAATCGCTTCATTCTTAGCAACTGAATTACCTATTTTAGATCGAAGGAAAGATATAGGTATTAATTAACTTGAAAAATATAAAAAAAATTCAAACCTTCTGCATATCCACGGAAACTTTAAGACCTTCAGCAAGTGTTTTATCTTTTTCATATTCATGTCGCGATGTGATAGCTGCATCACGGTGTTTTAACCAAGCAATGCATTCAGCACATTTCTCATCATTCACTTCTGGTGCAGCTGAGACGAATTCGAAACTACAGTTACTTTCAGCTCGCTCAAGATGATTTTCATTCTCATCACTTTTGTCATTGGCCATTGAAACTTCGTTGCGAAACTCAATCCCTTCGTGGTTCTGCTTTCGATAACCAGTCGTTTTCAAATGAATTTCTGCTACACGACACTTTTCACAGAGCTCATGACCAAGTTTGGTGAAGTGAATTTTCATATCCGATAGTATCTTATTGTAATATGAATAACTGCATCCTTTTAGAGACTTATCTTCACGCCGGACTATGAATAGTTCATGCATTTTCTTACATGTTAGATCCGACGGTAAGTAACGGACATTCGGCGCGTGCTCTCTTCTGTAGTGTGAAATGGTTGGATTGTAGGACAGTATATCTTCCTGTACAGCTTGTGCAAGAGGTTTCAATGGAACCTTCCTTAAATTGTGATTATTCACAGGCAGCACCTTGTTGGTTGATTTATGTGTTCTATATATTAAATTGCTAGAATAAATTACACATTATGAAATATTGACAATTTTAGTTACAAATAATAAACGTATTCTGTAACTTACTTGCTGTTCGATTGATATCCTAATGTGTTTAGAAAGAATTTCAAGCATACCGGATAGACAGAATCCCTTTCATCGGTCAGCCTAAAAGCATACGTATACGTCCGCTTGAATCCAGAACCACGTTCAACACGTCTACGTTTTATATCCTGACGAGAGCTGTGTTCCAGTATGAACGATCTTTTCTTATCCAAAGATATGTTCCAATAAATTTCATTGATTTCAAATCTTCTGCCTTTTGAAATGTGTGAAGAGCACTTCAAATCACAGAAACAGTCAACAGCTATTACGGCCCGTGATAGTTTTCTACGCTCTACATACTGCTGATGAGCTTCCTGGCGCTTGCAAAGTGGCTTTCTTCGGATCTCAACAAGTGCTTCATGGACCGCCGCTTCTTCAGATTCACTATCACTAGTGCTATCGTACTCACGAATTAGCTCCATATCGTTTCACTCACTTATATTTAGGTAAAACTTGGAAAACGCGAAAGAAATTTGACTGGTTGTGTGCAAAAATAGTTGGAGACAGATTCTCACATGCTTTGATGGATCAACGCCAATAGGTAGTGGAAACAGCGATTTTAAATTCACTGTTTCCACAAAAAAAACTGGTGCTGGTAATTTTACTCAAATAAAACTGATTTTTTTCAAAAATCAAGCCAACGGCAATGTTTTTTCATCTAGTGTACACATTTTGTACAGATCAGATTTTTGTAGTGTACACGTATGCTGATTATACATGCAATTTTAAGAAAAGCCTCGTACTGAAAATTCTTCCCTCGGGCGCTTGCGTCACTTTGCAAAATTACGGCAGTTAATTATTTCATTTACTATAATAAAATTACACAGAAAATCCGTCTTGTTTGAATAACACTGGAAACATGCTAAGCAAGAATAGGAGCATATGACATGAGATGAAGTAAATAACACGGAGTAACACTTTTCTAATGACTCTGAATCTGACTTCTTTCTCTTTGAAATGTGTCCCATTTTTACTACAACTTGATCTACATTTCATCTATCGGCTACTATTTTTTCAAGGATATGAATGTCTCCATTGGATACCATGAGAAAGCCATAAGATATGAGAATTAATCGTATTATGTTTGTGAGATGTTATTACAAATCCAGTTCAATCTTCAACACTTTTTGACCACTTTTAATTTCTTGTCCATCAATGCTGCATCTTTCTGGACGTCGGCCAGCATGTTCATTTTTTCAGCCTCAAGTTCCTTCGCTTCAAATTGGTCGGTGTTAAGAGAAAAAAAATCATCATCGAATTTCAAAAACCGACCATGTATATATTGTTTATTGGCCCAAAAAAATGACCTGTGCAAAATTTCAGCTCAATCGGGCATGATTTAGGAGTGTCTCAAAGCACTCAAAGTTTTGAATTTTTAGCCACTAAGTCCCAAAAAGTCGATTTTCGGCCAAAAATTTTTTTTCGGGATGTCACCAGATATCGACGTTTCATGCATTTTGAAGTCATTTGGCATCGAATTTTTTTTTTCGATTTTCTAAATTCCTTGGAAGATTTATGTGGACCAAAAAAAACACACACGGTACACAACGGTTGATAAGCTCAAGGCCGCAATATTGGAGACATGGGAAAACATCGAGAAATCTGTTCTCCAGATTTCGATAAATTGTATGCCAACTCGAATTTTCCAGGTGATTTATCGAAATGGCAAGGTTACCAACCATTGACATATAATCCTGCCGATTGTTTTGAATTTTTCATTGTAATACTTATGGATTTTGAAATGGTCTTATAAAAACTGGACATCTGAAATTATCATATTTAACCTCAATAAATAAACAAACGACTCTTTTGAACGAAATTGACGTTTAATAGACTTCATTCTAAGCATTCAACAATGCATGAAAATATCTTGTTGAAATTCTAACTGTTTGTGTTACTACGAAATATATTTAGGGTGGTCTTATAGAAGTAGGACCGAGTGTATTGACGGATTACGTCTTTTGGGAAAATTTTGAGGATAAGAATTGGAAAACGAAAATCGACCGCATCGTGAAAAATGTCCAATTTCATACGCTTATTGCTCAATCATTTCATGATGGATTGATGAGATTTTTGCCTCAAACGATTTCGGCACTCCATAACAATTTGTCTACATTGAATAAAATAATACAGGTCGGACTCGATTATTCGGAGACTCGATTATCCGGAGTTTTTGAGATTTGATTTTTTTTATCAAGAATTTTGAATAATTTGTTAATATATTCTATAAATATGATTATTTGAACAAAATTGAACGTAACTAGGTAGAGCAGGGAGCAGGAACAGAGGTTGTTCCTTTCAACTAGTTTCGATTAGGGGCTGTCCACATACCACGTGGACAGAAAAAGCACGGTTTTAGACTCGCCCCTCTCCCTCCGTGGACAAGCGTGGACATTTTTATACCCCTACCCCCCTTTGTCCACGTGGACATTTTTTCTTTTTAAATTAGGATTTAGGACTAAATTCCATTTGATTTTTAATCCCATTTAAGGGGGAACCTTGTCTGGAAGGTCGGAAAACAATGAATTTTCTTGTATTTTTTCTTCGAATGTTACGAATAAAGTGAAGAGCTCGAGTCTTATTGTATTGTATAAGGTATATTTGAAGATGTATTTTTCATTTTTTAAGTACACGAATAATTATTAATACGCTGTAGACAGCTGGATGCGTAGATGCTGTCTAAAAATCGGTACCTTGCTGGTGGTATCGGTTCTGAAGCAACGGGGTGTCGTAGAACAAATTCCAATGAATATTTAGAAACATTAGGACAATATCTAGCGTCACATAGGGGTTTTCACAAATTCGAAAAAATTGCGGCCATTTTTGTTAAAAATTAGTTATTTTTTATAAAAAATCGCTGTTTAGAAGCTCATGAAGAAACGAAAAAATTAGATATCAAAAAACGGCTTTGTAACGCGTTAGATAATCTATTTTTACAGGCTGATAAACAAATTTCAGCCAAATTGGTCGAGTAGATCCTAAGATATTGATACCCCCAGTCGAAATAACATGGTATCGAGAAAAACGCGTTTCAAAATTCGTACAGTAATAATACATCCCTTGGGGTGAGGGCATACTTGTGGTTGTAACTTTCCAACGTCACTACAATAGATCAAACTAATGGTCGCAGTGGTACAATGCTCCTACAGAAGAACTTTCCAACGAAATCAAGTATCGAAAAGGAGCTTCCCAAAAACGCAAAAAAAATCTTTTTTTCGATTTTCCAGACCGGGTCCCCCCTTAAATTGTTTTTATTTCAAATTTCGCTAGCTGTACCCTGTACTAGTTGTGGCCTATTGGGTAGCATAACAAAGCACATGCTTCATATGAGTTTAATTTTGAAATACTTATGAGTATATGATAGTTTTTGTTTTTCCATTATAAGCGAATATATAAAGGCTATCTGGTTTGCTAACACGGAAACACGCAATGTACAGTTGACTAAGGTGAGGAATAATTCGCATCTGAATATAAACTACACAACTTCGAAGATTGATCTTGAGCTTTACTAATTGTGATTGCCAATCGCCAATCGAATAAAAATAAATGGATTTAAAAACATTTTCAAATACATTTTTTCACGATTTTCTAAACACTTGCAAAAAAAATGTGTTGATATCGCATAGACGCCAGTAATAATCAAATCAACTTGATTAATTCGCTTCCATTTGATTCATATGGAATTCCAGTAGAATATTTTACTACAGAGATGCATTGTTTTATGGCCGAGTTACAGTGTTACTCAAAATTTTAGATGAAGAAATTCTTTGCCCACTCCGGAATATGATCGATCACTGCTATGGCCGATTCATCTTCACTCTGGATTTCCGATTCACCTTTAGTCAGTAGCGCAATTCAAAACCTTTTCCGCCATAGCTCGGAGAATTTTCAGAGGGTATTAAAAGCGTATTAAGATATTTTATTATGTTTCAAATGCTTATAGACCATTCCGCATTGAGTGTCTAGATGACTTTCAAAGTGCTTGCGAGGAATAATGACATCAGACAATTCACGATTCATTGATCCCCAACTATGAAATCGAGCTTTAATCTTAACTATGAAAGTTGAACATTTCTTGAGACCCAGTTTTTGCCTTAAATTGATCCCAATTCAAAAGTACGAATTCATTTGAAAGATGAGAAAATTTTCCATTATATTCTGTTGTAGAACATTTGGAATAGTGAAAGATTACAATAGGAATAACATTGTGGTGTCGAGGAAAGAATTGTAGAAGGGTTAGAGAGCTTTAATTTTGTTGATAGACACAATCAAGTTTATCATGTATTTTTGGGGAAAAAATGTAAAACCCTTAAAAAACGAAAAATTTTAAGTATTTTTTCACTTCTAAAAGGCACTTCAATCCATCAATTCAAATGTTTTACAACTGCAATCCATGCGAAATTTTCTGAGAAAAAGGAAATACTGGGTCAACTGATTCTAGTTTGATGACTAGTGGTGCATGGATCATTTCACGCAAATGTAAATATTAATTCCTAGAAATTGACAGGATTCCAATACTTTGAAAAAATCTAACTTTTCGAGGAAAGTAATGCGAAAACATGTGCATCCGTGGCCGAGTGATTAGCGTCTCACATTATCATGCCGGGTGTTCGGGTTCGATTCCCGTTCTGGCCGGGGGATTTTTCGTCAGAGAAATTTCCTCCGACTTGCGCTGTGGTCACGCGTATTCTAGAGCTTGCCCCTCGGAATACATTCAAGGCGTGTTATTTGGCTTAAGAAATCTCAACTAAGTATTAATGAAAAAAAAAGTTCCACAGGGAACGTTAACGCCATTCAAGAAGAAGAATGCGAAAACATGATTCTACACGAAATTCTGCATGAAAAACTATACAGACATTATTATCCTTAGGCTGCTTGTTCTCGAGATAGAACAAGCTCTATAGAAAAAATCTACAACTTTTCATTACAACAGATTAATCCTAACAAAATAGGCCATTAACATGATTCATACATAATTGAAAATAAGGGTTGATTACTGAAATACTCATAAATGCTATGAAAATCTTAGAAGATTCATCGCCAGTTATTTTATAAACTCTAATAAAATTTTCTGCCGGGCTGTTTCCGGTTCAAAAACTCCAAAACAGTCTGACTTGAACTTCGGTCCCAAATAGGTTGTTATTAGGTAATCCGAATTTTTAAGTAATTGAAATGACTTCCCAATCCAGCATTGAAAGATGCTCTAATGTAGGGTAAGTTCGGTGTTCTATGAGTTTCATTCTTATCCGAATACTTTTTTCATGCAGCAACATACGAACTTACCTCGGATACACAGGAGAAGCCAGAACTTGTATTTTCTGTTATTTCTTCAAATGCCTAGAGAAGCTTAATGCACTGCTCCATAAAGCTCCACTGTTGTGTAGTCTAATTAATAAGTGCCTTCTCTCAAATTATCATCCCTGAAGATATTTCTATGTTAACTATTCTCGAATGAAAATAGCTGATTGATGTGCTTTGCTTTTTTGAATTAGTAGTACTCGATTAGTATTAAAATTATTTCAAAATATCCACAACACACTTTACATAGTAATAGAAAATCCTTGATACTTCATCAAAAGAAATTCATTCTAAACGGAAAATTTTTATGATTGTTCATTATTTTATGGAAAAATGTATTTATTTGTCTCTAAAATGTGATCCTTTATTTGCTTCATGGACCCATGCAATTTCCCGCAGTTTCCTATTCGCAAATAGAGAGCCGAATAACCGGTATCCGGCCAAAGTACTAACCGTTTCATCACTAACTTGAAGCGATAATGGAAATGGGTTGAACAAACACTCAGCAAGTAAAAATTATTAAAGAAAATTACCTTTTCCCTTCCAAATATGTTTTCTCTATGATGAAGTAACATGTTTTTTCTGGTGAGAAAAAATCGATAATGATAATTATGTTGTATCACATTGGTATGTTTTTTTCTTAATTTCATCCGTACATAACACAGGAGCCATCTCGTCCAGGGCCACAGAGGGCGGCTTTCATCATATCGCATTTCACTTCGGCATCTTCTATTGTGATACGCACCATCCTACAACTAATCACTATCCTTTTGTCATCATCACTCGTTTGTAAACACTGGTGAAGTGAACAAACCATATCCAACAACAACAAAAAACGGTCCTTTTCAGGGCCACAAATCATTATGAGAATTTAAAGTTGTAATTCTTCAAACATATCCAAATTCAGCATGCCCAAGGGAATCCTACGTCAATAATGCCTCGCACCAAACCCTCCTGTGACTTTTTTTGAACGGTATCATTCGTCAGATTTAGTATGATTTTTTATGCAATTTATCAGCAAAGATAAATTTGAATTTGCTTGAGACATCTGTTCAAGCCGTTGTCTCTTCACGAACGGCTCCTCGTCGTTCATGAGCAAGCATCCTTGGTACTGCGTTATAACCTTGTTGGATACGCATCTCTGTCATATCAAGCCCATATCCAGTGCGTTTGTGATATCATCTATATATATAAAAATGGAGTGATGTTTGTCTGTCTGTCTGATTCTTATAGACTCGGAAACTACTGAACCGATCGACATGAAAATTGGTATGTAGGGGTTTTTGGGGCCGGGGAAGGTTTTCGTGATATTTTGAGACCCCTCCCCCCTCTCTAAGGGGGGGCTGCCATACAAATGAAACACAAATTTCTGCATTACTCGAGAATTAATCAAGCAAATGAAACCAAATTTTGCATGTGGAGGTTTAAGGATGCAATAAATGTTTCTATGGTGATAAGATACTCCTTCCCCCTCTCTTAGAGGGGGCTGCCATACAAATGAAACACAATTTTTTGCATTACTCGGAAATTAATCAATCAAACGAAACCAAAGTTGGCATGTGAAAGTTTTAGGGTGCAATAAATGTTTCTATGATGGTTAGACAGTCCTTCCCCCACTCAAAGGGGGGCTGCCATACAAATGAAACACAAATTTCTGCATTACTCGAGAATTAATCAAGCAAATGAAACCAAATTTGGCATGTGGAGGTTTTAGGATGCAATAAATGTTTCTATGGTGTTAAGATACTCCTTCCCCCTCTCTTAGAGGGGGCTGCCGTACAAATGAAACACAAATTTTTGCATTACCCGAGAATTAATCAAGCAAATTAAACCAAATTAGGCATATGGAAACTTTAGGGTGCAATGAATGTTTCTATGGTGGTTAGATACCCCTCCCCCCTCTCTTAGGGGTGGCTGCCATACAAATAAAACACAAATTTCTGCATTACTCGAGAATTAATCAAGTAAAAGGGCGGGACGAAGTTTGCCGGGTTAGCTAGTCTTTTATAAAGTCAATGTGGTCTTACATGGTACGAAATTTCGCATTACCCAACGCAATTAGCTCCTTAAGTTCGTTGAGATCTTTTGTTAATCTTGTTGCAGCACACAACACAAATAAATTGATAAAGGTATTAGTCGGAGTAGCCGCAATTGAAAGAACCCAAAACCATTACATGAACACTCAAAGTTGTATCACAAAAAGAAGAGTTTGACAATAGTTATATAAATTATGTAATTCGAGACTATCGACATTCATGTCATCAGAAAAAAAAACTACATCCTGGATGTTTCCGTAATTCCTTTTTATTAAGATAATATATTAAACTCATATTCCACTATGTCTTTCGGTTGAATCTTACTGACTAGACGCTTTCGTTAAAACGAAACAAAATCTTACCTACATTGTCGGAAATTCATTGCAGCACATTTAATCAAGATTTTTACTCGCAACAATGCGTTCCATTAAAACAAACAAGCCATACAGCAACATCCAAATCCACATATTTACAATTCCTTACCATTCAAACATATATGTCGTTCTGTTTTATTTTCCTTTTTTCGATTTCATCAAAGTGATATGTCGATTGAATCGATTTCTGCGTTTAATTAAATGGTATCGAATGATCGCATAGTGTGCTAATTTGAAACGCAGTTAAGTTTTTATTTTCAACATTCACATTCACTTTTCATTTTCAAGGCATATTTTGTGTATCCCTTCGCATACTAAAGGCCTGTCGAAATAATGAAAAAATAACATTCTTATTCTGCCATTCAATTATAAATGTTCTGAAATCATTTTGTAGAAAACTTTGTTACAAGAACTCAATATCTTAGTATAGTATAGATTCACATCTTGTTTGAACTTGCGAAAAGTTAAAATTACGCAATCTTTGCACACCCTCCACATAACGCTCAACGTTCAATATTGGTAATAGAACTATTGGTTCTAGCATTTGACTTGTCCTATTAAACAACTATAGAAAGCTCTGTAGTTAAAAGTAGTTGCGAACTAGTACACTTTTAGGAAGTTTGTTTCAGGTGGCAATTTGATCTAACGATAATTTCACCAGAGTAAACATCCATCGCTCCCAATCGCGTACTCATCGTTCATAGTTTTTGAAACTGTCATTATGATCTAAAAAAATTAAGCTATGAGCATATTCCGGAGTTTAGAGTTTAACATGGAAAGAAGTTAGGAAATTATCCTACAACATTTGGAGGTAAATCAGTCAGACTTAGTTTAATCGTCCTTAACGCTATTGTGATGAGATCTTGCATTTTTGGTGGGAGTGGAATTAGGCGAAAGTCTAGCCGATGATTTGCCTAAAAATAAGAAAAAAAATAAAATAAAATAAATTACACAGCTAAAAAAGACTGAAGCTATTGGTTTTCGTGGACGGAACAGTAATCATATCCTTAGTCACATAAAACATTATTTTGAATGGCGCGTGTTTTTGAACGATATTTTTTTCGGCACATTTTTTATACTGTTAATATTTTTAAATGCAGAATGTGATCTTTTAAAACGTACCCTGAATCCCTGATCAGCATGAAATTGTAGTTGGAATCTAAACATCCCCGAAGACAACATACAAGTGGCGCAAAAGGTGAAAAATTCTTGCACAATATATTAATAACATTTGCAATTGCAGGTGATAATGCTACAAATTTTTAGACGCGATATGCGAATGCAAAAACATTAAACGAGGTGTTCACCGTCCACAATTTCAATTTCCCTGATAAATTATTGTTATGAGGATATGACTGAAGACATCTACATCTTCGAGGCACATGGTAGTTATGGTAGGAAACTACCAGCAAGCAATACCAAGGGTCCACCGGAGAAAGTGCTCAATGAGTTTGTGAAGCAATATTTTTCTATGGAAAAATTCAGTGTAGTCTTAGTTCAAGTAGCTGAGGGATAAGACAAAATTACCTTGATCTGCTGGTACTTGTTTTAAATGCCCACAAAACATGAACATGATCTACATGAATACAAAGCAATCAATCGAGACCAGTAATAGTTTTCAAGCTTCGACCGTCAATACAAATCCATCTACATCCGGAGATTCATCATCAGCAGAGAATATACTATGTTCCTTGATTATCCTGCCAATTCTTATTTCTTAGATTATTAAAAAAAATTCAAGTTTATTAAAAATTTAATGAAGATTATCTGAAAATTAATCATCTCTAGTTGTACATACAATACTTCGGTTCTCTTTGCATACACGGAAGCTGTAATTCATATGATAAAAGGCTGCGAGTAGAAGAAGCCGATCTCCTTAGTTTGACAGTTACACCATGTGACAGCGTGTTCATGATTAGTCCCACGCGCAAATGTCGCATAGAGACATTTCAATTGCCGTTGGACTGTTCCGGTGGACCGTGAAAAGAATCATAGAGTTTAAAGCTGACATCTTTCAAGTGTCTATTATTGCTCCTACTTTGTTCTTGATCTGTATGCAATCCTCTTCGTTAATATTCTACCTGATGTTCATGTTTTGGTGTATGCAAATGATATCACTCTCACCTCCTCCCTTCATTTCAAACGTATGACCAGGAAAAACTTCAATCTATCAACTCCGTTAAAGAATGGGAAGATGAAACAGGCTTCTCAATTCCTTCAGGAAACTCCCAACTCCTGCACATAAGCAATAATGGAAAAAATATTAGCAAGTTACCAAAACTCATGCTCAATCAAACCCCAATTATAGAAGGTACATTTCTCAAAATCGTTGGGGTTCACTTTGACCGAACGCTCAGGTATGCCACATAGACCATGTGACATAATTTGACCTCGCCTCATAATCGCTTCCAAATAATCAGAACGATTACACCTGTGCCCATAAAACAATCGAACCAGCAGTAGACGAAAATCGTCTACTGCTGGCTTTTACCAAAAATGTTCTATAGCGTTGGCATTTTTTGCAAATGCCATCAATTGATTTTTTTTCGAGGAAAAATAAAACACGTAGTTCCTGACCCCTACTTAATTTTTTTTTCAAGTAATTTTCATTTTCAATTTTGTGTTCATTCCACCTGGAAAAATCAATTACCATTTTCGCAATACGACCAGTGTTGCCACAGATTTTCAACATTTTTTACCAAGAATCTGTACATACAGGTTACAGATTGTTGGATGTCCAAGCTAACTTTAGACGCGTATTTTCTAAAACCAAACGTTCCAATCGAAGGTAAGCAACATATTTTCAATGAAACCGTTGCCAATCATGAGTCAACCGATTTTCTCATGAATGCGCAGCCTCTGAACAGAGTCCTTTCCCATAGCTAAAAGGGAACGAAACGAAAAAGCCAATACTGCGGAAGTTCAAGGATGAATGGACGCGTTTCGTGCAATTCCAAATGAAATCGTCCAAATAATGCAGATTTTAAAAACATGTATTTTTGATTCGAATGAAAGTTTGTATTCCGTTTGGGTTGGAGGAAATATGAGTTTTCCACAGCAATTGGGAATTTTTTGACTCAAGCGTAACTTTTGAAAAGGGTAACACAATCAAAACACGAACAGTAGAATTGAAATCCCAACAACAAATACACCTTGTTGATTCAACCGGACGTTATGGGTACAAATATAATTAACTTGTTTACGTTATGCCTAGATTATACCTGAAGTCAGGTATCTCTAAGCTACCTCTGTATAGGTATATAAAATCAGGTATCTTTAAGCTACCTCTGTACAGGTATATAAAGTCAGGTACCTTTAAGGTACCTCTATAATGTACCTCTATATGTGAATAACAGTATACCACAATGGACTAAAAGATTTTTTTTCGTGTTGTAGACCGTTTCCGAAAAACGGTAAGAAATGTTCATCTGAAAAACGTTTCTTAACCGTGTCAATGATTGAGAAACTTAAGTCAATGGGATGCAATATCCTTTTAGATACATTTTTTAAAATTTGCGGATCATGCCGTTAATCTGTATACTCTTCCAAACCAAAGCAGTGTAATACTGAGGAGCAGATCAGAACAGCAGTAGGAAATACTTTAGAAGAAGAACCATCAATAGTTTCAGTCGTTTCAGCATCTTTGCAAGATTCCCAAAACAGCAATATACCAGAGTATTCCCGAGCGAACAACATTGAGCTATTCAACAAGGGAATCGCCGGTATTAACGTTTCACTAATAATGACGAAAAGACTTGGACAGGCTAGTTATCCCAAACAAAAATTCAAATCAATTTCTAAAGGTATTAAAAGAAATCTATTTTCCTTTTCACATGAAGAAGACGAAGAGTCGAACTTTAAACAAAAGGCAAAAGAGTTTGAAGAGATTATCAATCAGCTCAAAGAGAAATTTGACCACACAGAGACAACAAGATAAGAAAAAGTTAGAATTTTAACAGTTTTTAAAATTTTTAAAACAGTTTTTTCAATTGTTGGGTTTTTAAAAAAAACCCAACAATTGACGAGTTTGGAAACTGGTTTCTAGATGAGCTTCAGGAACGCAATTTAATTGAAATCACTTATGCACAATGGATTTCTACTGATCGATGCACCATTTAAAACTCTTGTAAAACCGGTGGAAGAATTTGTATCATATTTTTGCGAAAAATTACTTACTCATGATTACATTAAAACACAACAGTCCACATTTCTTAACAATATAAAAGCTAATTTGCAATAAAATGAGGTTGTGATTTGCGATTTTTCCGAAAATAATTCATTTGTGCTTCAAGATGAAGTTCAAAGTCATCACTGGAACAATGATCAAGCAACAATCCATCCATTCGTTGTTTATTATAGAGATGAAAAAGGTTCTCTGGCAAATTTAAAATTTCTAAATTGGTAACATTTTTGAAACAACAAATGCAGGTAAAAAGAATAAAATTCATGTCGGATGGTGCTGCATCCCAGTATAAAAATAGGAAAAATTTTGCGAGTTTATGTCAGTTTAAATCGAAATACGACATTGACGCTGAGTGGCTTTTTTTTTGCAACATCACACGGCAAAGGACCTTGTGATGCAATTGGTGGTACATTAAGACGGATGGCAACAAGAGCTAGTTTGGCTAAGCAGCATGAACATCCGATTACGAGTGCCAAAACGTTATTTGACTGGGCTAGCAAGCGAGCAGAAGACTATCTCATAAAAATTGTCATTTTCATATATGTCACAAGAAGAATATGATCAGGGTGTGGAAGAGTTGAGTAGCATGTATGATAACACCAAACAAATTCCAGGTACCCAAAAGTATCATTCTTTTGAACCTATATCCGAGAATGAAGTAGCAGCAAAGTTGTACTCTAACGACAATGCAGCAAGTTATCATAATGTGTATAGAAATATAAGAAAATAATGAAAAAATTAAATTATAACAACAAAATTGTTAGTTGATAAAAATAAATGTTGATAAAAAATAAATGCTAAAAATTCTATGTAGCCGTGGGCTGGCCGATCCTCTAAAAGCGCGCAGCTTAAGCGCCACTCCCGAAGGAGACTGCCCGCCAAGATCGTTTGCCCGGTAGAGACTCCCTTTGAGGGCGAGTTCAAGTATAACTACTTCCGTAATGGAAGTACGGATCGTTTCAGCCAGGCTACAATGCTCTAGCTAGACCTCAACAGTCAACTAAAGCCTCCTCAATCTTCATTTAGCCTCCAAGAGAACGGTAGATTTCACTCGTACCTGAATGAATATCATCACAGGCCGCTATTTTCCACCAGAGAGCGTAACGCAATGGAACCACATATAAGTCCAATTCAAATTTTGCCGAGCGAAAGACGGACAACAAATAGAACCATAGCTACAAACCGTTATCGGACTTCCAAACATCTATACATCATAAATGTATGCTACTATCTATTGATGAACGACATTTAATAAATAATTACATTTATTACGATTGATCGTTTTTCTTATACCTAACTTCTCTTCTCATAGCTTCTATTCTTTGTGTGTGCGTGTGTCATGACTGTGCTTTGTGCTTTTGTGTTTTCGTTTGGGTCTCTTGGCTTTGTGTCAAGCGTCTTTATGTACGTTCTATTGCCCGAGAATTACGGCACAAAATCAATGCTTGTCGAATTTCTTTCACTGGACGCGTCGTCAGACTCGCAGTCCAATAATCCCAACTTTTGACGAACAATAGAAAAAAAAAACTCCGTGGCGTCCTTTCAGGACACCACCCTCCACAGAAGCCGAACAATGGAACGGACTCACCGACTTGATGTGAACTTTAGCCGATGGTCCAAATGATTTCGCTGTAGCGGATGTTCAGCGAAGCTTCCTTCTGCGGTTCAGTACTTCCTGTGCGATGCGGCTGGAACGGGAAATTGTGATGGACGCGCTGCCTGCGGGGAAATAGCGTAGCCTTCGGCTATTGCGTTCAAATAAGCACTGGTTCGCATTCAATTTGAAAATGCTTATCGATTACCTTGTGATCGGTTGCACATACACACAATTAACACGCTTTTTCTTCAGACACTACGCACGAACGATCTACTATAAAAATTACAAAATTAAACACCTGGAAATTCGCAACGTTCTTAAACTATACTTCACAAATACTCAAACGACGAACAAAAATCGAGCACTTCCACTGGTTTAAGCTATCAGCAGTAGAATGTGCGAGCCTGGAAATCCTCAGCTCAGGGAAAATGGAATCAGGCTAAGTAATTCGCTTTTCCCGAAAACTTATCGGCCGCACTCGGATATCCAATACTAAAGCTGGCCGTCTCATTCTAGTGTCGAAACACCGCTTTCCAGCTTTCGCGATCGAGAAGTAGCATACTCGAAAGCTCTCAAGGAAATCTCTCCCAGACACTCTGATCTGAATTCTCACGCGGGAAACGAATAAGCTTTACGCCGCTTGGAGATCAGGTCAGCCCATATCTATAATCTACCTTAGGGCAAATACATATATAGTATGTTTTGCCCTAGAACATTCAAACCTCTGACCGCAACATCTAGTATTATTATTAGTATCTGTTAAACTCCGATAAATATAGGAATTATTTGACCAAATTGTAAAGAATTATATTTTTTCTTTTTATAAATTTTGTGTTCTGTTGGCGCAACATGTATAACATGTTAAAAGTTATGAAAAAAGCATTTTTTAATATCGCTACGTTTCATATTAATCCACATGTGTTCAAATGATTTTGAACGTAACTCCTAAACATATATTTTTACCATGATTATGTATTTAGAAAAGTTGTTGGAAATTATAAGCAAATTCAGAAAACTTCATGAACATGACGGTATAACACGACAAACATATTAAAAGGGAATATTTACTATAAAAAAGACAATAAATTAGAAATATGTTTCAAAATATCTCGAGATATTTTGATATCTGCATTTAGAAGGAGATTTATAATGAGCTTTTTTGTTTTGAATCTCATCAGGAATCATAATTTGTGGCTAAAAATGATTGTTAACATACAAAAATTCGAAGTTTCGAAAATTCATAAAAATTCGCTGTTCCACAAAGTTCGTCAAAATTAGTTTTACCATCTTAGACCCATTTTTAAAATTTTTTACATGACTTCTATTTTATATGAAAAAAAAATAATTAAAAATTTGTATTTTGGATAATGCAAATTAAAGTTTTTTGTAAATAAACAAAAGAGTACTAATTTTTTTCTCAGTGTATATTTTTTTCATGTTTAGCCATGAATACTCTATAACTCTTTCTAAGACACTATGTCGGTACGACTCATAGTTTTTTAGATATAAATTATCAAAGATTTCTCCTACTAAAATCGATACGTCCTTTTCAAAAGTTACGCTTGAGTCAAAAAAATCCCAATTGCTATGGAAAACTCATATTTCCTTCAACCCAAACGGAATACAAACTTTCATTCGAATCAAAAATACTCATGTTTTGTCATTTGTCGATTTCATTTGGAATTGCTCTTCCAGCGAATTTTCTCGTTTCACAAAATATGAGAATGATCCGCACTGTGTAAAGTGTGCTCGGATAGATTGAGTGTCTCACACGGTGGGAAATCAAACCTTACAACATACCTGCAAACAAAAAGGCACCAGGAAGTAGCTTTGAGGATTATGAATGAGTCAATAAAAAGCATGGAGAAATATGCCATCCCCGAAAAGTTCATGGAGATGAAACTCTGTTCGTGGGCAGTGGAAAACAATATCTCATTCTCGGCCGTGGATAATCTTGTTTAAGTTCTCAGAAACATTGATCCTGAGTCGACAGTGTTCTCCAAACTCAAGACTGCAGCTCTGGTGACTGACGTTTTGGCGGAAGTTCAGCACGATGAACTGGTGAAGAAGATGCAGCAGCAAAAAAAAATCATTAATGATTGATGAATCGACCGATCTGGGCACATTGAAGACTCTGGCCATGATTGTTAAGTGCAATTTACATACAACATCCACGTCACGTTCACGTTCCGTCCCGTCACGTTGCGTCAATTATTTTTCCATGCAATTCCTATTGAAGCATTCACATACACCAGCAACGGCAAGTCGAAGTTGCCGTTGCCGGTGTATGTGAATGTTTGCATAAGAACTGCTTGGAAGAATAATTGACGCAACGTGACTGGACGGAACGTGAACATGACGTGGATGTTGTATGTGAATCGCACTTTAGGCTGTTGGATGAATACGAAAAGGACAAGTTTGAGGTCAGTGATAATATATAGATAGAATTGTGGTGTAAGAAAGATTACCCAGGGATAATAGTGGTTAAATGTACATGCCACTCTTTGAAGTTATGTGCTCATCTGAGTTCAAAGCTATTCAAGAAATTGTTGAATTCAAGCCATTACGTTTTTTTTTTTCTTTTCTCTATTATAGTGACTTTCAACACATTTTGGCTGGTTCGTCACTTTTACTTCCATTATTTGGAAGAATGTCGGGAGTGAGAATTTAACTCGTGATCTCTGCGTGAGAGGTATGTTACCACTACGCCAGATCGCCTCCACTAAGCCATTACGTACGCTTCACACCTCTCAGACCCGATGGCTTTCTCTAGAAGCAGTGGTAAAAGGGAACTTGAAGTGTTTACCGAAATTGATTTTTTTTTTCCTTTCAGTACAGTTATGACAAGAATACAACTTCTTAATAACACCACTCTTGTCACATTTGGACGATCAAATGACGAAACCTATACTGAAGTTTTTGAAATAAGTTTTTCCTCTAATGAATAAGTTGAACAGAAAGTTCCAGTCCGAATCTCCAGAGTACACAAGCAACTATCCTCCGCAAGAACAAAATCTAGGTTGAGATGGTTGCAGAAGTATCGATTCCTACGAATTAAATGGCCTACCAGGGATGCATGGAGGATTGGGTCAAGCGTTGGCACATGTGTGTTGCTTTAGATGTATCGTAATTTGAAGGAGATAAAATAAATTTTCCCGAAATTTAACTCTATTTTCTTTTATTTTAATCGCATTACAGCAAGTATGCAACTAATTACTTCGTACTTAATTCTAACACAAAAGAATTATCAGGTGCAAATCCGCAATACAGATTTTCTATTTTCTCTACAGATAAAATAGATTTTTAGCTCGGAAATACAGATTTCAATGTGGCACAATATTGACCACAACCCAAAATTATATTTCAAAGACAATAGAAAGAGGGCGCCGACTAGTCGAAACAATCATCAACATCCCTCTAAGGATAAAAATTATGTGCTAGGTATGTCTTGATAACCATACCTCGCCTGGCCGGGATGAAAACTCGACCAAACGTACCATACAAAAGCAGCAAGCACCCTTTTTTAGAATGTTGAAAGATGAGCCTCGACAGACGCTACAAGATGCTACGATATGTTGCATTAGCGATGGATATATGTTTCTCACAAACAAAACTTACACATCTTGAAAGTTTAGAGCACTTCTGAAGAAAGTTAGATTAGAAATTACGCTAAACGTTTTCTCTTCATTCAAATTATCATTATCAGCGCAAACAATATATTTGTTGTAGGTTCATATTTAATCTGAATCTAAATTTGTGGTTGATAATCGATTCTGCTTGTATTAAATGCTTATCTCCGTGGCGATTATTTATTTTGTTTCAATTTGAACGTTTTGGAATAATCAACCGAACTGTAACAGACATCATTGAAATGACCTATCTAGGATTTATCACATTTGTTTGGTATTGTTTCGCTTCAAAATGGTAAAGGCGCAGAAGAGGCTGTAAAATCCTATTCATCTATTTCCGATTCTAGACAATTTTGATTTTAATATCATAACTGGTGCTGTTAATGTCATTAACTTTAAGTTTACCGTATGCGTGAGCTACGAAGATAGGATGAACGTAATATTCGGGTCCTGGTGCAATGTGGAGTGTAATGTTTATAGCGAGACGCGCAGTTGGGAAGAAAATGGAAAACACAAAATAATTGAAGATGTAATCACGATAACCAGAAGGTCAATCATAAATCTGAGGTTGGGGTTCGCATTTGCAAAACTGAAAACATGAATGCCGCAGAGAATTCAATGAAATAGTAGCATTCCGGATATCCGGTAAACGATACTTTTCAAGCATAATTCAATATATAGCAAGAGTTTCTCGGATAGTCGAATAATCACTATACTACTTTTAATAAATGTTCAACTATTCGTTGTTTGAAAATATTACCTGCAAATTATGAAAAGCATAAACCAATGGTGACAAAATAAAAAAAAATTAACAATTATCAATCAATAAATTAATCCATTTTCAATCAATTGTCGTACCTTTAGAATCACCTGACAAAATCGCGGAATCTTTGAATTCTCGGCTTGGCTGCTTTGCCGGGGAGGAATCCTGTGATTCTTTCTCCTGCAAAAAATCATCATAATTCCAAAACTGTGCCTCATCCATAGTGCATTTCGCTACTCACATCCACATATTTGTGCCATAGCATACAGCCGTAGACAAACAGTACCGCAATTGCAGCTTGGATGAACAACCAGAAAACGATGTTTTTGACTTGTGTTCGCTCGAACAGTTCTCTACCATTTTTGATGCACAAAATAGCCTCAGAAACTAAAATGGCGATATATACCCAGCATTGGGTTCCCAAACGTTTGCAACGCGTATCGGTAACGTATATGTAATACTGTCGCACCGAAGGGGCCGTGAAAAGACCTACAAAAACTAATCGTCCAATAACTACAGGATGCGAAGGGGGCATCTCGAAAATGTGTTTTAGGAAAAATGTGTTCAGTTCAGTTAACTGCAAATGAAAATTCATTAACATGGTAATTAAGAATGAGAATGATTCGCCTACCTGCCAAAGCAATACAAGCTGGCTTACGGCAAAAAATCTCATATACGTGCACTTAGGATCCAGCCATCGTACCGGAGCCCAACTTTCCGGGGTAAATTGGAGCACAGCTCGTTTCAATTTTCCCGTCGTCGATGAAATATCTCTTATGCTCGCCCATTTGTATTCTCGCATCTCCAGCAGTTGGCAAATTTTGAGGCCGCACCAGATTCCTAAACCATTGCACAGGAGCACGTCCAGAATCAGAGCATCCCACCAGCACTCAGCGAAGTTAGGTAACAAATGGGCGAATGTTATCTCGGTTATCTCCCACATCACCGAAATAGCCCATAAAATGCCCATATGTCGAATAAGTACAGCTTTGAAGGCCCAGCCTAAGAAGTGACCCCATGCGAATACATCCAAGTGCGACCATATACGCTCTAGATTAACGTCCGAACAATTTGCGCCATACTCCTGCAAAAACAAAAATCTTAGTAAATTGATTCTGAATATATTATTACAAACCTACTTTGTCCATATCAAT
This sequence comes from Toxorhynchites rutilus septentrionalis, assembly GCF_029784135.1. Lineage (NCBI taxonomy): Eukaryota > Metazoa > Arthropoda > Insecta > Diptera > Culicidae > Toxorhynchites > Toxorhynchites rutilus. The sequence continues at coordinate 125,217,718 of NC_073745.1, forward strand.
ATTGAACGTGCGCAAAGTTGGATCGAACCAGTAAAATATGCCCATAATTGACCTGTATCCTTGGAACATCAGAAACAGTAGAAACAACAGATACAGTACTGATAAGCCGAACAGCATTCGCCATACGACGGGATGTGGCCGTGTAAATGGACCATTGGGGAAGGCGAGAATGGAGATGATCAGAAAGAAAAATATCACGCAAACCATGCCGGCCCATATGTTCTCTTGGATGTCAGACTGGTCACTGCGAACGAAAGAAAATATAGCATTTTAATGAAGGATTCATGTGATCAATGTCTATTTTATATCTGAACTAAAGTGAGTCGAACGCACCACAAGAATGGCTCTCATGAGTTTGAGGAATACGATAATTTATCAGAAGTGATTTGTCTATGCAAAACATTTTATTCACGAATTGGAAAGCAGCTAATCTCATCTTTCCATAAAGTAAGAACAATATAAATTTGTAGTCATGCTCTGTACACCGAGAGAGCATTAACTCTTGTCAGAACGCGTGGCGAATGAAGGAAACCAAAACAAAGCAAAAAACTACGGCATACTGACAAACACATGCACGCACACTACTCAACACTTCTACAATCCGATTACCTAACAATCGAAAAAGTTACAACCATCCTTCAAAGCATGGGTCGCTCTTTCCCATTTTTATAATTGAATCAACTTTAATTGACCATTCCCTGAAAATGAGTACTTACCGCACGAAGGCAAAATACATGGTACCGAAGATGGATACAGCCAGCAGGGTAATCGTGTGGGGTTTATAGAATAGATCCAGCGAAATGTCGTCCACCGGCCGTTCATTAATGTATTTGAACTCATTTATAGACATTCCGCCTCGATCGGGATGTACTGGAGAATTTTCCAGTAGATACGGTGGTGGCGTCCGCTTCCTCATCCTTCTTAATTACACCACTCCCTGGAAGTGATGTTCGCATTAGAAAAATAATTTTGCTCCCAACCGTACCTGCCAGATTCCTACTTTTTCAAGAAACACTGTATGGATGACAATCAAAACTAGAGCACAACGATGCTACGTTATCACCTTCCCGGGACGATTAAACACTATCAAGATTTCTACTCGCATCCAACAATCCGAGCCATCACGCCACAAATGCAATTGAATTCATCTCTAATTGCATCTTATACCGGAAGAAAAATCGATGTTTTGCTTTCAGATCTCAATCTCCGACTGCAGAACCCATGTGTTGGAATATGGGCAAAATAGTAGTAGAATATTGTATGGTAGTGGTCGCATTAAAAACGATAAGAAAATCTTTAAAGTTGACGTTTGATGACAGCAAACGCCAATATGTTGAACTAAAGGTGTGACCGTCTCGTCAATAAGTGTGCGAGGGGAAACGGAATAAATGGAACTGTGGAAAGGGATTTGACTGCGAATAGAGATGTCTAAATTTTACGTTTATTCGATTGATCGTGGGGTCATTTTTAAATTTAAATTTTTAATTGTCTTTCAGTATTCGATTAATCGAGCGAATAGTTATTTCTTGTAATGACGAACAGTCATTTATAATAAAAAAAATTGATGTCATAATTTTAAAAGTTACATTAAATATAATTTTGAAATAAACATGGTGCAGAATAATGGTTCTTGAATGAAATGGTATTTCAGTGTATTGATAAATTTGCCATTTCATGATTTTTTGAGGACGATTGAAAAAAGAGCACACCATGAGAATGATGCACAATATTTTTATTGTACCAACATAAAATGTTTTCTGTTCAAAATTACCTATTCACCGAATGTTGTTGAAATAGCTGATTTGTGTGTATTTTTCTGCTTTTTCCCTATAACTACTAGTTCAAAAGAAGTATATTTATAGAATCATTGACCACTAGTATGGTATATTTTCCTTGGCACCCGGAGTTTAAATACTACTATTTTAGAACGGGAATTGAGACCACCTTCTTCAAGTCCGCATGTCACTCCTGCAGACCCTGAATTCTTCTTCCCAGTATCCTCCACCAGCAGGGAATCATTTTTATGCTTCAACCGTAAATGGTTTAGCATATTCGATGAATTTCGATGAAACACCGACGGTGAAACAAATTTTGCACTGTATTTTTTGAAAAAAATATTCCCTTTTTTATTAATCGCGATTACTTTAATTATTATTCGATGTATTCATATTAAGATTTTTCATTATTTGATACAAAATTACTCGATTAAAATTTTAGATATTCGATTATTTGAATTAATCGAACAATTAACCGACGTCTCTAACTGCATAACGCGGACAAAATATCTCCATCATCGACGCGAGTCGATTTATTCTCTTGAGCTGAAACATATAATGAGAATGAGATTACAAACGTAACTTTAACCGTAAAAGACTTACCTTTCAACTTTTCAATGCTCTTATTGCCACCAAAACAATTCCACACACAAGAAGCAAAAAAACATTGCAAAATATTGCAGATTGTTTACATAAAAATTCCAAGATGCTGAAAGGCCTTTTTCATAAGTTGCGCTACCGTATTGTATCTATCGTGAGCAAACGCTACAGCTGACTTCGGCTGTCCCGGATCTATTCAAAACATTACGCCAAGGGGTCCTAAACATTTCAATTTGTATATGACGTAATTCTAGTTTTCTGTTATCAAATATTTGTATTTTATGAAGTAATAATAATAATAAGGTTAAAATACACCGGTTGAGCGAAGCCAAATATTTGAAACTTTTTGGCAGATAAAATATGATCAACTTATACAGATGGTACTGATCAAATATATTTTACACAGAAACATATTTTGACGTCTATATTCACCACTGTTTTCACCGAATCCGGTGAACTATGGTGAATTTACCAACATCTCGATTCCACGGCGGAAATTCAGAATCGTAGTGGAATACTTAATTAATCCATTTTTATCAATATGATTTGTGATTAAATATGTTTTTCAATTAGTAAATGTTTCGTTTCAAGATGTTTACCTCGCGTTTTATAATTGAACTAATGAATTGTTAACAAAAAAGCAGCCTTCAAGGATTAATTGGAGCATGAAAATCTTTGCTTATTTTAATATTTATTACATCTTCTTGAATGTTACTAACTTTACTGGGGGAGCCTCAACTTAGTACTACTTTCGCCATTCTATTTGTAGTTTTCGTTTTTTTCGAGAAGATAGTAGCTCCACTACACATTTTTCATATATTGAGCCTTTGGGAAATTATCTGCAGTTATTTGTCATCAAATGGTTTCGATAGTCATATATCCGGCAAAACGCATCCAAATTTATCAATGGAACGCTTACCTAAAAGGTTCCATATTGAACGAGATTTGGTCATTTATCAAACGTGTTAAGGGGGACCCTGTCTGGAAGGTCGAAAAATCATGAATTTTCGTCATTTTTTTATGTTAGGAATAAAGTGAAGTATTCGGGTATTTTGGTTATTGTTTAAGGTATATTTGAAGTTCTATTTTCCATTTTGTGATTATTACGCTGTTAACAGCTGGATGATAGATGCTGTCTGTAAATCGGTACCTTGCTGGTGGTATCGGCTCTGAAGCAATGGGGTGTCGCAGAACGAATTGCAATGAATATTTTGAAACTTTAGGACAATACCTAAAACGTTACATAGGTATTTTTGAAAATTCGGAAAATAGCCAAATTGGCGGCCAATTTTGTTAAAAATGAGTTATTTTTCATGAAAAATCGCTGTTTAGAACCTCATAAAAAATCTAAAAAAATGAAATTAGATAATTCGTTTTTACAAACTGATAAAAAATTTCAGCTAAATCGGTCGTGTAGATCCTGAGATATCGATACCACCAGTTGAAAAAATATGGTTTCGAGAAAAACGCGTTTAAAAATTCGTACAGCGATACTACATCCCTTGAGGTGACCTCATACTATTGGCTGTAAGATTCCAACGATATTATATATCGAAAGATCTTTTCGAGATAACATTTATGAGGGCATAAGCTTTCTAAAAAGGGCAAAAAAAACTAAAATTTGGTTTTTTCGATTTTCCAGACCCGAGTCCCCCCTTAAACGTTATATTGATTTGAAAATGTGCAAAACTTCTAAAAAATAAGCTAAATGGGTTTTTTTTATTTAAATAGAATACTGATTTGATACGAAAAAGTTAATTTTAATTTAATGTTAATTCCGCCTGAAAATCAATCATTTTTTGACGCTCCCCTAAACAAGTAAACGATGCTCAATACCGTCAATGCGAGAAAAAGCCATATTCTCCTGTACTGCTCTTCTCTCCGATTCAACTCAGATTTTATTGAAGGCATCTATTGTAAAAGAGATATCGTTACTCACCCATTAGTTCACATACCCTATTGAACATTTGTAATGCTTCATTCGTAATTGACTGAAAATCACCGGTGCATTGATGTTGCTGCTTTTTCTTTCGCGATTTGATCTGTGGAACAAGTAAACGTCATAACAGGTCATAACAAACTCAAAGTTTATCTACACAACGTTAAATACTTATTTTGAGTGGTGTTATGGTTCAGCATACCCAGTACAATTCGGATTTAGTGTTTATTCAGTGATAACTAGTTAATTCCTGGTTTATTTTGTTGCGGTGTATATAAAAGAAAATATTTGACACGTATTCGCCATGCCGTTACTAGATTCGCTTCGACGATTGGATGCGTATCCAAAAATTGATAACGAGTTTAGTATTAGGACTGTTGGAGGAGCTACCCGTAAGCATCATACTTTTGAATGTGCTAACTCACAATAATGAAATTTTGTTGTATTTTATTTCAGTGACCATCACCAGTAGTATAATCATAGTTATGCTCATTTATTCTGAAGTAATAGCTTATTTGACGCCCACAATAACCGACGAATTGTTTGTCGATTCGACACGAGATCAAAAATTGAAAATCAATTTGGACTTTTACATCCCGAGAATCTCGTGTGAATGTAAGTACTATAATGAAACGATGTGTCGGTTTTTTTTCATGAGCGATATTTGTTCATATTTCTAGATGTTTCGTTGGATGCACAGGATGCAACCGGAGAACAACATCTGCACATAGAGCATAGCATTTACAAAAGAAGGCTCGATCTCCACGGGAATCCGATAGAAGATGCCAAGAAAGAAGATATTCAAGCAATAAAACACGTGAAGAAAGAAGATGCTTCTACTATGAAACCTACAGTATTGTGTGGTTCTTGTTACGGGGCACAGGCAAACAGTACGCAGTACGGCAAAGCAAACATTTCACCTCAAAATCGGATAATTGTAATTTTCTCTTCACATATTTTTTTCAGCTGTTGCAACACTTGCCAAGATGTTATTGATGCTTATCGGGAGAAGAAGTGGAATCCTAATCTGGAAAACTTCGAACAGTGTAAGATTGAAGCGGCTTTGGGTAAAACGAATCTTGAGTCCAGAGCATTCAGTGAAGGGTGCCAAATTTATGGATCAATGGCAGTAAATCGTGTTGGTGGAAGCTTCCACATTGCACCGGGAAAGAGTTTCTCTATCAGTCATATCCACGTACATGATGTGCAGCCTTTCTCGTCGGGCAAATTCAACACATCTCATCGCATCAACACGCTTTCATTCGGAGATGAATTCGGTTATGGTCAAACGAGACCACTCGACTCAACTGAAGTGATGGCCGAAGAAGGTAAGTTTGAACATCGAATAATACCGTTGGTGCTTTGATATTTTTTATTGCCTTTTTCTTCACACATTGATTTATCGAGCTTCTAATCATTTTAACACCTAATGCCTGTTCCAATTGCCATGAAAGTACCAAACGTTCCTCCACCCTGAATCATAACTTTTCCGACATTGTTGATAAGCTCACGTCCACGAAGTCCATACCTGCAAATAGAATAAATAGCATCAAATAGTTTTAATTGTCAGTTATAGCAAGCACAACACAAGGGAAACCCGTAGCAAGATATGAGTTCAATTATTTGCTCAGTCTACAAAACAGTTCAACACATTTCTTCTAAGTTAAACGGGATAATTGTTCGTGTATTCCATCCAGAAACGATTGATTGCAAATCAGATGAGCGGTCGACACCATGTTCCATGGGATGTACCTACCTCAATGCTGAAAATCCTCCAAACAGAGCACCACTGGCCATTCCCACACAAAATCCGATAGTGAAACCAGTTTTCATTCGATCAAAACAGGAGGGCTGCTGACTCTGACCGTAGACACTTCCTGGTACTGCCGGCATTGTGCTTTTTCGTTTGTATTGGTCTGCTTCCCGGTGAAAATCGCAAACAACGACGTTTAATCGTGAAGTTAAAAGTGAATGCTAATTTGACTTCACCGCACAATTTGCGTGATGCAATCACGTAATCGTCTTGTTTATGACGTTCATTTTTGACAGCTTCGCTACAGCCGTCGTTTATTCAGCCGCTTTATGTTTTCAGAGAGATGTGAACCGCTCTAAGACATACAAAACCGTTTCAAAAATTGGAAATTTAAAATTTTAGCGCTATGCTTAAATTGAAACAGAAGACTTTCTAATTTTGATGCTTAATTAATCAACAGAAACGTTACATTTATTTTGTAATGTAGTACTCCTATTTGATTTAAGTATTGAAATCAAAACTGAATCTTTATCCATAAATAATGCAAAAAGCACATTGTATTTCATAAATATTAGGGTACCTCAAGACAGCAATATTGAACCTCTATTATTTTATGTATGTGAACGATATTGGCAAACTACCTTTATAAAGGACTGCAAAACGATACTGCACTATTTCATCTCTCCCCTTGAGGATCACTTTCAGGTCAAATCTATTCTCACTTAACCTAGCGAAAACCAAATACATGTTCTTCATGTCACCTAAGAAGAAAGTAACAATGTGCTGATCTCCAGATTTTGAATGAAAAAGTGTATGACTTTAAAAGTCTGGGTGTCATTTTAGATTCAATATTGTCTTGGAACTTCCATGTAAATTTAGTTGAGAAAAAACTCGTGAGATAAATGATTTTGGTTTGCCCAGTCGAAAAAATGATCATGGTTTGTCCACTCTTTTGAATGCTCTTATTCAGCTCATCTGTGTCAAATCAGGTATTCGAATGTTTCAAAACATATAAATAATATTGTTTTTTCATGATTTACAGTAGTTTTATAGTATATTTTTACGGATTCACATGTTTTTAAGGATTATAAAATCCACCTTCTATTGGTGGCAATGCGTCCCTCATTTCCAGATGATTATTTGGCACATATTCAAACCTTTTCTGGATTATAACACTTACAAATATTGTAAACATCATGCTTGCACACCATTTGTATCAGATTTACATGGCTAAACCATGTAATTAATGCATTTCGATGACCCAATTCAATTTTATTTGCACCCGTGGCCGAGTGGTTAGCATCTCATATCATGCCGGGTGTTCGGGTTCGATTCCCGTTCTGGCCGGGGAATTTTCGTCAGAGAAATTTCCTTCGACTTGCACTGTGGTCACGCGTATTCTAGAGTTTGCCCCTCGGAATAAATTCAAGGCGTGTTATTTGGCTTAAGAAATCTCAAATAAGTATTAACCCTTTAACGACCAAGCTGTAAAAATTATTTTTCTGACGAAAGCCATTGGTGTAATTTCGAACTCCAATATTCAAGAATTATTTTTTTCCCATCTTCCATTTTCCGGGAAATGACTGTTCGAAGAATCGAACATAGGCCGAAACCCGCACCTTTTTTTGCAAGTACGAACATACTGCTAACTAAAAGTCACTTCAATTAGCAAATATACGGTACTCATGAATGCATCAATTTTGGATTCCGGGAAAAACAAGAACAGGTGAATGGAGGTCTCTAAGTATAAACCCAAATGAATCCATCTAAGGTGAGATGTGGCATTTCTTATTTCATGTAATTTTAATTAATTACTGGCAGGCTTTTTCTTTCAAACGAAAGCATATGCTCTTATTTTTATTGTTAACTGTAGAGAAATGTCAATGCTTAAAAATTAGTCTCCACAATTATCCATTTCTCGAGAAAATCGAACATTTTCCAAAACCTGCAAAGTACCAGAGTACTGCAAAAAAAAACAATGGCATATAGGGTTGGGAGGTCTGGCAGAATAATATTCGCACAAACAATCTCTTTAGAATTCCGTTACACGTACTGATCATTTCCTCCAGCTTCTCCATAAAACAAATTCTACGGGCCGCTATAACCTATTACGGACAAAAAAAACCATACAGATTTTCAATAATATTTGTTAAATTAATCGATATTTGCAAACATTCACAATCTTCTAAAGTCTTCTAAAGTAAACAAATCAAAATGCGCAGCGGAGGTTAGATGTGTTGGTGTTGATTCAGCACAAAAAAATGTTCGTTATGGCCAACGTTCGATTTTTTTAACAGTTTCCCCGGCTGTATTTTTCCTGTAGGAGGCTCAAGCGAATGATTTTCGCTCTATATCACAATGTATGTCCTTTTGTCGAAACAATACTGTAGAAAAGTTCACATATTTTTGTATTTTATTGGGTTTTTAATTGAAATTGAAAACACCTTCCAAACATACTTGCTTTAAATCGAATTAATTATCCAATAAAGTTACTCAAAATTGAATGAGATCGATGTAAGTGGTAACTAATAAATTAAGCTATCTTTTGGTGCAAAAACATTACCATATGGTTTCATTCCAAAGACATGAAAAAATCGAAGTCGCTGTTCGATTTTTCGAACGCTTGGCCTAAAATGGGTTAGTAAATGACGCTAGTTACTGCACACGTTGAGACGGCAAAAGTTCCACAGGGAACGTTAACGCCATTCAAGAAAATGACACAATTCTGATCATGAGTTGTCCACCCGGGTGACGTCTTTAGAGAACCCCTATTGACCTGACAGGAGCCAACATATCGAATACACACTGACATTTTCCCTTTGTTTCCACCGTTTACTCATGAATTGGGTATCTATCGTTCCTAGTATCAATCATAGCACCCGACTGGAGTTGTCCGATTCCACATGTTTTGTCCACATGATTTCTATGGCAACCGCTTGGCGCGCTGCAGTTTGTTTATTGTGTCCTTCGTACATAGCAGAAATGTAGTTTCTTTGTGTTGAGTGTATTTATTGATCCCCGATTTTTTAAATTAATCGTTCATCAGCTAATCGAATACTGTTCAGCAGTTTGTTATTCGATACGATTAATCGCCCCAAATAACCGATTTATCGATTAATCGATCGATTATCGGAGATCACTAAGTGTGTTGAGATGAACACTTTTAAAATGCCCAAGAAAAGGCAATATTTTAAAGAAAGCCTAAATTATGAATGGATCAATATGATGACAGCAAACTCAAGTAATGAGAAATGCAACATCTACTTGAAAATTCGTTTTTTTCATTTAAAGATGGTGATTTCTAAAACCGGACAAACCATGATCATTTTTGGACTAACCATGATCAGAGGTGGACAAACCATGATTATAATTTTCTTTAAGGAAAATAAGGAAAATAAAAATTTGAATAATTTCAACGCCTTATGGTAGCATTAGCAACTAGAGACTTGGGGCTTTTCAACAAACCCAAACGTATTGATTATATGTAATTATCATGAAGAAAAATCGATTTAAATTTACTAGTTGCGTGAAAACACCTTAAATTGGACAAACCAAGGTCATTTACCCTATCTCTTTGTAATAATTTGAAGAGAGTGGGCCTGATCACGAATGTCACTTCACAGTGAAAACGGAATAACGGGTATATAAGGTACATAACCTTGCATACAAATCATTTCGTTTTCACCGTGAAGCGACGTTCATGATCAGAACCAGTATCACCGTTCCTGACTAATACCATAAATTATTTGTGCGGTAGATAAAAAGCGTTGATCTGTAGTTCACTGGAGTTGTATATGCTAAATCCCGCCATGGTTGAGAACCAGACACGACTGCGCAGTAACTCAGCCGCTAAATCGGACGGCGATATGACCGTCGCAGAACTCGCGAATCTAATGCAGTCTTAGTTGACTAGCTACCAGCAGGCATCAGCATCATCAAACACTCGAATGACTTTCGGATGTAAATGTAGTATTTGTAGTAAATGAATGAGGTTTTTTTTCATTCTAATAACATATATTTTTTTTACGACGAATATTTTCGATGGTACAGATTTTTTGAAGAAAAAATACAGATGAAAAAGATTTTTAACCTCTCTGGTACAGATTAAAATGTGGCAACACTGGTTGTATGTGTTGCGCAGCTGATCAAGAACGTCACTTCACGGTGAAAACAAAATGATTTGTTTGCAAGGTTATATAGACTTCTGGCTTTATTTCCGTTTCCACTTCACGGTGAAAATGAAATTAGTTTTCCACTAAAACTTATCATTATAATATAAAATAATTTTCCGATACAATTTTTGAAAGAGATTTTTTTACCACATGAAAAAAAACGTAAGTTTCACATTAAATTGAACACTAATTTGATACGGAGAAGATAGTTTTCATTCATAATTTCTATTTGTAAAGTGCTCATTCTGCCTAAAAATCCATTATTATTTTTGACGCTTTACTAACTCGTAAAACGTATTTCAATAGCGTGCCGTTCAATTCGTTTTTAACGTGAAGTGGAAACGGTAATAAAGCCGTTCATCTCGTTTTCACCGTGAAGTGACGTTCGTGATCAGGTTTTATATGCAATTTTCAACACACGAAGTTCGTGCTCGGTAAGTGAATACCGGTAAGAAAATACGAAATTATTGCTAGGTGTGATAGTGATGATTGTACCGTCTTCTCGATTCGATTTACATAATAGGGTCCAATATTTCCGTAGGTTCGTGTTAATATTTAAGATCGGAATTATACGCTAAAAGATGAAAACTGTTTTTTGTAATTTATATAATCAATCTGAATGTTTTTCCAATTTCACCTACAGGAGCAATGATGTTTCAGTACTATATAAAAATAGTACCAACGGAATTTGTTCCACTCAACGGCCCTACCCTACATACAAACCAGTTTTCTGTAACGAAACATCAGAAAAGCGTATCGGTGATGAGCGGAGAATCAGGCATGCCTGGAATATTCGTTAACTACGAGTTGTCCCCTCTGATGGTGAGATTCACAGAAAAGAGAAAGTATGTATTGTGTTCACATTTCGATTCGATTCGATTTAACAGAATTATAATTCTCTTTTTCAACATTTGCAGCTCATTCAGCCACTTTGCAACAAATTTGTGCGCAATTATCGGAGGGATATTTACCGTTGTTGGTATAATCGACTCGTTTTTGTTTACCTCGATCCATGCCTTGAAAAGAAAGATCGAACTAGGAAAACTTAGCTAAAGCACCAAATAAAAACTGCAATATTAAAATTAGGTCCGCAGAAGTATTTGTTTTAAGAATACGACGATTTGCAATTATTTGTTTGTTTTATTTTCAAGCTACAATGTCTTCAGATAGCTATTATAGCATTCCATATTTGATTTCGCAACATTAGTAACAAAATATTCATCGGTACCTTCCACCAAAGTCTTCAACGAAATGTACAGATCTTTCCGCGGATCATACTGTGCTTTCCCCAGGAAATTTAGAAATCCATGACGATGTTTCAATCGGTATTCTCGTGAGTTAAGAATCTCAGGTGCTTCCAAAATCTGCGCGTGGGAAAGTTTCATTTTGTGATGCGCAAAATCAAACCGGTATTGTAATTTATCTTGATCTGCAATGAATTGGATGAGAAAAAAATACAGAACAATTATTTGCACAATAAACTTACTTATCATCCAAAGTTTAGGACTGCTTAGCAGCAAGTATTTGATTTCTTCCTTCTCAAATCCCATCTCCTCTGTGATTGTGAATGTATTTTTTCTAATGTGTTCCAGGTTGTATGTGATTATTCGCGGCTGTTTCGTTGTCAACAGTCGAACCTCTCCGCCGTTTAGTCGGAAAGTTTTTTGAAAATATCCTAATCGTTTGTCTATACGACGTGTATTTATCATCAACCAATATGGGTTCTTATATACAATTCTAGCTATCTGATCGGACAAAAATCGTTTCGATTCGAGGTAATTGATTCTAACTTCCATATTACCAAGGTCTTCTTTAAATATAAGCGGATTTTTAGTTATAAATTCGCCAAGACCTTCCGACGGCACGCCAACATCAATGAGGAACTCGATGTGATTTTTCATGTCTCTGTCGAAATCCAGTTTCAAAATAAATTGAGGCACTCCTTTTCGTTTCTCCAATTTATGAAGGTCTACACCCAATCTCACCAGTTGTTTCAGTGTTTCCGATTTGTTGACGTAGGCTGCGAAGTTAAATGCCGGTAGAGTCTGTGGATACACCTCCACACTAACGGTATCATCGATGGGTTCCAAAACGGATCGCGCTTCCGGTTGTAAGGCTCTACATTCTGCACTCAGGTCATCAACATACTTCTGTGTCGCTTCAAATGTAACGACTGACGCACTGTAAATTCCTCTGAACAGACATCTAAATTGATTCCAGCCACAATCACGTATTTTACTGAAATATAAACTGTACCCGGGTAACATTTTTACAATATTCAGAAAATAAAATAATGCTCAGAACGTAAACAATAATGTGTGAAGTGTGAATCTCCTCACATCTCTTCCAGTGTAGCAGTGTTACTGGATCATCATATTTTTATCAGTTGACCAAACGGTTGAAATCAGTACCTACACCCAGATAAATCCTTGCTAAAAATAAACCCAATATCTTTGGCGTTGCAAACATTTATAGAACGTACGTATTTTTGTACATACAGTGTAACCCCGATTATCCACGAGCGGAAGAATATTTTTTTTCAAAAAACTGGAAGATTGTTCTTAAAAAATGGAAGCAAACTGGATTCTGTAAAATCGTTTTATTCTAAAAAGTTTGGCTTTGATTGATCTACAATGATTTTTTCACCTATTCCAATGCTTAAGAAAAAGGCCTTCTTTCGAAGCTTCGTGTGTTATTTATATGAAGTTCATAGAATAGCGAAATAAACCATTAATTAACCATTCAAGCAAATCAAAATAACGTTTCCCACCACTCGAACATTACTGTGAAACTATTTTGAGAATTTTTTTCCTTCTAGAGCCTCTAGTAAATACGGTTTTATTTGGATAAAACTTGAAAAATATCGTATTTATTGATCGACAATGTGATTAACTGAGGTGCATGGCCGAACCGAACCTCAATCCTCTGCTCTTTTACTTCAAACACGAATTTTAACATTTCTGTAGAGTTTCTTTTGACATATTCGTTGCTATCTTTTTCGCACTTACGAAGAATGTGGAATAAAAAAAGCTCCACCTGCAAATGACGGATCTCTATAGTAGCATGCCCGGAAATGAACCTGAAACTATTGAGAACCAGAGCAAAGAGTCCAAAGCCCCTAAGGAAGGTGGTTTTAATAGCTGTTGTCCATAGCTTTTACGCAGAGAAAGATAACTCTCCTCCGTCGCAATTAAATTTCTATAAAGCGTACGCGCGATGCATAATGGAACATATCTCCGGGACTATTGTTTCTGTTGGTTTATCAAGTTTCTAAAAGATAACTCTCACAACGTGTATAATTCGATGAGTTCGATTGTGAAGATATTTATGAAAATCGTCTGGCAACCATCACTTGCGTTCACTCGCAGCAAAACACTTCACAAACAGTTTCGCCGCATTGAAATCCGCATCCAGCTGTACAGCACCCGCCATGTTTTGGTGCCAACATCTCAAACGTCAAAAGTATTTGTTTTCTTCAAAACAGCGATCCGTGCTGACGGCATTGAGCTTTGAGTTTACTAGTTTAGGGGAGCGTCGAAGAATAGCTGATACTTAGTCCTAATGAACGTTTTCAAAAATTAAAATTATAAATGAAAATTAGCTTTTCCGTATCAAATTATCAAATTTGTGTGAATGTGAGGGAAATGTCTCATACGAAAATTGTTTATGAGGACAACTTTATATTACAATGGAAAAATTCAGTAACAATGTTGGAATTGTATAGCTATATGGTTGAATGAAAGTCAGAAATACGTGTTTCAAGTAAATAAATAACATGATGTGAAAATTTTCATTCAAGTTTTAAAATTTTAAACCCGACTTCGTGTCTTCTAATCAGATAGAGATTACACTTACGAGTTTTGGTCCCAAATTATGGCCCTAATTTGCCACTGTCATCGCGAATTACCAATTCTAGATCAACATGTCAAAAGGGTCTATCTTTTTGATCGATTCTCTTCATCTACATTCTCTTTCATTAATAACTCAGCAGTAACAGGATTTCCTGATATGTTCGACGATAAGAAGTATGAAAGGGGACCTCGTTTGTCAAACTACATGGCAAAACTGGAGCAAAATCTGTCTGAAAGGCCGTGATTATCGAAAGAGAAAGACGGTGAAGAGAATCGATCAACCTTTTGACATTTTTTTTTATCCAAAATATATATTTTTATTAAGGCTCATATGGCGTCAACCTGACGGGGCCGGGAGTTCAATATTTCGACAATGTTTGCCTTATAACTATGTTAGTAATATGTAACCGATTACTCGCGGTTGGCTCGAGGTTAGTATTACAAGTGTTTTCGTAATTGTGATGTTGCTGTGTCCAATGCTCTGTACCTGTGCCCGACACGGGATACTTCCTATTGCAGCTGACCATTAATCAGCAACGCCCCCTAGTCTGTACCCCATATCTAGCGTGGTGCGTCTTCTCGACTCGAGGAATCCAGGATAGAATGGTCACTAGCCGGCGCAAACATCAGCTTAGCCTTTTGACCTTTTGACATGTTGATCTAGAATTTACCACCATCTACATATCGTGATGTCGATGATGAACTTTCACAGCAGAGTAATAGTGAGATAGGCGGTGACGGTAAGTAGAGTGACGGTAGTTAGAGTGACGGTAGTTAGAGTGACGGTAGTTAGAGTGAGGTTTTCCCGTAAACGAGCCTGCCCGCGCCCGCATCGCATCGCATTCACTAGGTCTTTGGCCTGAGTGATAGGGATGTAAACCAATTCGCTTCCTATAGCAATGTTACAGAGATATTGAACTTTTGGTCTGTGACACCCTGCGCGAGTATACGAATTATGATTTTGTGCGCTAGTACAGGAGGATTAAGTGCACTACACATACAACGTCCCGTCACCGTGAAGTCAACATTCCGATCGGCCTGGGTTCAATCCCAGCTGGCGTCGTTGGGATTTTCTGAGGTGAAAAATGTCTGGTTACGTCTTCCTTCGGAGGGGAAGTAAAATAAGTTGGCCCGGCTCATGAGTTGTTGAGTCTGATAGGTAGGAACAGGTGGAGTCGCCTCCCTGATGTCGGTGATTGGCACTGAAGTGGCGGAAATAGGCCGACGAAAAATAAGCGAAAATAAAAAAAATTGCATTCTTTGATTGTACTTAGATGTCCGAAATGTGCCACTCGACCCTATAAAGGAAAAATCCCATGTTTTCTATTTATCTTGATGCAAGCGGCAAAAATTGAAACGTCAAATGTAATTGTTTACAATATTTCGTTTTTTTGCCTGAGACATCATTGCCACTATCAACGTTGGATAAACGTTCGGAGATATTTTGGTATACCAGAAGCAGCAAAACGAAATACCTACCCTTTTCTCAAAAACAGCAATCAACATTACATAGTCTGCTCTAGTGCTGAAAAATGTCTCTGGCAGATGAGTTACTAGCCGATCTTGAAGACGATAATGACGATACCGAGGAACTTCTGGAATCCGTCAAACAGGAACCCAAGTATGATGCTACTGAACCTCTGGTTTCCGAAGACGAAGAGGAGGCGGCGGTCGTAGCCGATGTAAAAGATGAACCGATGGAAGTAGATGTTAAAGTTGATTCTATCAGAGAGATCTGCAAATTACGTGATTCTGACCGTTTGTGTAATGTGCTATCTCAAATCGAAATGTTCGCCAAGAATCCTCGGAAGACTTCGGAAATGATTGGGAATGTTGAGTCGGATCCGGAGTATCAGCTCATAGTGGAGGCTAACAACATCGCTGTGGATATCGATAATGAAATATGTGAGTAGTTTGAAGGATTCTACACGAGTTCACTGTCGATGTTCATAAGTTTCATTTTGTAGCTATTGTTCACAAATTTGTCAAAGATAAATACCAAAAAAGATTTCCCGAACTGGATTCCCTAATAATGGTCGAAATGGATTACATTCGGAGCGTGAAAGAGCTGGGAAATGATCTGGATCAAGCGAAAAACAATGAACGACTGCAGGAAATTTTAACCCAGGCCACTATTATGATCGTCTCCGTAACAGCTTCTACTACACAAGGGTAGGTTCACTTCTATTCTATGATACTACCAAAAACAATATATTTTAAGAACCATTGTTAATCAAAATGAATTTGATATTTACAGAGTTCGTTTAGAGCAGAAGGAACTCCAGCAAATATATGAGGCCTGCAGCATGGCTATAGAATTGAATGATTTCAAAAGCAAAATTTTCGATTATGTGGAAAGCAGAATGACTTTCATTGCACCTAATTTGTCTATGATCGTCGGGGCTTCTACAGCTGCAAAATTGGTTGGGCTTGCTGGTGGACTAACTAGACTATCGAAAATGCCTGCATGTAACGTTCTGGTTTTGGGAGCACAGAAAAAGACTTTGTCTGGGTGAGGTGTCCAGTTTTCGGAAATTATGAAACATCGTTTTATGGAAGCATTCTTTCAGGTTTTCTAAAGTGGCGATGCTGCCACATGCCGGTTATGTGTACTATTCCGATATAGTTCAAGAGACTCCTCCTGATATGCGGAGGAAAGCAGCCCGTTTGGTAGCATCAAAGAGCACGTTAGCCGCTCGAGTAGACGCATGCCACGAGAGCCATTTGGGTGAAATCGGGCAACGTTTTCGCGAGGAGATCGAAAAGAAGTTGGATAAGCTACAAGAGCCTCCCCCTGTCAAATTTATCAAACCCCTGCCGAAACCAATCGAAGGTGGTAAGAAGAAGCGTGGGGGAAAGCGAGTACGAAAGATAAAGGAACGATACGCTATAACTGAGTTCCGCAAACAGGCTAACAGAATGAATTTTGGAGATGTGAGAATTGTAGAATATTTGTTCGAATTCACCTTCAATTATTTTTTTTTTTATTTCTAAGATTGACGAGGACGCATATCAAGACGATTTGGGATATTCCCGTGGTACCATTGGAAAGACGGGCACCGGCAGAATCCGACTGCCACAGATCGATGAAAAAACTAAGGTCCGGATTAGTAAAACGCTTCAGAAAAACTTACAAAAACAGCAGCAGGTGTGGGGTGGAAGTACCACAGTCAAAAAACAAATCTCCGGTACTGCATCCAGCGTAGCTTTCACTCCATTGCAAGGTCTTGAAATAGTCAATCCACAAGCGGCCGAGAAGTCCGCTAGCGAAAGTACGGCAAAGTATTTTTCAAACACATCGGGATTTTTATCTGTCGGAAAGAAAACCACATAAGGATCTGGTTCGGATATTGTTCTTAAAACAATGAACTGTTTTTTTTTCAATGTGTTTAATAAATTATTTTAAAAATCAAGCGTTTGAATTTTCAACAATCTGATGTCAAATATAACTTTGGAACGTATCTCTACCATTCTGTACTTACGCGATATTTCGAAAAATAACAGTTTTGGACAGCCTAAACAGGCAATTGTTAGTTGAGATACAGCTCTACATGCGCTTCGACTGCAAGTGTGAAGTACCATAGTTTTGTTTCTCGATTTTTTGGTTTCATTGTACGTCCGATTCACTGATACTAAATTGTCTTTTGACTGAAAAGAAACAACAATTGAAATTGTTATTGATTATACTGTGATAAGAAAATGTAATGTTTCCATTTGTCGCCCTCCGCTTCTTCGCAGTGGGAATAATTCGAAGCAATCATGGTTTAACTCTTTCAATACGGCATTCCGTCGGAATGCTACTGCTGTACGGAGCACTGCGCCGAAAAGTATGCATATACCGCTGGTGTGATCAATGGGCAGTATCACCCTGATGTCGTCTAAAGAAGACGCTCGTACACACAGCTCATCGCGCGGATATCGTCTATAGACGACGCTCGTGGAGTTTGAGATTGTGAGATTGTGAGATTTGAATAAAATGATAGACTTGCTGCAAACCACAGTCAATCATATGAAATACAGTATTGGTGCTGAGTTCCGTCCAGTCGAAATCGAATAATGACAGGAAGGGAGGAATGCTGGAATGGCTCGACAAGGAAGGAGTAGTTGCCATCAGACGGATTACGCGTATGGAAAAGGAAGTGCTAATGTGAAGGACAAATATCTCGACTGCTTAGAAATCCACAGCCTCTATAGTGATTGTAACTCAGATCCATTCTGTCTACACTGTAAAGGCAAGCACAGTTCGACAAGTCAAACTCGCTTCACCTACGACATTGTACATCTACACGGCCGTTGGCCGAATACTGCATTTTCGGTCACAGCCAGTCTTAAGAAAACAAACGCAGCGCTGCGCTTGAGTTTAATTTTCAACAGCGCGCGTTCAAATCAAACTGGTATTCTCTCTTGGCGCTAACTGCACAAAATTCATAAACAAGACAGTGCAAAATGTAGGGGAAGGTGGGGCATAGTGGTCACCCTAAAGAATATGTCCATTTCCAGCGTTCACATACCGCTTCAAGTTTTTCGAAGAATATTATAGTTCAACTCATTGTTGTTCAAGGTAGCATTCGGCTTTTACTATAAAAATTCAAAATAGTACATTTTTCATCATTAGAAAAAAAGGTGAAAAATTGAACTTTTTTTTTTGCTTGGAGGTAAATTGGTCACCTAATAGGGACAAAGTGGTCACTCGCACATATCAAGCTAAATGGGATAGATTTATGGGTTTTTTGTCCAAATTTGTTCAAATCATATTTAATATAGTAGGTACATGTATGAAATAAGCTTGGTCTAATCACCTAGAGTCTCAATTTATTTATTTAATTTTTCCCATGCATACAAAAACGTAGTAAGAAACACATAACGTTTCGCATAATAAGGCTTCGTTTAGTTGGAGTGGCATATTTTTCCAAGGTTAATGCCACAAAAGAAACCTCTTCAAAAACAGAATGTGAAGAGGTATATCAGCTTTAGTAAACAGAACTACATGAATAACACCTATGACCACTTTGCCCCTAAACACCAAAAAATCTCTATGCTAATGAATCGCTGAGATTGAACAAAATATCTGTTCACCTATCCTAGAATAGATGAGTAGTTGTCCAAACTGATGATTTGTTCAACATATCAGATTGAATATACAAAATTTTCGTGAAATTCCTTAGATACCATGCGCACAGAACTACGGCCCAATGGCTATGGAGAGAGCAATTTCTGTTTTTATTCATATTTTGACATTTTGACAGCTCTACTGAAGTACAGGGTGACTCAAAAGTCGTGAAATTCTTCAAACATAAGGTGACTATCAATACGACATCTATAGTTGATAGTTATACTACCAAACAAGCAGGTGGCTACTTTGCCCCATGACCAATTTGCCCCCACTACCCCTACTCGGCGCAAAATTCAGTTGCTAAACATCTCTTCTCACTTGTGTGATGCGCGTCTCATTCTATACACACAAACACATGCAAACACATGAAATTCTAGCGCCCGCTTTGTCTTCATTCGCTCTAAACAAAGCAGAAAAACAACAGCGCGTCTCCATGCGAACCGTATACGCTTGTATGAAGAAAAAATCTCAACAGAGCTAGAGGCGAATGAACTGAAAAGTTTAAACCCTCTTAAAGTCAAAAAGAAGAAGAAGAATCTCAACAGAGAGAGCAATCCAGGTTCAAGCGCGTAGTATAGAAATACGGCGCAACCTTCCCCGCATCAGAACTGCTGAAACAAATGAACAATGCCAAAAAGAAACTTCAAATACAGCTGAATCAAACGGTGTTCACTAAGCCGAACGTTCTCTAAGTTCAAAAACGGCAAAAACGGCAAAAACTAATAATCGCTACTACATCCCTGGTCACTCGAGAACTTAACAGTGACCAGAAACGCAAATTGTTAGATCAAACAGAACAACTGCATATCCGCCATAAGTAAAGTGACCAGATGGTCAGAGGTCTAACGCGGGACACAAATAACAAAACCTTATGTATATAGGTTTTGGGAACATATACCATAGTTTAGCGAGTCTGAACTGATATGTATTATTTTTTTCTAAGTATCGGCACTCAGTTGTGATTTTTCGGTGGTTTAGATTTTGTTTGCGCCTGAAAATCACTCGCTCAATCAGAGCATTTACGCCTGGCAAGCACGATTTGAATTCTACAATTTTCTTTGAAAAAGAAATTACGAATATTACCGAATGGAATGCTCGAATTTTTTCTTAAATCTTTCGTTTATTAAGCCTAAAACAAAAATTATTCAAGGCTGTTGATACGCAGCAGCAGCACTGTCAAGCAACTTGATGATTTTTTCATACTGCAAGCTCCACCCCACAGCGAAGGAGTTGGACATCCTGAGGCACTTTGTGTCCGCCAGATATAGCCGATCTGGTATTTACAACATCATATCCCTGCTGCTCCTTAAGCCGGGACATCGAAGCAACCGGCCAAACGGTGAAGGAGAATCTGGTCAAACTTATTTTATGTGGAAGCGTCAGCTGAAACCGGCCGTATCTGAGCAGCAAGCAATCACCCAGAAGGAGTAGCTTGAGGTGCTGGTGAAAATCCTCTTTCCGGCCAAAGAAGTGAAAAACTTCTTTCCGTGCTTATAATGAAAGACGAGACGTACTTGATGCTAGAATTTAACGAATGGCAGGGGATCGGGTACTTTACGTTCCCCAGGTAAGCGATGACTTCGAATATATCATCCACACCAAGTTCTCGAAGAAGGTCCTTCTCTGACAGATGTGAAGCGAATGTCCAAGCCGCTTTTCTTTCTAATCATATTGTGAACGGGGAGATATATAGTACGAAGTGATTGCCGGAAGTTGCGAAGGTGATGTGGTATTTATGCCGAACCGGGGATCAGCCCATTATGCCAAAAGATCACTGGAGGATGGATCGGCTGGAGATAATCATTGTCGCGAAGACCGCCAACCTTCTCAACACTCCCCAGCTGCGACCGTTAAAAACTTTTGGGTGAATGGCCAAAATGGAGAGACAGTCGACCACCAAAGCCACGGAAGTGTAAAAAAATACGCCGACATACATCTTTTCATCGACCATGGTTGAGGTTCCAACCAACTTCCGTAAGACCGCCCAGCGCTTCATTTACGATACTTATCAAACAGCCTCCCTCTTCCTGTCGAGTATACACTAGTTTTTCCGGCTTATTTAAAACGTTAAGCCCTGACCGAGCTAGAGGACCAAAGATGATCTTTTCGTTTGACTCGCGTTGGTCCCTGCGGATCAATAGGGGACTTTTATAAAAATCATTTTACATTTTTGTTGCTGTCGCTTCCAGTTGACACTCTCTACACAAAAAGCCCACTGTCGGTGCGATGAAACCAGCTCAACGTATTAGTCTTAGGATGTATTAGAAGCGCTCTTGAACAGTCTGCCAAATAAAAGTTTTTTTTTTTGAGGTTCATCCATTTAAGAAAATCAACATGATTAGATTGTGATATTGAAATATACTGATATCGCGAGACATTTTCGTTTCTTTTGCCAAACGCGGGACGTTTCGCGGGACGTAATCTTACGCGGGACATTTTGTTGAAATGCGGGACGTCTGGTCACTTTAGCCATAAGTCCAAATGGTACCTCCATCAATATCTGAGACAAATCAAATCGTTTGATTGGCAACAAAAGTCGCTCCTGTATCAATGATCAGATAACCCATCCACCGTTACTGAAAATCTTATAGACCATTCCTCAAAGGTTTCAAAATATTGTTCCTGATGTGGAATTCTTCTTCGTTAATATCCCACCTAATGTCCACATTTTGAAGTTAAGGGTGTCTCACATCAAATTGCATCACGGAAGAAACGCTGTAGAAAATTACCCATTGGGTATATTCTCATAAAAAATGGGTAGAAGTAGTTTGGAGTGTATTGTTTACACTGTATTTTTATCTATGTCAGTTTTTCGAAAATAGGAAAAAGCAAAACTGATAGATTATTTTTCAGCAACGATGACATCTTTTCGGTTTCTACTCCTGTGGAAGACGATTTAGTGGAAGCAGTAGACGTCCTGAAGCTATAACCGTGAATACAGTTTTTGGACTCTATGAATTCACGTTCCTACGTGAATCCAGAATCCGTCATTTTTATCGACGACATGTGTATCGCAGCACCGACTTTTTAAGTGACAAACAATATTGTTGACTAGAGATGGGCAAACCGTTCACGAACGGTACGATACAACTAGTTCGCCGAAAAGAGTGAACGAACGGTCGTTATTTGTCAAAGAACGATAGTTCTCCCCATGAACTGATTCCGAAAAAACGGAAAAAAAGGTTCGCAAGTGAACTGTTTGAGAGCGAACTGATTGAGAGTGAACGAACTGTTCGCGAGTGAACTGTATGGGAAAGAACTGTTTGAGAAAGAACTGATTGAGAGTGAACTGTTTGAGAACGGAGTGATTACGGGCGAACTGTTTGCGAACGTATTCTTCCAATTCCGCGTAATATTCATATATTTCCTGATGAAAAAAATCTGGGGGAAGCTGGGGCGATTCATGAATTAGGTAAACATAAAATCTCATAGTTAGGGCAAGTTGAGAAAAAAGTTTTTTCGTTGCTTTCAATTCATTGTTTGGCCTATTGCGTGTACGTGTTATCGTGATTGTTTGTATGATTGATTGTTAGTGAAAATCGCTGCTGATTTTTCTCTCTAAATGAAATATGATTTTACGTGGAATCTGTGTGTTGTCCAAACAGAAAATATGAAAAATTGCACACAATTTGTTCGCATCAATTTATTACATATACTTTTGTCGGTCGATAAACATATTTTCACATACAGTTTGCGACTTTTAAAGAAAATCACTCTCTAAATGAAATATGATTTTACGTGGAATCTGTGTGTTGTCCAAACAGAAAATATGAAAAATTGCACACAATTTGTTCGCATCAATTTATTACATATACTTTTGTCGGTCGATAAACATATTTTCACATACAGTTTGCGACTTTTAAAGAAAAAGCACCTTTCTCCACTGAATTTCAAAAATATAAATCCCATACGTACACTATCCAATTCAACGATATCAATGAATAGCTGTCTAAAGATTAACACCGCTGAACGAATGAACAAAAGAACGGTGCAAAAGAACTGATTCACTTAGATGAACGGTTAGTGACTGAACCGTTCATCAAAGTGAACTGTTTTGCCCAGCTCTATTGTTGACCGCGGGGTTATTAATAGAGAGTATCACATTTACATCCTTTCTCGAGATGGGGAAATAGAAGGCGTAGTTTGAGTGCGGATGAACTGAAAAAAATCGTCGGATTGTTTAACCAACTCGATAATTGCAGAGCTTGTGAAGTTTCTGGATGTTAGGCAACTGGATCCAGCGGAAGTCACTCGAAACGAGTGTGAAGGCCTGTAGACATTTTTGTAGTTTTCCAAAAATGTCTACAGGCCTTCACACTCGTTTCGAGTGACTTCCGCTGGATCCGTTCTCCCAAATTATGTGAAAGTTTACAATTGCATCAACTGAAAACATTTCGTTGTGGTAAATGTGGTGAAAAACACAGTAAAGATTCTTGCAAACAAACGGTGAAAACAAGTATTCACTGTAGAATCTTCATCCTTTTCAGGATTGCCCAAGGTACAAACTGATATCGACCCCTTTGGGGTCGATATCAGTTTTCCAGGGGTCGACAAAATAGTTACGTGTTATGTTACGTGAACCAACTCGTTATAAGAGTGACTAATATTTTAGTGGAAAGTATTGAAATGTGAGACTTGAGTGGAAAGGGTTAATCCAAAATTGATTTGAGATGGAATTATAAACATTAATTGTAAATAATGTGATAATATCGAATTAAACATATGAACGATTAAAAGATGTAATATTGTAAAATATCTTACCGGAAGTCTTGCGGTTCAAATTTTCGTTCAAAATTTCAATAAATGTAGGAGTCAAATTCCCCTTTCCATCGCATACCGTTACACGTTTGTCGCTTCTTCGTATACTTCCGGTGGGTTTGAGAATGGATACCGACTGCCTCGGCGAAGGAAGCGGAGAGCCTCGAACGGATACTGTAAGAAAAACAGAATATTTATTCGCCCAGTGTGAACGATAGGATCAAATGCCGATGCGATAATGATGTGAAACGGTTTTGCAATTTCGTGTATTTCTTATACATATTTTCTGGTGAAGGTGATTCCAATTATGCCACTAATACGCACATTTATTCCACATCACTAACATATAATTAGTTTCAAAATATATGCGTATAACTTCTTACCTGAACTCATTGCTTCTACTTTTACCCGCGATTTGAAAGCAGCTTAGTTCAGCATACTTACTACATCTCATTGTTAGTGCCTGTTAGTTACCCTTCTCGGAGTACATATGCGACAACAAATCAAGCTAGATACAAAATAAAACACATCATGCTCCATCTCGGTTACAACGTTTCTATGTAATTCTATGTTTTGGATGTACACCATATTATTATTCTTGCAATTGATTCAGAAACTTCGAAATCAAAAAATCATCTCGCCTTAATCATACCTGCTGGAAAAAAAGTTTCGTTTTACGCACAAAAACAAGTAAACGAATTATTACATCAGTGTTTATCGCACTCAAGCAAATGGTTTTTTTTTTGTGATTTCCGACGTTTTCGAAGATCCCCAACGTACGTGTAAATAAAAAAATAGTATGCCACACAATGACAAGTTTATATGAACATTGAATTGCTACTAACAATAGTTAAACTACTTAACACGTCGTTCAACATTTATCTTTCTTTTCAAATATTCGCACTTTTATCGTCAGTGTTTTCAAATGATAATGATAATAATACTAAGAAAGAAAATCGCACGTAATCATTAGAACTACAGTTTGGTATCATCGAAGTTCGACTGATAGTGCGGCATGATAACAACACTCGAAAGAGGCTCGTCGTGCAAGCTGTGTGATCTTAGCTGGGAGCGATGCTGAAATGAATGTTCGCCACTGGTGGTTGATGCGTGATCAAGTAGGTTAGGATTAGTGAAGTTATAGTTAAGCCTGGGCGGTGAACCAATCTCCGAGCTCTCACGGATCGGTGCTAGGTATTGGGAAAACATCTCACCACTGGGGCTAGGGCGTTCGCTGCCTACCACATCCTCGAAGGCGTCCTCGTTCAACGTTTGTAGCGCACCGCAGATCATCTGTTCCTCGAGGGTGACCTGTCAAGTGGAGAGAGCAGTAGAGAAAAAAAATAGAATAGGACGTAATTAGTGATAGTAGACTTTCAGATCTTATTCGTTGACGGTGACCAAGCTTATTGTTATGGGAGATACGTATATGAGCATAATTTACTGAACTTAAATTCATGAGAAATATGAAAATATTAGGTGTGTAAATAAGCTTTGAGAGTATTTTTGGTAACTTTGAAATATACTTGAGAAAATTAGTGCAATTTATTTTATTCATAATATTGTGCCCATTTCTTTTGTCTTCTACTACCCGTCGCCTATGCGAAAACCAAATCTATACAAGACACACCAACATGTGAAAATTGTACTGAAAACCACTCGATTCAGGCGGTGAATTCCAAATCGTTCCATCGAACCGCACAACTAATTTTCTAGACAGAAAATGATCGATCGCAGGCATCATCAGGGAGGTGAATGGACCAGGGCAACCATGGAGGTCGCTCCGAATGAGAGCCACAATGTTCTAGTAAAAATAATAACTGAAAAGGACCACCTCAAAGAGTGGGCCGGATGGCCAACATTTCAGCGACCATGGAGCAGCGATTGATCTTGAGAGAGGAAATCGTCGCTTCTCACCAAAAAGAGATCGTCGTAGCTAGATCATGGTTGACCCGCACCAATACCAGTAATCAATCTGAAGCAGCACAGCTCGTCAAAACAACAAATAGAAACATAGAATTGTGATCCCCATCCCCAAAGCCGGTCAGAACAGCTGCTTCGTGAAAGGGTACCGATCAATATCGTTGACCTCATGTACCTCCAAGACCTTGGAGAGGTTGCCGAACCGACGGCTCGTCATCTACTTGACCGAAAACAGAATATTTTACCACCCCGACAATTGGCTTCCAACCGCGTATTGTAAGTAGCGGCTAGCTCAGAGGTTATTATTACCTCAGGGTCGGCTCTTCACAAACAACACGAAGCGGACTCACAGTTTCAACGGTGGATTTCGAAACAAGATAGATCCACTTTATCCCTAGCATTCGCTACTCAATAAGAAGAGAATGGTAAGTATTTATAATTATATATATTTATTTTTTTCTGGTTAGGAGGTTAGTATTTCGATGCGGCCGAACAGGATCCGAACAGATGGGATCCAGTTAGGTTTGGCGTATTTTCTACTCACGCAGGGTGCCCGCACATGGGGGGTCGGTCTCACCGGTTCCAGTATCGGTGAGCGGGGGCTAGGCTCTACCAGACCTCACCGTGCTGCGTCCAACCGACTTACCCGTATGCGTGGGGAACAACGATAACGAGGGGGCTCATTGACCACCGGCACTGAGGTACCGTTGGATTTCTTCTGGGAGGAGGAGCGGATGTCACCAAGCGTGAACGGTTCTGGGAGCTGTGACTTAAGTGCGATTCACATACAACATCCACGTCACGTTCACGTTCCGTCACGACACGTTACGTCAATGATTCTACCATGCAATTCTCATGAAAAACATTCACATACACCAGCAACGTAACGACCCGTCAGCATACGTTCAACGAAAACGACCGGCAAGGATTTGTAGAAAAGAATAATTGACGGAGACGGACGGCTCGTTTGGTTTTTTGTCTGTGCTTTGTGTCTCGGCTTTTGTTTTGATTTGGTTGTACAGTAATTTACATCTAATTCGACATTAAGATAATTGAACAGATCTGTGATGCAACGCGTTTACTTGGACATTTTTGTAAACTTTGAGTTCGGGGCCCAAATTATGGCACCACATTGAATGTCGCCACCAGTCGCGAATGCACAATTACTGGGCAAAATCGACTCCAATGCGACACTGAGTGGTGCCTCAACATATCAATTATAAGTAACTTACTGTACTTTTTATGCCAACATATCTCTTAGCTCCAAATTTCGGAGTGAAAATCATTCGTGAGAAATATTCTATTTTTCATTATTGTTGAATAAGGGTCAGACTACGGGATTTAAGCATTTAAATAATTGAATTCAATGATTTTCATTGAATTTTTCAAAATTTAGAACTGATTCTAGGCATGCTGATTTGAAAGAGGGCATTGCAATTTAAAGTTGTTGTAGTTGGCGACACCATGAATAACATTAAATAAATCATTCGTTTGACATTTGACGTGACGGTGCTGGTGGAAGCATTGACTGCATGTGTGAATTGATAGAGACGTTGACGAAACGTAGACGTTCTTCTCCGTAACGTTCTATGTGAATCGAACATTATCCTGCCCCTACTTACTCCCGCACTTTCACTTGAACTTTTTGTAACTTCAACTGTAACTTTTTTCGAATCTCGACTCGATTCCTTCGACGGTCCGTGAGCTAAGGAGTCGAGTTATCCTTCTTTCCTTCTAAGCTCGAAGCCTTCTTTCTTGTCTTCATTTTCATCTGTCTCTATACGCTTTCTCTCTCTCTCTCTCTCTCTCTCTCTCTCTCTTCTCTCTCTCTCTCTCTCTCTCTCTCTCTCTCTCTTCGTCTCTCTCTCTCTCTCTCTCTCTCTCTCTTCTCTCTCTCTCTCTCTCTCTCTCTCTCTCTCTCTCTCTCTCTCTCTCTCTCTCTCTCTCTCTCTCTCTCTCTCTCTCTCTCTTCCTCTCTCTCTCTCTCTCCTCTCTCTCTCTCTCTTCCTCTCTCTCTCTCTCTCTCTCTCTCTCTTCCTCTCTCTCTCTCTCTCTCTCTCTCTCTCTCTTCTCTCTCTCTCTCTCTCTCTCTCTCTCTTCCCTCTTCTCTCTCTCTTCTCCGTAACAGTATAAACGAAAATACGTATTTCGCATCCCTTGGAGAAGTGGTAGCTGAGCTTGAGCTAGAGCTTGGGTACACTTCGTCGTTGATCTCCGTCATTGATTTGAATCAGCGAAATTGCACAAAGAACACACTGAATGACGCTTGAGAGTAGTAAATCATTCTCATTGTGCAAGTATCGGTGATTCGAGCTTCAGTTTCATTAGGAGAAGGGAACGAATGTTAATATGATGTTTACGGTCAGAAGGGTCGCCTCTATAGCGTGATTCCGTTGTATTATCATACAAAGGATATTTGTTTGTTTGTTTATTACCTGGTAGCGTACAGGAAAACCTTTTTTTCCTTGCTACCTGCGGCTTTTTGGAGGTTATAACTACACTATAATTATCTTAATGTAGAAAAATTTAACAAATTTATCATTTTTAACATTATTGGCGGTTCAAAAACTCCAGACAGTCCCTCTTAAAAACTGCTATCGATGTCGAGCGTCTGACGATAGGAGGTAAAGAGTTGCAGTTTACCACAACTCGAACGAACAAAGTGCTTGAGTAGCTGGTTGAGTTGTTGGGGGAATAGTTAAGCTCAGAAGGCGGCTTGGGAAAACAACAGCTTTTGAAAGAGTACTGGCGGAGATTACGTCATTATCAACTTGCGCAGGAATATACATGAGCGATACACGTAGAACTTCTCTAGTGGAAATCCGATTAGGTTTTTCTGTAAATGGCTGACGTGTGCGTAGCGGTTCAAGCCGTTGACAAATCTTACACAGGAAAACAACGCTACCCGCAATCTTTCCATAGCATGGGAACTTGGTTTAACATGTAGGAGTTCGCCCAATACGAAGTGAGGTAGGATCAGTGCTTTAAACAGTTTCAGGGGCGTTTCGTTGGTAGCAGCAGAAGCATAACAGTAGAGCGAACGAAGACTTGTATAAATTTCCCCGCATTGCTGATTGATCAGGCCATCCCATTTTAGATCCGATTGAAAAATGAAACCGAGGATAGTCGCGCTTCCCGTCCACTCTATAGTTTAACAATCCATAATAATAGGGGGTAGCAGATTCGATTGAGCAGTGTTCATACGAAGGTCCTTAACAACATGGCTTTGCTCTTTGATGGATTCACAAATAGCTGGTTTCGACGGTACCATTCCATGATTCTTTTGAGATCTTCATTCATCATTCTGATGAGTTCGCTAGAACACGAGCCGAAGCGACGGATATAGAGCTGAACGTCATCAGCATACAGCTGAATCGATCACCACATGGGAACGGATGTTAAATCGTTGACGTGACAGCAGAAGAGCAGGGGTTCGAGCACCGAGCCTTGGGGAACGCCAGAGGTTGATAAGACACTTTCGAAGTGGCGAAACCTTGGAATGAACATGAAGGAAAAGTCGAGGTCCCAATGATGCTGTTGAATATAAAAGTAATTTGCTGCACGACCAACGGCAGTATTATTTTGATGAACTTGATTGGAAAGCCATCCAGACCAATTGATGGCAGTTCACCACTGACCGGAATGAGATCCTTATCACCTTATTTCACTGTGGTTGTCGTTGAGGATATAGCTCGATAGGAACACACGGTTAACTTCATCTGGGTGAAACTCGCAAATTGTTAACGTTTTGTCTTTACCCACTCCAATACTTTTGAGCCGTTTCCAAAGGACATTTGATGGTACCCGGCCGTCTAACAGATGATTTAAATACGTCGTTTTTGCAACCGAAACCGGTTTCTCTGGACTTTATACCGATGTCGCGCATAACCTTACGGATTTCGCTATTGAATCACAAGTTGGATGATTTTTCATTCTTTCTTGTACGAAGCGGGATGCAGTCATCGTGAGTTTGGTTTATGTGATAGTTGAAGAAATTAACCAATTCGCTGGGACCGTGGATATAGAATATATTCCAGAGGATGGAAAGATTGGCCTTTCGTACGTGGATTGAACGTGGATTGAAATTAAGATAATCTCGATACGTGACGTTCCTTTGAGTAGGCCTGACGTCAAAGTCCAGTGAACCAAAGATGAGGTCATACTGTGATAGTCCAGGGAAATTAACTTGGCTGAATCGCAATACTTTGTCGCTAGAGCTTGTGATAAACAGATCCAGCTGTGACGAACCGTCTCTATGGAAAAACATTGGTTCTTCACCCATGGAACACATGGCAAACCTTACTAGAATGGACTCGAACCGCATTCTCTGTCTACTAGGCTTCGACATATCAGTGTTGATATCTCCAATTAGCCGAACGTTATTGTAGCGAGTGGCAAAATCTGATAGGTTTTCTTCAAAGAAATGTGAGCAGTTGTTCTCTGGGGGATTGTAGATAACCATAATCAAAATTTTTCCAACTCCTAGTCGCAACTCCACCGCCAGACACTCAGTTATATCCACTCGGGTGTCAAATGAGTATTAAATATCTTAGAGCAGGACAGGTGATCCTTATAATACAGCACGATTCCACCCCCACGGCAATAGCATCGATCGTTTCGAACAACATTAAATCCAGGGATGGAGATACTACGAGAGCTGTTCCTATCCGAAAGCCAGGATTCCGTGAAGCCAGCTACTGACACCTTTGAACCGCTCAGGAGGTCCTTGATTTCATCCAATTTAACTGATTTTTTGGGCGTTTCCATGACATGCATTCAACTTACCAGGGAGGAGAGCGGCATTCAACTCTGCACCGGGGAGGTGAGATCTTCTTCTTCTTGGATGGCACTAACGTTCCAGTGAAACTTTTGCCTTCTCATCGTAGTGTTACTTGCGTCATTTTTATTAGTAGTACTTGGTTGAGATTTCTATGCCGAATAACATGCCTTGAATGTACTCTGCAGTGGCAAGCTCTAGAATACGCGTTACCACAGTGCAAGCTGGAAGAATTTTCTTTGACGAGTAATTCCCCGGTCAGAACGGGAATCGAACCCGAACCCCGGCGTGATAACGTGGGACACTAACCACTCCGGAGCACAAGATGCGTAACTGTAATTCATACGGCATCATACGAAAAAAGGAAAGCAGTTCTTAGACAGTCAAGTTCTCATTCACATAGATCCGACGGGGGGAATCAATATCCAGATGCCACAGTTTCAAATCTCGTTTCTGGAGACATCGTTCTTGAACGCAAACTGCACCACGATCAAACCATTGCTGTGGGTACGCGAATTCAATCGTCGTACATCGACCGAAGGAATAGGGTTCTCGGGTAGTCCGCATGCTTCCATAGTGCATTGAAATACGTTTTAATTTTTCAAGTACGGGATTCCACTCATGATCAACTCATTCCTGGTTTCAAGACCGTTAATAGATTGTGATATTTCGTCTACTCTCCCATTCAAAACATTCAGCGCATCATCGTTGCCCTTGAGCTTTGCAGCGCAATCCGCCTTGTTTTCATTGATCCCTTCCATCCGCGCTAAGGTTTTCGCAAACTGTTGATTCATCGCCTGCATAACAGCCTCTAACGAGGCTGGGAGTAGCATCTACATCGTAATCCGATCATACGCGCTTTTTGATGTTCAGATTTGCGCTGTTGCTGTGAAGAGTTCTTCGTGTTGACATTATGATTCACGAGTACGGAAAGAGATAGCGCACTTATCGCTTATTGTTTTCTGACAAATGAATCTTTGCACAATGGCAAAATACGATATAACTGGATAACACGCATGCGGTTGACTGTAGTCTGCACTTTAAGCACAATTTCGACGTGGTGAAGAATATATATGTCACCCGGTTAAATCTTTTGGAAACCATCTCCAAATCTTACTGGAGGTTTAGGTTAGGAGATAAACTCCTTAAAACTCTGTCTATGATTTACAACCATGCAATGCGGATTATATCTGGTCTGCTACCATCAACACCAGCAGCCTCGGTATGCGCTGAAGTAGGGTAGGGTTTTAACATTCTTGTGGACGCTTCTACGATTTTCCTTGCAAAAACCAGCGGAGGCGAGGAGACGCTCCTAACTATCTTAAGAAATGAAATCCACTTCCTACCGATAGCTAAACAACTTTGGTTTGGGGGCAATGACTGGAGGATGCCGGCGGTTCGAGAGGAAAATAGGAACAACTTTCGAGCTATGGCAAGTTCAGTGGGCCTGAGCAAACCTTTGTTTTTTTTCTATTATAGTGATTTTCAACACATTTCGGCTAGTTCGTCACTTTTACTTCCATCTTTGGAAGAATGTCGGGAGTGAGAATTGAACTCGTGATCTCTGCGTGAGAGGTATGGATGTTACCACTACGCCAGATCACCTCCACAAAGCAAACCATTGTCGAATTATCTCGAGGTGATACCACAACTAAGAGATTCGATACACTGAGGGTTTTAAACTCGCAAGAAACTCGCCGACATCTGCCTAGTACTCTCGGCCAAAGCTACCACCATCTCGTCAACCAAACCGATCCCGACTATTACCGACTCGGCTAGCACCTTCGACGCTGTTGGCGCGGGCAGATCTAGACCCTCATGGATACATAGCGGCATATCCGGCTCGCTTGTGTTTGACCGAAATACGAGAACCTCCGGGATTAGCGGGAGCATCTGGGACGTACTCTGTTTTTGAAAGGATGCCGACTTATGTTTTAAAAATTAAATAATAACTTGTGATCCAAACCAAAGATCCTGGTCCCTTCCTTGTTCACTGAAAGTCTCACAAATATAGACCAAAAAAATGTCTTTTTCAAAAGAAGTAAAGCGCTGTCCGCCCAAGTAATAATTCATCATCCGGAAAATGTGATAGAATTCGAGTTAAAACAGCAGGTGGAGTATGTCATCACATAGGAACCCATCCAGAGTTTTCTTGATGATTTTTGAAACATGTGGATGCCGCACAAAAAGATCAATTTGTCAGGTCTTTCGACATACCGTATGCAAAAAGAGTTTATCCACCCCTCCTACATTTACATTTTTTTGTTTTTCTGGTGAAAATCAGGTTAATTTGATGATTTGCATTTCAATTTCCAATTTCTTGAGATTTTATATGATGGTGAAAGATAACGTAAAAAATAGTTTATCCAACCCTAAACAGATATTACGATTTAAGTGTGTTTTACAGAGTTTTAGTGTGTATTCTGAAACTTTCTCGAATGTCGACATTGTGTCTAGCTATTATTTAGTGCCCTTGAAGTTTTAGGATTGTGCGGATGTACAAAAAGCGTGGTTCTATCTCACCAGCTAAGCGATCGAAGCGTCCTTCAAAGACAACTGGCCGAATGAACAGAGCTATAGTGAAGAAGGCGGAGCTGGACCGGGGACTATCAGCTCCGAAGATAGCGAAACAACTTGGAAGCGAGTTTTCCATTCAACTGACATCACAATTCATACGAAACCGTCTTCTAAGAAAGGTCTTAAGGGCAGAGTAGCACTTAAGAAGCCATGGTTGTCCGCAAAAAATATCAAAAAAGATTGAAGTGGGTGTAACATTAGTAGTCACATTGTTGCAGCGCTTAACGTTGGCAACCACACATATTCCAAGACGCAACACAACAAGCGCTCTCTCATGCAACATCCTCACCATGGTGGCGCGATAATCTAGCTAGCGCGAGCACAACGACATGTTTGCATGGAAATTTTGGTATAAGACGGCTAGGCCAAATCCAACACAATCGGAAATGTTTCATACATGCTTCGAGTTAGAAGCAGCCGGAGCAGTGTTGCCACATATACAGATTTTCAGTATGTTTTTTGACCAAGAATCTGTATATACAGATTACAGATTATTGGTTATCAATGCAGATTTTATACAGATTCTGTAACAATAATTATTTTTAAATATTTGATCATTTTACGTAACAATCAACAAACTCATTCAGACAATTCGAACAGTACTGAACTGAACTATTTTGCTACCGTCAAACGGGTCAAATATAGTAGTAATGGAAATCATATTTTTTCGCAATATAATGCGAACAAAACAAAAGTTTGAAATCGTCTCGCTACAGAAACTGTGAACGCAACTATCAAATCGAAATTATTTGTTAAAATCCGAGGGAGAAGTGTCTCAGTACAGTTGTTAAACGACATCAAGGCTAAATTCTGCAAGACGAAAATAAACTTTTTCCGTCGGTTTTTCATAAAAATACATTTTTGAATGTTTCTTTTTTATTTTTTGTTTGTATAACTCTCTATGTATCTTAAGCGACCCTTGCACGATCATTCGTGTTGACATTAGTTCAACAGAATGAAATTTTATTTTTATTATTTTAAATTAGAGACCATAACAATACTGTAGGAATGTAATGACAATGGAAATGATTGTGTAGGGCTGAAGAATAATGATAATGTGGATTGAAGTGAATCTCGAATGAATATCATTACTGGTAATCCCCCTTATTCTACGCGGCGAATGACGTGAGATGGCTCAGGTGACTGCATTCCCGTAGGCGAATGGCGTGACTATAGTTCGTCACTAGTTGAGATTTGAACTCGTGTCCTCATTTGTTATCGACTCAAGCGTCAAATAGGAGCTAAAAAGTAAAGTGGCTTCCAGAATAAAATAGTAAACTTTGCAATCTCACGTCACTCGCCGCGCGGAATAAAAGGGAATGTCAGTACGAATGATCGTGTAGGGGCCGCTTTAAACTCTCAACTAATGGCGGGTTTACATTAGGGAGATCTGTAGTTATAGATGGATTTATTCACGCGAAAATAGATGTAAACGGGTGAGAATATATATCATACACTTCTTCGAGGAGTATATAACTACTATGAATAGAATAAATTCAGGCATATAACGCTGATGAATTTCTCATTGGTGAGAAATCACTAAAGTTGGAAGCAGCTCTACTTCAGGTGAATAAATTCACCGAAAATATGAATATGTTCATAATATAAGTTGGCGCTAGTGTAAACGATTGATGCGATTTCTATAACTCTCATCATATTTCTTCACATAAATATATATCCCTAGTCTAAACCCACCGTAAGATATTACACATTTTGACGTAGGATTACGTCTTTCGGGAACATATTGGGGTACAAACTGAAAGTCGACAATCGAACACATCGTGAAAATTGTACAATTTCAAACGCTTATTGCTCAGTCATTTCATGATGGATTGATGAAATTTTCGCGTCAATCGATTTCGCCACTCCATAACAATTTTTTATATTGAAGAAAAAAATATATGTCATGAAACTAATCATCGAACAATTGAAAAATCTCAACCCCTATCCTAACGGAAATACCCACTTCTGATTGGTCGAAATTGACGACACATGCGACGAGTCCCTAACAGAGACATCAAAACCAAGCTGTCTGGGGGAAATCGTCATTGCAAATACATGAATGTAGGGGGAACTTTTGTTCCTACCGAAATGTATTCCATAACAGAGACATTAAAACAAATCTGCCTGGGGGGAATCGACATTGCAAGTATATGCAAGTCGGGGGCATTTTTATATTGCAAGTAAGGTGAGTGATACGATTAATTCTAGCAAATATAATTTAAATTTGGAACTTTAATGTTCCAATGTAAATTTCATCCGATTTCCGATCGTGTACTGTGAAAAATTTAGCACAAGTGTAAGCGTAAAATTGTATATAGTAGCAGTTGTGTTAAAAATGACTTGATATATGAAACGATTTATTTCAATTTTCATAAGTAAAAACCAAGGTGTGTTTCGGCTCGAGAACGAGTCGTTTGGTTTGAGCCGTCTGTTTTGTTGTGTTCATTTTCACCCAAGGAAAGTTTATACGGCGAGAAATAATGGAAAAATGAAGAAAATTAGAGGAGGGTAGTGATTTCCCATATACTCTACATATAGTATTTAGTGTTGTCCCATTAAAATTCGCATTGAGTTGAATAAACACTCAGAAAGTTAAAATTATAAAATAAAATTACCTTTTCTATTTCAAATATTTTTTTCTTATTTCACGACATTTTTTTCATATTTTTCACGACATCCAACGACTATTTACCATCTTTCTGTCATCATCACTCGGTAAACACTGGTGGAGTGAACAAACAATACCCAACAACCAAACAAAAAAGCTCTTTTCAGGACCACCAAATCATTATTAAAGGGTTTAACGATGTAATTCTTCAAACATATCCAAAACCAACAGATAGCCTAACGGAATCCTACGTCAACTATGCGGTCGTGTCTCGGACACAACCCTCCTGTGACTTTTTTTATCAAATTAGACTTTTTTGCGAGAAAGAATTGCACAGTGAAATTTGCATAGGCCTGGTGGCAAGGAAGTGAAATTTGCATAGGCCTCGTGGCAAGGAATACTCCAATGGTTTCGACCATCGGAGATTTAATTCAGTTCTGTTGCTGCTGTTGGAATTGCAGGGATGTGCTGTTGCTGATGTTGGCAAAATTGGCTGTTTGTAAGAAGTGATTGGCGGCCATTAAATCGCGGTGCGTTTTCTCGTGGAAAAAAATAGCATAGACGCGAATAATTAAATATGGAAAAGTGCGGTCGTGAAAAGTTCTTTGTGCGGATCGAAGAATATCCGGTAGTGGTCGGATCACATTGTCGGTGGGGCAATTCACCGGTAGGGCGGAAGTGGCTCCATGAGAGCAAGTTAGTGTTGTGGACCGCGCGTTGGATTCTCTGTTGAGAGAAGGAAAGAAAAGCAAACGTGTGTTTCGGTGTTGCACGAGGCTGGAGGACTTTATCCAGAAATGAAAGGACTTCCGGTTCTCAGATGGATGCGTGAGGACAAAGAACGCGGACAACCAATCAGCAAGCTCCACGGATCAAACAAAAGGTGAGTGTATGTAGAAGAGTGTACGTATGCGTATTGGTGGCAAGGTATGTGTGTGAATATTGGTGACTACTGATGAGGTAACGCTCAATTTTAGCATGATGGCGGCTTAATATACAGCTCCATCATGCGAGTATAGGAAACGAAAAGGAAACGATAAAAAAATAACAAATTGTCGTTACATGGGCCCAGGACCACATTTCATTGACCAGTGATGATTGGATTAAGGTGATGTGGTTAGAAGAGACGAAAGTAATGCTATTTGGGTCTGATGGTATCACGAAAAAATGGCAGCTAACCGGTGGAAGTTTGAAAAAGGAGTATTTGCGGCCTACAGTCAAGCATGGCGGTGGTGAGTTACTTTACCAACACTGATTTTTCAACCAACTGTGCATGACTTTGATTTTTTCCTGCAGGTAGAGTCAAAATGTGGGGATCTATGGCTATATCCGGCGTTGGAGAACTTGAGTTCATCGATTTAATCATGACCAAGGAGGTTTATTTGGATATTTTGAAGTGAAAACTACCAGCGTCTGCAAAGAAGCCAAATTTGGGGCGCAGATATACGTTCCAACAAGATGGAGATCCGAAGCACACCTCAAAGCTGATATCGTAGTGGTTCAAGGAAAAGCGTGTCAAGGTTATGGAGTGGCCAGCACAGTCTACCGATCTTAATTCGATCGAGCATCTCTAGTCAATTTTGAAAATTATGTTCCAGGAGCAAAAACCAACAAGCATCTAGCAATTGCGGTAGTTAATATCAACTGAATGGGACAAAATCATCCCGTAAACAATTGCTATGCTTGTTGAGTCGATGCCGAGCAGTTATTGAAGCCAAAGGTGGTAACATGAAATACTAAAACTATGAGCGCAAAAGGGGTGAATATACTTTTTTTGTGTTATTTTTTAACTTTTCATGTCTCAAATGCAAGAGAATTCAGTTTTTCATTTTTAACTCACATGAATTAACTTTGTTTTTACATAAATAATAATATACTGAACAATAATTAACCTTGTTTAAATTTTCTGGTGAGCTTTTAGAAGAAATCTAATTTCATCAAATCAAATGTGTGAATCCACTATACGACCTTCAAAACTTATTTGTACACCCAATATGACTGATTTAGAATTAATTATTTTCATAGCCAGCCATAGTAGCCATTCTACTTCGAAACAACGGAAATACTTTTTCATGATCAGTTTATGAAAAACATCAACTCTGATTATTTGATACAGGTTTCTTAATCACACCTAAAATAAGAATTTCCAATTTAAGATATAACTCCAGGCATATGTTCCTCGCATTGAATGCAGTTTCAAAGACTTTAAATTTTTCTCCAAGATTTATCTTTCTGATGGTTTGTATTGAGAGTTCTTTTCGTTATCGTCATCGGGATGTCGTTAATAGATTTAATTACATAAATGGTGTGTCACATCAAATTGCATCACGGAAAAAACGCTGTAGAAATTTAATTTTTAGGAATTATATCTTCAGCTTTCGCTTATAATCAGATAAGAGTGTATAGATCACGTTGACCATGCTTCACTGTCAATTTTTCGTAAATTTGGAAAAATGTCGTCGAACGAAAAAGAGCATCGTGAATTAATCCTGTGCACTCATTTCGAGAATCCGGAGTTGTCACATCGGGACATCGGTAAGATGCTGGGAATCGTCCAATCCACGGTCAGCAGAGTACTAAAACGATACTTCAAGAACCTAACCATCGGCCGGAAGGTGAAGAACGGCAAAAATGGATGCTCCGTCAGTGAAAAAGATCACAAGCGCGTAGTTAAGCAGTTTAGACGTGATCCG
The DNA here is from genome assembly GCF_029784135.1 of Toxorhynchites rutilus septentrionalis. Classification (NCBI taxonomy): domain Eukaryota; kingdom Metazoa; phylum Arthropoda; class Insecta; order Diptera; family Culicidae; genus Toxorhynchites; species Toxorhynchites rutilus. The sequence goes on from NC_073745.1 coordinate 125,256,260, forward strand.
AGAAGTTCGGTCCGGGATGTCGCCAATAAGCTGAATTTGTCAAGTTCATTCGTCCAGCGGACCAAGCAGCGGAGGGCCTGCGTACATACAAGGTTCAGAAGGCTCCTAACCGCGACGAAAGGCAAAACATGGTGGGGAAGACGCGAGCCCGGAAGCTGTACACCAAAATGCTGACGAAGCCGCATTGCCTGGTAATGGACGACGAAGCTACGTCAAAAGCGAACTTTCGTTAGCTGCCGGGCCTGTTGTTTTCTCCGCAGAGGACAAATTCAGCGTTCCGGAGGAGATTCGCAAGCAGAAACTATCCAAGTTTGCCAAAAAGTACATGGTGTGGCAAGCGATCTGCTCTTGCGGAAAGCGGAGCGCCCCCTTCGTGATGACCGGCACGGTAAACGGGCAGGTTTACCTTAAGCAGTGCCTACAGAAGCGCTTACTACCACTATTGAAGCAGCACGAGGGCCCGACCATCTTCTGGCCGAATCTCGCTGTCTAAAATTTTCAAAAGGATCGGTCTACTGGGCGAATTTCTACAGCGTTTTTTCCGTGATGCAATTTGATGTGACAAACCCTTTATAATTGGAACTTATGATTTAGATACAAAAATCACACTGTATTGATAATCACACACACGGTTCATGCAAAACAATAAAATAGTTCCATCGATCACTGAGACATGGTTCTGTCAGTTTTTTTGGGAAATTAATCTATTATTAAGAGATAGATTTAAAAAAAATGAAACCAGTAGAGACATCAATACGAACAATCTACATTGTGATACGCAATAGGGAAACTGCAATAATACTCAGTTTGTAAGAGACAACGTGGAAGGTATACAAGGAATATTAACCACGGAAAGAGTAAGATCTGTACCTGTAGATATTCATAATCGTGGATCTTGGCGGGCTGCACATCCAAGTATTGGCAATATGTTAGAGCATGGCAATTTACAAATAATAAAAAACGGTCTTCGTATGAGCGCTTCCAAGCAGCCTGTTGACTTACCTGTTTTTCCATAACGTTTTGTGACTTCTGCCGAATCGGCTGGAAAACGGATGGCGTTGCCGATGTTTGAGTTGACGATGTCATGCTGTCTGTCACTTCCGAGCTATCACCGGAGCCCTTCGCGTAAGTGGTACTCTTTTTTTGGTTTCTGGAAATATTGTTCTCCCTCAAGGAAGTGATGAGCATCTTAAAAATCTCCCAGTGTCCAAAGTTCAGTTTAAGTACTGTTTTAAGCTCATCTAGGTCACAGTAGGACAACACCCTGCCAGAAATAGCATTCTCACGTAAGATAGGAGCCGTTCTCTCGAGTGCTGGCTTTAGATCATTCACTCGGCCGAGTAGGTCGATAAGATCTTCTACTGTTAGCTTGGCAAGTTGCGTATTGGATATGTCGAGATCGATCGGTGGCGTACCAGGTGAGCCAAGATTTTTCGAGGGAACCCTAGTGTTTCCCGTCAACGATGGAGCACCAGCATAGTTATCGTTCACGTTTTCAATCAACACGGTTGTTGAATTTGGTTTTTTGTGGCCGCTATTTTCAGGCTGAATAAGGCTGGCGATGTTTTGATTATAGTAATTCATCATAGCCATTGCAGGTGGTGCATTATAGAACCCGGCCCAACTTGGTGGAAGACTGTTTGGATGGTGCAGGGTTGGATGGATCATGTTCGGATGCGCGTGACGGGTAGCGGCAAAGCTATGCGGTTTCAAGGCAGGGATGGAGCTTTTAACAGGTATTATTATGCCTTCGTCCTCCAACGCTTGCTGGTCTTCTTTAAGTACTTTTCTGAGATAAGGATCGAGATTAATAGTAAAAGGCAAGAATATACGTAAATCCGACACTAATAAATCGGACTTGTGTAATTGTAGGAAGGCATCTAGTTTTCGCTCGTCTCTGTCAAGATCCAGCAAATTGGCGGCTTCTCGCAAACATGCGATCTTTGGTCTCACTCTGGAAAACGGAAGGTTAGTTCAACGGAAACAGACTTTCAATGTGTGTTTCTGTCATACTTATCATAAACAGTTTGTAGGGACATCGCATCATCAAAACTATCGCCGGCTTGATCATGTTCTAAAACGATCATGCTTGCCCTGAGTGGCCACTGTTCTGTGAGGTTTATCCACGAACTAAGGCGATACCAGCTGAAATCGATCTGAAAAGCCTTCAATAATCGCACTGAACGTACGAAACGTTTTTAATGGTCAGTATTATCCATGTAAACTATTGGCTAAACAGACCTGTAATGTAAATAACATTCATCAATCTTCTCATGCTCCTGGGATTGACATCACTGAAGTAATCGTCCGTCAGTATAATCTTCGACATATCCACCGGTGGATTTTGACCCAGTTTGTGCAGATTGGAACCGATAGAACTAGAAATAGAATCCGATACTCGTAGCTTTTTACTGCCAACTCGTGATGTACCCGGCATAGCCCTGAGTTTTTCTTGGCTGGACATAATCTCCGAAGCATTCGATAATCGACGCGCGGAAACTGAGTGACCTAAATGTGGTTCATCATCCCTGCTAGAATCCGGAATGATGCGACGATATGTGGCCATTGCGGTGCTTTGGGCGCGTTGCACCTTCCTGAGCCCAGAGTTCTGCAAATATACCGGTAGATGCACAAGGTTTCTCAGGAAATCATGCCCTCCGATTCCTCCTTCAGTGAACAACCGTTTGCTGTTTGCCTCAGCTGCTTTGGCAACCACGTGAGGATCCACCGCCAATAATAACACAAATGGACGCTGCGGAGCAGAAAGTAGCGTTTGGATGGCATTCAAAATGGTGAGCGTTCTCTCCGTGTCACAGGAATCGAGTGCATCGACCACTCCAACTAGTCGACTTTGTTGGTTGGTGAAAGCGTCCAAACAACGAATCATGTCGGTCATAAGGCTCACTTCTGCACCGAGAGCCGTTAATGGAGCCGCCTCGTTAGCATTGAATGCCTGCTTGAGATGTTTACCCTGGGACATGAACAGCGCACCTATCAGCTTGGACCACGCATGTAGGTTGGCAATTGTACCAGCTAGCAAGAAGCCTAGAAGTACGTAAATGGCCACCGCAATTGCCTCTCTGTGTAAAAGAAACATCGAAAATTATTATTCTCATGGTAGGATTATGGTCATTCATACCGTCCCTCCACGTTGTATTCAGTATAGATAATCGATAGGGAAGCTGTGGCGATTAGCCCCAAAATGCCCAATTCAAACAGTAGCACCACAGGAACACAACACATACGACGCCATCTCCATTCTCCGGTTGATTTTACTTGAGGAAAGAAAAACAATATGAGTTCATAGGCATACACCGATAAGAAATAGAACACTGAGCATTTCCACGCCAAATCAGGCGAAAAACGACAGATTTTGATGCAGCCCTATCCGATTTTTTTGAAACCTTCTACTAATGTTTGTAATTACCAGAAATCACAATTTTCATTATCATAAGATCAATTTTAATTACTACTGATTTTTCAGAAAAGCGGAAACACCGCTAAAAAACCATACTCAAAAATTGAATTTAATGTTAATTTAATTAAGAAAAATATTTACACATGTATTTACGAATCAAACTTTGAAAAAGTATTGAACAATAACTATTTGTACTACAGGTAATTAATAATTATTGAAAGTAGTGAAAATATGTCTCTTACTAAAGGGTTCACAACTTTTAGAAACATTCGCAATATTTGCCAAGATATTACTAATAGTAACTTTCTCCTCTCCGTTTTGACCCATTCTCACCCCCATCAACGGTACTGCCAATTCAAGACCAAATTTTTTTCCTTAATTTTTTACAAAAAAAACATTCATACTAAAAGACCTATAAAATTGTGGTTAAAGAAAGAAATATAGCAAATTGTTTAAATTTTCATTAAAAATATTTTTTTTCAAATTACACTGAAAAAAAATAATAGATTTTTTTAAATTATGAAATAATATTACCAGAACCTCCTAAGACGAGTTGGCATTAAATTTCGTCTCATATAATAACCAACAATTCATCCAAACATCGAAAGAAGGGCACTTCTATAGAAATAGTTTTTCCAACCTTTTCTTCCTTTGAAAAGTTACTACTAAGGTTTCACTCGTAACATTCTCGTGATTGACATGTTCTTGACATAGTTCGAAATAAAACAAAAAGTTTGCAGAACATGTCAATTGCGAGAATTTACACACAAAAATGTTACGAGCAAAACTTTAATAATCGGAAACGGCAAGTTTAGAGCGCTATCAAATCAGCAATGCGCGGCTATCCTAAGCCGCTACCGACGAAATCTTGCACGGTTGATTTGTCCTGGTATCAGTTTAAGAAATCGTGGCTAATCCCGTGTCGTAACCAACAAATCTTGGCCGCCCAACCCGACCCGCTGCAGATAAAATTCTATGCGGTCATCCCGAGCCTCTACCGACAAATCTTACGCGATCATCCCGACCCGCTATCGTTATAATCCGAGCCGTCTAATGCTCCCTCTTTACCAATTTTTCAAACGAAATGATGTCACTGTTTGAGTCTTTCCCTCCTCGTCAATCCAGACTATCTTACTCGCTCTATCCTAGTCCTAAATCCTAATCCTGTCCAAACAATCTAGTGTTTGATTTAGATATTATTAAATTGTTAGTGTTGAATATACAGAAAATATTTTTTTTAAGGTTAAATTTGACTCTGTAAACGTTAGATGGTAAGTAATTGAGCCTGATTAATAAACGTTTTTTGAAAAAAAAAATAATCCCGAGTCACTACCGACAAATCTTGCGCGGTCATCCCGATTCACTTCAGATAAAATGCTACGCGGTCATCCCGACAAATTTTGCACGGTCATCTCGATCCGCTATCGATAAAATCCTGCGCGGTCGTCTCGAGCCGCTACCGACAAATCTAACGCGGTCATCCCGACCTACTATCAATAAAATCTCGCACTGTCATTTCGAACAGCCACCGGCAAAATTCTGCGCGGCCAGTTTGGTTCGTTGTATATTTAGAAGAGCGCTGTCATTCTGAGCTGCTACCGGAAAAATCACTAGTATCAATCACGACTAGACGATTCAAATCAATAAATATATAATTTTGTTTGTCCACATTCCGAGTCAAATTAAAGAATTCAGGTTCCTCACAAAACACATACACGGTTAAAAAAGTTAATATAAGTTCTAAAATTGCAATGTCAAATGATAAGCCAATACTCAGTCATGTCCGCTACAGAGCCGATACGGCCCCGACGAGGCCCTTGCAGCCAAGTGGTGTTCTAATCGTGTTCAACAACAAGGGCCTAGAAATTGTCTCGAAAGCGTGTTTTAGATCCAAGAAAACAGCAATGATGGTATCTTTACCAAAAAGTACTAGCTGTTTTTCACACATACAAACTTTTGCGTAACTAATCGTTTGCTACGCGTTTTCAAGACATCAGTTAGAACAGCTGCTGATTCATCCTTATTACTTCACACCCACAACATTGCACTGCAATTTGAAATGGTGATGCCAATTTCTAAGACGAGTTGGTGTAAAATTAGCCAATGGAGAATCCATACTGCAGCTGGACATTACGACTAGGGTTCCGACACTGTATAGAAATTCTACAAGCATTATTTTCATTATATTGGAAATTGGTCATATCTTGAGAACGGTTAGTCTTAGAGCAAACGTATATAATTTTTCATGTAGAATCGCATAAAGAATCCATTTTTCATATTACTTTTCTTGAGTATATAGGATTTTGCAAAGAATTCAAATTCCATAAATTTGAAAAAAATCATATCTCTACATTAAAAAGTCCAACGCCGCACCACTGTATGTAAAAAATTGTTGGATTAAAGTTGGAGATTGGAGTGTCAAATATATTGACAAACATTGAGGGGGCGGAATGTATTGATTTTTTGAGATAGAAAGGTTTTTAACATTAAATTCGATTTTCGTGTAAAATCTTTTAACGGCGTACTTCAAATGTTATTTTTTGAAAAAAAGTTCAATGTTTCTGCATACTTATAAAAAAGCAGTCGTGATTAAAATTTGTCAAATGATAATGAAAATTGTGATTTGAGGTAGTTGCCAGTATATTTACAAACAAAAACGAAGAGGGTTGAGTCCGTGATCGGCTAATTTGGCGTTGGAATTGTTCCACTTCAACTCACAAGGTTTGGGTCTAAATGCACGATAAAGTCCAGTCGCCAACGATCCATAATAAGCCTCGATCGCGTCGAATATGGAGGCTAACATAAATGCTACAGCTGTATCTCCATTCGGTGCCGCACTACTTGCCTCTGCAAAATGAAACCGCACCGGCATAGGTTGGGAATCATTCTGCGGGCCAGGTGGATGACAAAAAGCCACTTGCAGGATCAACCGAAGCCTCCCAAGCTTTTTCGAAACACCATAATTCAATGAATAAAGCCACTCCAGATCATACCGTCTGTCTAGAAATTTGAATAGATAGTTAACGAAGTAAACGAGAACCAATAGTGAAATTCCAGTGATGATCCCACATTCATAGCACCATGTGGCGAGGCCAACTATTGTACCGATTAGCAGTGCTAGATGGAGACACACTAAGAAAAACAAAGACGGAGCTCTAATGGGTGGCTCCGACCACTGCTGGGCGAAGCTTTTCATTTCCTCTCGTAACTTTGCAAGGAGAAAGCTTTTCCCGCTGCCCCATTTCGCGTAGAGTCCAACAGTAATCGGCGTTGTTAACGTGGGCTCACTGAGTACATCGGCCAACGCTGATGAGTAAAGTCCATATCCGAGCATTCCTTCTGAGTCTTCATTTGCATTCAACCGTCTAGCACCGAACACTTGACCAAGAATTGTTTTCTGATGCATCGCGTCTATTCCGTATGGCGTTTCGCCGGCTTTGTTTGAACGGTACAATAATTGGCTATATTTGGGATTGCTAAGTAGTGCTTCAACTATCGCTTTCGAGCGAGCTCTCATTGCTACATGCAAAGAGGTATCCCCTCGTTTGTCGGCAGCGCCAACCTTGGATTTCCGTTCTAACAACATTTGCACGATTTCCAGGTTTCTGTTACGTACTGCTCGTAAAAGCGGTGTGTCGCCATCCTTGGTTGACAGCTCCAAATCCGGATTAGATTGTAGAATAAGTTTAACAAGCGATGTGTGACCTTTCTCAACCGCAGTGTATAATGCGGTTTTTCTATCTTTTCCCTGTATATCTACGTCAACGTGACGCTTCAGAAGAATCTCCACTACACTACGATAACCACCTTTTACACCATTAATCAGCGGAGTATCTCCTGCGCGATCTTGAACATTAAGGTAAGCACCGGCAGATATTAGAGCCGATGCAACCTCCGTCAGTCCCTCACGGCAAGCTATCGAAAGAGCGGTCATACCATCCTTATCCAATGCGTTCACATTGGGTTTACGTTCCAACAGAAGCGATACACATTCCTGATGACCACCGCTCACGGAAACCAACAACGGGGTCCAAGAGTACATGCCTGCTGTATCTACGTTGGCACCTGCCTTCAGCAAGACATCCACTATATCCGCATTGCCTTTTCGACAAGCCCAAACCAAAGGTGTTGTCCCGTATTTATCTCCAACGTTTGGCTTCGCTCCTCCGGTATTTACCAGCAGCTTGACAATCTCTGTATGACCGCGCCCAGAAGCCCAGAGCAGTGGATTCAGGTGGTAATTGCCATGAGCTTGTACGTCGGCCCCTCGTTGCAGTAGCAACGAAACAACTGCCGTATGACCCTTATACGAGCCCCACATAAGGGCGGTCCAGCCGCCCATATCACGATGCTCGATGTCGGCGCCATTGTCGAGAAGGATTTCAACGATCTCCACATGTCCAGCCTTAGCAGCGAATAAAAGTGCACTCCAGTTGTCTAAATCTTGCGCCTGCACGTCTGCACCACGGGCAATCAGTTCCTTGACGAAATTTGCCGCTCCACGACCACATGCGATCATCAGCACGGTGGTTCCATTCTGGAGAAATAACACAAAAATAATGTTTTGTTCATATTTCATATTTTATTATTCATATTTACTTCATCACGATCGTCGACCTGCAGCTGACGGGTTCCAAGGAGTGACTTCAGACCAGGTAGATCATCTGAATCCAGATATTGAAGCAGAGTGCGGTGACTCAGAGATCCCATTGAATCGCACCGATTCAATGCCTGCAAAGAGAACGCAAGTATCCACGCAGAAATGCGATAGCAAAGGAAATACATTAAGTGAATGTTTAACTAGTTCGCGTTGATTCACAGAAAACAGAACAAAAATATTTTTATTTTAATTGTTTTATTTTATATACCAAAAACATCTGTAAGAATATCTAATTAATAGAAAAATCAGAAAAACGATTACAAAGAAAACGCCTATAGTGCTGAAATTTTTGTTAATATTTGGTTAAAAAATATCGATTGGTTGCCAAGCTTGACGTCAGTTCAAAACTTTGATGTTGTGGTTAGGTGTATATTTTGGGAACTATAAATAAATGAACACAATTTGGTAAGTATGAAACTAGATGAAACATCGTAACTATGTCGGGCATGTTCCAACATTTAGAAGCATGACATATTATTCATAGAATATAAAGCAAACACTTCCAAGACAAAAACGGAAACGCAATAAACAAACATAAAAGAACACACAAGATGTAGAGGTTATGGAATAGTTGATAGATTGTATTAGGCTGTCAAAAAAGTCCTGCGGTATTTCCGCGAGGTGTCGTTGTAAGCGCGTAGTTCTAGTTGTATTCATTGTATCGAGTCATACTATAGCTTGTTGGAAAGGTATTTTGCGCGCTATAATATAGTCCTTGATAGTGTTTTATTTGGTTAAGTCGTTCGTGAGTTATAGTGTCGCAAATATGGAGCAAAATAAAGAGAAAATCCGACATATTTTACAGTACTACTATGACAAAGGCAAAAATGCATCTCAAGCTGCCAATAAAATTTGTGCAGTTTATGGACCCGATACAGTTTCCATTTCCACCGCACAACGATGGTTTCAACGTTTTCGTTCTGGTGTAGAGGTCGTCGAAGATGCGCCACGCTCCGGAAGGCCTGTCGTCGAGAATTGCGACAAAATCGCTGAATTAGCCGAGAAAGACCGGCATAGTAGCAGCCGTAGCATCGGCCAAGAGCTGGGGATAAGTCATCAAACCGTTATTAACCATTTGAAGAAGCTTGGATTCACAAAGAAGCTCGATGTATGGGTGCCACACACGTTGACGCAAAAAACATCTTTGACCGTATCGACGCATGTGAATCGCTGCAGAATCGCAACAAAATCGACCCGTTTCTGAAGCGGATGGTGACTGGCGATGACTGGTCATTTAAAGGGTGTGTCACATCAAATTGCATCACGGAAAAAACGCTGTAGAAATTCGCCCAGTAGAACGATCCTTTTGAAAATTTTAGACAGTAAAATAAAAACTATTAAACAACTTTTGGCATTTTCTTTTTATTCATACTTCGAGCCCAAGCCCGTATGCTCGCACCTTCCTCTTTACCCCGTCCATAAGGTTCTGTACAACGTCAGGTTGTAGTTTTTTTTAACAGAAATCCATTTTCTCTTGAAGTCCGCCTCCGATTTGACAACTTTTGGGTTCTTCCGGAGGGCCTAATCGCCCAATATTTCTCTATTGGGCGAAGCTCCGGCGCGTTGGGCGGGTTCATTTCCTTTGGCATGAAGGTGACCCCGTTGGCTTCGTACCACTCCAACACGTCCTTTGAATAGTGGCACGAAGCGAGATCCGGCCAGAAGTTGGTCGGGCCCTCGTGCTGCTTCAATAGTGGTAGTAAGCGCTTCTGTGGGCACTCCTTAAGGTAAACCTGCCCGTTTACCGTGCCGGTCATCACGAAGGGGGCGCTCCGCTTTCCGCAAGAGCAGATCGCTTGCCACACCATGTACTTTTTGGCAAACTTGGATAGTTTCTGCTTGCGAATCTCCTCCGGAACTCTGAATTTGTCCTCTGCGGAGAAGAACAACAGGCCCGGCAGCTGACGAAAGTCCGCTTTGACGTAGGTTTCGTCGTCCATTACCATGCAATGCGGCTTCGTCAGCATTTCGGTGTACAGCTTCCGGGCTCGCGTCTTCCCCACCATGTTTTGCCTTTCGTCGCGGTTAGGAGCCTTCTGAACCTTGTATGTACGCAGGCCCTCCCGCTGCTTGGTCCGCTGGACGAATGAACTTGACAAATTCAGCTTATTGGCGACATCCCGGACCGAACTTCTCGGATCACGTCTAAACTGCTCAACTACGCGCTTGTGATCTTTTTCACTGACGGAGCATCAATTTTTGCCGTTCTTCACCTTCCGGTCGATGGTTAGGTTCTCGAAGTATCGTTTTAGTACTCTGCTGACCGTGGATTGGACGATTCTCAGCATCTTACCGATGTCCCGATGTGACAACTCCCGATTCTCGAAATGAGTGCACAGGATTAATTCACGACGCTCTTTTTCGTTCGACGACATTTTTCCAAATTTACGAAAAATTGACAGTGAAGCATGGCCAACGTGATCTATACACTCTTATCTGATTATAAGCGACAGCTGAAGATATAATTCCTAAAAATTAAATTTCTACAGCGTTTTTTCCGTGATGCAATTTGATGTGACACACCCTTTACGACAACGTGAAACGCAAACGGTCGTGGTCGAAGCCCGCTGAAGCTTCTCAGACGGTGGCCAAGCCCTCATTAACGGCCAGGAAGGTTCTGCTGTGTGTTTGGTGGGATTGTCAAGGAATAATCTATTATGAGCTGCTTCCCTATGGCCAAACGCTCAATTCGGACCTGTACTGCCAACAACTGGACCGCTTGAAGCACTCATGAAGAAGAGGCCATCTTTGATAAACAGAGGCCGCATTGTCTTCCATCAGGACAACGCCAGGCCACACACTTCTTTGGTGACGCGCCAGAAGCTCCGGGAGCTCGGATGGGAGGTTCTTTTGCATCCGCCGTATAGTCCGTACCTTGCACCAAGTGACTACCACCTGTTTTTTTCCATGGTTAACGAGCTAGGTAGTCAGAAGTTAGCCACAAAAGAGGCCTGTGAAAATTGGCTATCCGAGTTTTTTGCCAATAAGGAAGCGAGCTTCTATAACAGGGGTATTATGAAGTTGGCATTTCGTTGGGAACAAGTCATCGAACAAAACGGCGCATATTTGACTTAAAAAAGATGATTGTAACTAATTTTATGAACAAATGAAAATTAAAAAAAAATATACCATTTTTCATTTGAGTGTGTTGGAAAACGGGCCTCAATTTGGCACTTGAAGGCTATAGGAAAAACACTAAACTTTCATCTTATCGAAAATATGGTTTGCCATACACACAATTAACGCGGTTTTTTACGCGGATTTTCCAATAAACGCGGTTTCTTACGCGGATTTTCCAATTAACGCGGTCCTCAGCTCACATTTTTCTCTCGTGTTCCCTCAGAGCAAATTACGGTAATTAGTGCTTGTAACGGAGTTTAGCGCTTAGTGCCGCACCTTATCACGATTCTTACGTGGATTTTAGGTGTTGGGTAACGGGGAGCTCGCCGGGCGGTACAACGGGACGGGGTTTTTACGGGCAGCTATTCGTGAATGTCTTTCCCTGTCTACATAGCTCTGGACGGTCCAACAGTGGTACTGCACGTGCCTCGGCAGAAGAGTGTACAAATTACTAGGGAATCTTCTAGCAACAGCAGATGACCTCATTCGTGAGGAAAACCGAACTATAGCTACCAGTAACCAACGAAATTGCAGGAAAAACTACGGGTTTTCGGAAGCGAACAACACTCAACTTTTTACATCCGTTCTACGTAAAGATAGTCCCATTTGATATTTATCATTAGGGGACATGGTTTTTTTTTACGCGGATTCTCCAATTAACGCGGTTTTTTACGAGGTACGTATCCCCCGCGTAAAAAAAAACCTGGGTGTATTTCAACCATACTTAACCCTTTCAATATGGCAGTGTGCTTCATCGGAGTGCTACCGCTGTACGGAGCACAGCTCCGAAAAGTATGCATATCGCGCTGGTGTGATCGATGGGCAGTATCACCCTCATGTCGTCTAAAGACGACGCTCGTACACACAAGTCATCGTGCGGATGTCGTCTATAGATGACGCTCGTAGAGAAAGGGTTAAGTTGCGATTTGGCTGAGTAGATTGTTCCGATAATAGCATATTTATAGTGATAATCGCTGATGGTTACCACTGCAGTGGCCAGAGTGTACAATTTCGTGAAATCAGGCGAAGAAGCCACCGTTTCAATGAAATAAAATCCGGAAAACTTTCATGTTTGTCACTTCCAAAATGTGGCTATATTTGATTCCATTAATTTAGATGTTTCACAACTGTTACTAAATTTTAGAATGCGTTGTTTTCTGTATGCTGTAAGCCTGAGGACGTTTTCCGAAATACGATACATGGACGACTGAGACATCTGCTAGTTGTATGGCCATCTTACGTACAGATTGATTAGGTTTCGACCGTTTAACTATTTTCACCATATGTAGGTACATATTTTACTATACAGCCAGTCCATGTCAAACCGATATACTGGTTCTCAGATTTTCGTGAAAAGTGATAATTTTGTTCTTTACTGCAAACCATTAGACCAATATTTTTCTATTTTTTCATTAGGGTGCCCATTTCCATTTTAGTGTGGACCGAAAAATCAACTTTTTCCCCTTTTTCCAAATATGACTTTTTTCAAAAATTCATAACTTTTGAAGTACTAGACCGATTCTAATGATCGACACATCGAATTAAAAGCAATAAACTAGTCTTCTTTTAAAAAAATATTACACTTGCAAAAAAAATTAGATTTTGTTTTTGTAATTATTGATTGTACAGGTCGGACTCGACCATCCGGAGACTCGATTATCCGGGATTCGAGTATCCGGAATTTTAGACTCGATTATCCGGAGTATTTTATTTTTGATTTTCGGAAGTTTTGAACAATTTGTATAATAATTCTATATTGAATAGCTAATATGCGTATCAAAAGAAAGGGCTTGACTAGTAGAATGCAAATCCAAAATGGCGGCCATTACAAAATGGCGGATTGCATATTTTCTCAGAACTCCATCAATATGGGTATCAAATGAAAGGGCTTGATTAGTAGAACACAGTTATTTATGAAAAATGCAAATCCAAGATGGCGGGCACTACAAAATGGCGGATTTCATATTTTCTCAGAACCACATCAATATGGGTATCAAATGTGAAGGCTTGACTAGAACACAGTTATTTATGAAAAATGCCCAAAAATGTATCAAAAGAAAGTTCTCGACTAGTAGAACATAGCAGATAACGAAAAATCCAATTTCAAGATGGCCGCAGTCCCCAAACAACTAATTACTTTTGAATGGTTTCATTCAGCTTGACCTGTATGTTTGTTTATGTATGTTTGAATGTTTGTTGGGTTGTCCCACATTAATAGAAAATTGACCCCTTTTCTGTTGAATGATTGATCTGAAATTTGGAACAAAACATTTAAAGCTACTGTCATTATAAAACTGCGTATTCCATGATCTTGAAAAATTCAATTTGGCCACCGCAAAAAAATGGCTGAATGGCTTGATTGGGAGAATACACTACACTATGAGCAACATAAATTCGAAAAGGTCGCCGCCACAAAATGGTCGACTATGTATTTTTTGCAATCCCCTCAATATTGGTATCAAATGAAATGATTTGACTACTAGAATACAGTACAGGTCGGACTCGATTATATGTGATTCGATTATATTCCATTTTGGGACTCGATTATATTCAGTTTGGATTTTTTTTTATAGTTCAAATATGACTTATTTCATGAAGAAATGTAACCTTTCAACGTTAAGGTGAAGTTTAAGTGGCTATTACATGTACAGTGGGGTAAAAATCGTGATTTTTGAAGATTTTGCTTGAATTTTCACCAGGAATTGTTTATAGAATAGAAGTTGTGCGTCAAAGAACAAATTGTGGAGCGGTTAAAGAACCTCATTTTAATTGATAGAAAAAATCTAATTTTATATAGATTTTTAGGATAAAATTAATAATAACACATTCAAAAATAATAACTTTTAAGTGTTTCACTTCCAAAATGTTATTAAAATTCACTAATTTAGTTGTACTACTATATCCTGTACTAAATTTTCAGACTTTTTAATGTATAGTCAGTATGAATCAACAGAGTCCGAAACAAAAAAAGTTCTGTAACTCTGTCATTGTTGAAACTCGAACGTATGCGTAGGAGGATTTTTTCATCAAATATGATCGTCTATCACCTCCTGAGAGAATCTGGATAAATTATTTTTTTTCATGTGAGAAAGGTGTTTTCTGACTTTAAGGGGATGAATCAAAAATCAAATTCCTCTTTTATTTTTAGAAAACCAAAAATACATGCAAAAAAAAAACAAATAAAAAAAATGTTTTGACTCGATTACCCGGAGGATTCGATTATACGGAGTGAAAAAAAAAATCAATACTCCGGATAATCGAGTCCGATCTGTATTTGTTTTTTATAGTTTACAAGGTCTCGGGACCAAAGGCGCCATTATTTTAAATATTTTTTCTTGAAAGCTGAGGTTTTTTACATAACATATCTAAATATCAGAGAGGTGTTTTTTTTCGTTTATGAGTTATGATTTTTAAAATTTACAAAGTTTCCAGATTTCGTCAAATATTTCTATGCGACTATACTACATCTATGCAACTAGAATCCAATTTCTATGCTAGTGGGGTATTTTTCTAAAGAAATCAAACTCATTGGCTTCAAATTGATATATTGAAAAACAAAAACAATCAATAATTACAAAAACAAAATTAATGTTTTTTCAAGTCAAATAGTTCTTTTTTAAAAAAGACCAATTCATTACCTTTGATTTGATATGTTGATCATCGGAATCGGTCCAGTTATGAATTTTTGAAAAAAAAGAGTTTTTGGGAAGAAGTGGAAAACACGATTTTTTGGACCACAACATAAATATT